>NW_028318510.1:4750000-5050000 GCF_062004578.1 Staurois parvus
CCTGCCTGCAGCAGGACAAGCCATGGGAGAGCCTGAACGCTATTTAAGCCGCCTAAGATGTGCGAACATCAGGTGATGGAGAGCTATGAATTTCCAAGTTGTGAGCTATTTATGCCAAACTAAGTTTATGAATTGTAATAATGCTTTTTGGCTAGTGATAAATGTGATAAATGTGATAAATAATGTCTGTCAGTTGAAAAGTTTTGATTTTACGCAAGAAAATAAGGAGCATAGAGACTATTGTTAAGCAGGGCACTGCATGCAAATGAGCAGCTCTGCCAGGAGGCATTGTGGGAAGGCAGGCCATGCCCACCATGCGTTGCTGGGCCCAGAACCCAGAGGTCGTGGGATCGAAAAACCATCCTCTGCTAGGCGGACATTTTTTTTATTTGTATTTTCTCATAATTAATAACGAAACATTTTAGTCCATTCCTTTTGTTTTTTGCTATATTATTTTCAACTCACTTTGATTTATTTATGTATTTATTTGGTTTTAAAAATGATGCCTGCACCATCTATACACCTAGGGAAGCCTACTGAAATGGGTGGTCAGTCCTATAGGTGCGCCGTGAGAACGCACACGCTGGCATGCCCCTTACACCCCGGTCACGTCAGGTGAAAAATAGCCTGGGCAGGAAGGGGGTAAAAGTGCCCTGTATGTAAGCGGTTAAAATAGTTGATAATAAGGGTAAAAAAAAAAAAAATCATGGAATTGAACGTATTTTGGTGGAAAAAAATGGGTAAAAAAAAAAATCATGAAAATGGGTAAAAAAAAAAAATCATGGAATTGAACGTATTTTGGTGGAAAAAAATGGGTAAAAAAAAAATCATGGAATTGAACGTATTTTGGTGGAAAAAAATGGGTAAAAAAAAAAATCATGGAATTGAACGTATTTTGGTGAAAAAAAATAGGTAAAAAAAAATAAATCATGGAATTGAACGTATTTTGGTGGAAAAAATGGGTAAAAAAAAAAATCATGGAATTGAACGTATTTTGGTGGAAAAAAAATGGGTAAAAAAAAAATCATGGAATTGAACGTATTTTGGTGGAAAAAAATGGGTAAAAAAAAAAAATCATGGAATTGAACGTATTTTGGTGGAAAAAAATGGGTAAAAAAAAAATCATGGAATTGAACGTATTTTGGTGGAAAAAAATGGGTAAAAAAAAAAATCATGGAATTGAACGTATTTTGGTGGAAAAAAATGGGTAAAAAAAAAAATCATGGAATTGAACGTATTTTGGTGAAAAAAAATGGGTAAAAAAAAATAAATCATGGAATTGAACGTATTTTGGTGGAAAAAATGGGTAAAAAAAAAAATCATGGAATTGAACGTATTTTGGTGGAAAAAAAATGGGTAAAAAAAAAATCATGGAATTGAACGTATTTTGGTGGAAAAAAATGGGTAAAAAAAAAAAATCATGGAATTGAACGTATTTTGGTGGAAAAAAATGGGTAAAAAAAAAAATCATGGAATTGAACGTATTTTGGTGGAAAAAAATGGGTAAAAAAAAAATAAATCATGGAATTGAACGTATTTTGGTGGAAAAAAATGGGTAACGCTTGGTCCCATTTTTGTGGTGTGATCCTTGCGCGGGGGCCGGGGAGGATTGGCATGGCCCATGCGCAAGGATGACAGGTTAAAAATAGCCTGGGCAGGAAGGGGGTAAAAGTGCCCTGTATGTAAGCGGTTAAAATAGTTGATAATAAGGGTAAAAAAAATCATGGAATTGAACATATTTTGGTGGAAAAAAATGGCTAAAAAAAAAAAAAAATCATGGAATTGAACGTATTTTGGTGGAAAAAAATGGGTAACGCTTGGTCCCATTTTTGTGGTGTGATCCTTGCGCGTGGGCCGGGGAGGATTGGCACGGCCCATGCGCAAGGATGACAGGTCAAAAAAAAAATGTGTGTGAGAGCGTTCCATATTTTCTCTGTACCTCTGGTGGTACGCGCCCTGCCTGCAGCAGGACAAGCCATGGGAGAGCCTGAACGCTATTTAAGCCGCCTAAGATGTGCGAACATCAGGTGATGGAGAGCTATGAATTTCCAAGTTGTGAGCTATTTATGCCAAACTAAGTTTATGAATTGTAATAATGCTTTTTGGCTAGTGATAAATGTGATAAATGTGATAAATAATGTCTGTCAGTTGAAAAGTTTTGATTTTACGCAAGAAAATAAGGAGCATAGAGACTATTGTTAAGCAGGGCACTGCATGCAAATGAGCAGCTCTGCCAGGAGGCATTGTGGGAAGGCAGGCCATGCCCACCATGCGTTGCTGGGCCCAGAACCCAGAGGTCGTGGGATCGAAAAACCATCCTCTGCTAGGCGGACATTTTTTTTATTTGTATTTTCTCATAATTAATAACGAAACATTTTAGTCCATTCCTTTTGTTTTTTGCTATATTATTTTCAACTCACTTTGATTTATTTATGTATTTATTTGGTTTTAAAAATGATGCCTGCACCATCTATACACCTAGGGAAGCCTACTGAAATGGGTGGTCAGTCCTATAGGTGCGCCGTGAGAACGCACACGCTGGCATGCCCCTTACACCCCGGTCACGTCAGGTGAAAAATAGCCTGGGCAGGAAGGGGGTAAAAGTGCCCTGTATGTAAGCGGTTAAAATAGTTGATAATAAGGGTAAAAAAAAAAAAATCATGGAATTGAACGTATTTTGGTGGAAAAAAATGGGTAAAAAAAAAAATCATGAAAATGGGTAAAAAAAAACAAACATGGAATTGAACGTATTTTGGTGGAAAAAAATGGGTAAAAAAAAAATCATGGAATTGAACGTATTTTGGTGGAAAAAAATGGGTAAAAAAAAAAATCATGGAATTGAACGTATTTTGGTGAAAAAAAATAGGTAAAAAAAAATAAATCATGGAATTGAACGTATTTTGGTGGAAAAAATGGGTAAAAAAAAAATCATGGAATTGAACGTATTTTGGTGGAAAAAAAATGGGTAAAAAAAAAATCATGGAATTGAACGTATTTTGGTGGAAAAAAATGGGTAAAAAAAAAAAATCATGGAATTGAACGTATTTTGGTGGAAAAAAATGGGTAAAAAAAAAATCATGGAATTGAACGTATTTTGGTGGAAAAAAATGGGTAAAAAAAAAAATCATGGAATTGAACGTATTTTGGTGGAAAAAAATGGGTAAAAAAAAAAATCATGGAATTGAACGTATTTTGGTGAAAAAAAATGGGTAAAAAAAAATAAATCATGGAATTGAACGTATTTTGGTGGAAAAAATGGGTAAAAAAAAAAATCATGGAATTGAACGTATTTTGGTGGAAAAAAAATGGGTAAAAAAAAAATCATGGAATTGAACGTATTTTGGTGGAAAAAAATGGGTAAAAAAAAAAAATCATGGAATTGAACGTATTTTGGTGGAAAAAAATGGGTAAAAAAAAAAATCATGGAATTGAACGTATTTTGGTGGAAAAAAATGGGTAAAAAAAAAATAAATCATGGAATTGAACGTATTTTGGTGGAAAAAAATGGGTAACGCTTGGTCCCATTTTTGTGGTGTGATCCTTGCGCGTGGGCCGGGGAGGATTGGCATGGCCCATGCGCAAGGATGACAGGTTAAAAATAGCCTGGGCAGGAAGGGGGTAAAAGTGCCCTGTATGTAAGCGGTTAAAATAGTTGATAATAAGGGTAAAAAAAATCATGGAATTGAACGTATTTTGGTGGAAAAAAATGGGTAAAAAAAAAAAATCATGGAATTGAACGTATTTTGGCGGAAAAAAATGGGTAAAAAAAAAAAAATCATGGAATTGAACGTATTTTGGTGGAAAAAAATGGGTAACGCTTGGTCCCATTTTTGTGGTGTGATCCTTGCGCGGGGGCCTGGGAGGATTGGCATGGCCCATGCGCAAGGATGACAGGTTAAAAATAGCCTGGGCAGGAAGGGGGTAAAAGTGCCCTGTATGTAAGCGGTTAAAATAGTTGATAATAAGGGTAAAAAAAATCATGGAATTGAACGTATTTTGGTGGAAAAAAATGGGTAAAAAAAAAAAATCATGGAATTGAACGTATTTTGGCGGAAAAAAATGGGTAAAAAAAAAATAAATCATGGAATTGAACGTATTTTGGTGGAAAAAAATGGGTAAAAAAAAAAAATCATGGAATTGAACGTATTTTGGTGGAAAAAAATGGGTAACGCTTGGTCCCATTTTTGTGGTGTGATCCTTGCGCGGGGGCCTGGGAGGATTGGCATGGCCCATGCGCAAGGATGACAGGTTAAAAATAGCCTGGGCAGGAAGGGGGTAAAAGTGCCCTGTATGTAAGCGGTTAAAATAGTTGATAATAAGGGTAAAAAAAATCATGGAATTGAACATATTTTGGTGGAAAAAAATGGCTAAAAAAAAAAAAAAATCATGGAATTGAACGTATTTTGGTGGAAAAAAATGGGTAACGCTTGGTCCCATTTTTGTGGTGTGATCCTTGCGCGTGGGCCGGGGAGGATTGGCACGGCCCATGCGCAAGGATGACAGGTCAAAAAAAAAATGTGTGTGAGAGCGTTCCATATTTTCTCTGTACCTCTGGTGGTACGCGCCCTGCCTGCAGCAGGACAAGCCATGGGAGAGCCTGAACGCTATTTAAGCCGCCTAAGATGTGCGAACATCAGGTGATGGAGAGCTATGAATTTCCAAGTTGTGAGCTATTTATGCCAAACTAAGTTTATGAATTGTAATAATGCTTTTTGGCTAGTGATAAATGTGATAAATGTGATAAATAATGTCTGTCAGTTGAAAAGTTTTGATTTTACGCAAGAAAATAAGGAGCATAGAGACTATTGTTAAGCAGGGCACTGCATGCAAATGAGCAGCTCTGCCAGGAGGCATTGTGGGAAGGCAGGCCATGCCCACCATGCGTTGCTGGGCCCAGAACCCAGAGGTCGTGGGATCGAAAAACCATCCTCTGCTAGGCGGACATTTTTTTTATTTGTATTTTCTCATAATTAATAACGAAACATTTTAGTCCATTCCTTTTGTTTTTTGCTATATTATTTTCAACTCACTTTGATTTATTTATGTATTTATTTGGTTTTAAAAATGATGCCTGCACCATCTATACACCTAGGGAAGCCTACTGAAATGGGTGGTCAGTCCTATAGGTGCGCCGTGAGAACGCACACGCTGGCATGCCCCTTACACCCCGGTCACGTCAGGTGAAAAATAGCCTGGGCAGGAAGGGGGTAAAAGTGCCCTGTATGTAAGCGGTTAAAATAGTTGATAATAAGGGTAAAAAAAAAAAAAATCATGGAATTGAACGTATTTTGGTGGAAAAAAATGGGTAAAAAAAAAAATCATGAAAATGGGTAAAAAAAAAAAAATCATGGAATTGAACGTATTTTGGTGGAAAAAAATGGGTAAAAAAAAAATCATGGAATTGAACGTATTTTGGTGGAAAAAAATGGGTAAAAAAAAAAATCATGGAATTGAACGTATTTTGGTGAAAAAAAATAGGTAAAAAAAAATAAATCATGGAATTGAACGTATTTTGGTGGAAAAAATGGGTAAAAAAAAAAATCATGGAATTGAACGTATTTTGGTGGAAAAAAAATGGGTAAAAAAAAAATCATGGAATTGAACGTATTTTGGTGGAAAAAAATGGGTAAAAAAAAAAAATCATGGAATTGAACGTATTTTGGTGGAAAAAAATGGGTAAAAAAAAAATCATGGAATTGAACGTATTTTGGTGGAAAAAAATGGGTAAAAAAAAAAATCATGGAATTGAACGTATTTTGGTGGAAAAAAATGGGTAAAAAAAAAAATCATGGAATTGAACGTATTTTGGTGAAAAAAAATGGGTAAAAAAAAATAAATCATGGAATTGAACGTATTTTGGTGGAAAAAATGGGTAAAAAAAAAAATCATGGAATTGAACGTATTTTGGTGGAAAAAAAATGGGTAAAAAAAAAATCATGGAATTGAACGTATTTTGGTGGAAAAAAATGGGTAAAAAAAAAAAATCATGGAATTGAACGTATTTTGGTGGAAAAAAATGGGTAAAAAAAAAAATCATGGAATTGAACGTATTTTGGTGGAAAAAAATGGGTAAAAAAAAAATAAATCATGGAATTGAACGTATTTTGGTGGAAAAAAATGGGTAACGCTTGGTCCCATTTTTGTGGTGTGATCCTTGCGCGTGGGCCGGGGAGGATTGGCATGGCCCATGCGCAAGGATGACAGGTTAAAAATAGCCTGGGCAGGAAGGGGGTAAAAGTGCCCTGTATGTAAGCGGTTAAAATAGTTGATAATAAGGGTAAAAAAAATCATGGAATTGAACGTATTTTGGTGGAAAAAAATGGGTAAAAAAAAAAAATCATGGAATTGAACGTATTTTGGCGGAAAAAAATGGGTAAAAAAAAAAAAATCATGGAATTGAACGTATTTTGGTGGAAAAAAATGGGTAACGCTTGGTCCCATTTTTGTGGTGTGATCCTTGCGCGGGGGCCTGGGAGGATTGGCATGGCCCATGCGCAAGGATGACAGGTTAAAAATAGCCTGGGCAGGAAGGGGGTAAAAGTGCCCTGTATGTAAGCGGTTAAAATAGTTGATAATAAGGGTAAAAAAAATCATGGAATTGAACGTATTTTGGTGGAAAAAAATGGGTAAAAAAAAAAAATCATGGAATTGAACGTATTTTGGCGGAAAAAAATGGGTAAAAAAAAAATAAATCATGGAATTGAACGTATTTTGGTGGAAAAAAATGGGTAAAAAAAAAAAAATCATGGAATTGAACGTATTTTGGTGGAAAAAAATGGGTAACGCTTGGTCCCATTTTTGTGGTGTGATCCTTGCGCGGGGGCCTGGGAGGATTGGCATGGCCCATGCGCAAGGATGACAGGTTAAAAATAGCCTGGGCAGGAAGGGGGTAAAAGTGCCCTGTATGTAAGCGGTTAAAATAGTTGATAATAAGGGTAAAAAAAATCATGGAATTGAACATATTTTGGTGGAAAAAAATGGCTAAAAAAAAAAAAAAATCATGGAATTGAACGTATTTTGGTGGAAAAAAATGGGTAACGCTTGGTCCCATTTTTGTGGTGTGATCCTTGCGCGTGGGCCGGGGAGGATTGGCACGGCCCATGCGCAAGGATGACAGGTCAAAAAAAAAATGTGTGTGAGAGCGTTCCATATTTTCTCTGTACCTCTGGTGGTACGCGCCCTGCCTGCAGCAGGACAAGCCATGGGAGAGCCTGAACGCTATTTAAGCCGCCTAAGATGTGCGAACATCAGGTGATGGAGAGCTATGAATTTCCAAGTTGTGAGCTATTTATGCCAAACTAAGTTTATGAATTGTAATAATGCTTTTTGGCTAGTGATAAATGTGATAAATGTGATAAATAATGTCTGTCAGTTGAAAAGTTTTGATTTTACGCAAGAAAATAAGGAGCATAGAGACTATTGTTAAGCAGGGCACTGCATGCAAATGAGCAGCTCTGCCAGGAGGCATTGTGGGAAGGCAGGCCATGCCCACCATGCGTTGCTGGGCCCAGAACCCAGAGGTCGTGGGATCGAAAAACCATCCTCTGCTAGGCGGACATTTTTTTTATTTGTATTTTCTCATAATTAATAACGAAACATTTTAGTCCATTCCTTTTGTTTTTTGCTATATTATTTTCAACTCACTTTGATTTATTTATGTATTTATTTGGTTTTAAAAATGATGCCTGCACCATCTATACACCTAGGGAAGCCTACTGAAATGGGTGGTCAGTCCTATAGGTGCGCCGTGAGAACGCACACGCTGGCATGCCCCTTACACCCCGGTCACGTCAGGTGAAAAATAGCCTGGGCAGGAAGGGGGTAAAAGTGCCCTGTATGTAAGCGGTTAAAATAGTTGATAATAAGGGTAAAAAAAATGATGGAATTGAACGTATTTTGGTGGAAAAAAATGGGTAAAAAAAAAAAAATCATGGAATTGAACGTATTTTGGTGGAAAAAAATGCGTAACGCTTGGTCCCATTTTTGTGGTGTGATCCTTGCGCGTGGGCCGGGGAGGATTGGCATGGCCCATGCGCAAGGATGACAGGTTAAAAATAGCCTGGGCAGGAAGGGGGTAAAAGTGCCCTGTATGTAAGCGGTTAAAATAGTTGATAATAAGGGTAAAAAAAATCATGGAATTGAACATATTTTGGTGGAAAAAAATGGGTAAAAAAAAAAAAATCATGGAATTGAACGTATTTTGGTGGAAAAAAATGGGTAACGCTTGGTCCCATTTTTGTGGTGTGATCCTTGCGCGGGGGCCTGGGAGGATTGGCATGGCCCATGCGCAAGGATGACAGGTTAAAAATAGCCTGGGCAGGAAGGGGGTAAAAGTGCCCTGTATGTAAGCGGTTAAAATAGTTGATAATAAGGGTAAAAAAAATCATGGAATTGAACATATTTTGGTGGAAAAAAATGGCTAAAAAAAAAAAAAAATCATGGAATTGAACGTATTTTGGTGGAAAAAAATGGGTAACGCTTGGTCCCATTTTTGTGGTGTGATCCTTGCGCGTGGGCCGGGGAGGATTGGCACGGCCCATGCGCAAGGATGACAGGTCAAAAAAAAAATGTGTGTGAGAGCGTTCCATATTTTCTCTGTACCTCTGGTGGTACGCGCCCTGCCTGCAGCAGGACAAGCCATGGGAGAGCCTGAACGCTATTTAAGCCGCCTAAGATGTGCGAACATCAGGTGATGGAGAGCTATGAATTTCCAAGTTGTGAGCTATTTATGCCAAACTAAGTTTATGAATTGTAATAATGCTTTTTGGCTAGTGATAAATGTGATAAATGTGATAAATAATGTCTGTCAGTTGAAAAGTTTTGATTTTACGCAAGAAAATAAGGAGCATAGAGACTATTGTTAAGCAGGGCACTGCATGCAAATGAGCAGCTCTGCCAGGAGGCATTGTGGGAAGGCAGGCCATGCCCACCATGCGTTGCTGGGCCCAGAACCCAGAGGTCGTGGGATCGAAAAACCATCCTCTGCTAGGCGGACATTTTTTTTATTTGTATTTTCTCATAATTAATAACGAAACATTTTAGTCCATTCCTTTTGTTTTTTGCTATATTATTTTCAACTCACTTTGATTTATTTATGTATTTATTTGGTTTTAAAAATGATGCCTGCACCATCTATACACCTAGGGAAGCCTACTGAAATGGGTGGTCAGTCCTATAGGTGCGCCGTGAGAACGCACACGCTGGCATGCCCCTTACACCCCGGTCACGTCAGGTGAAAAATAGCCTGGGCAGGAAGGGGGTAAAAGTGCCCTGTATGTAAGCGGTTAAAATAGTTGATAATAAGGGTAAAAAAAATGATGGAATTGAACGTATTTTGGTGGAAAAAAATGGGTAAAAAAAAAAAAATCATGGAATTGAACGTATTTTGGTGGAAAAAAATGCGTAACGCTTGGTCCCATTTTTGTGGTGTGATCCTTGCGCGTGGGCCGGGGAGGATTGGCATGGCCCATGCGCAAGGATGACAGGTTAAAAATAGCCTGGGCAGGAAGGGGGTAAAAGTGCCCTGTATGTAAGCGGTTAAAATAGTTGATAATAAGGGTAAAAAAAATCATGGAATTGAACATATTTTGGTGGAAAAAAATGGGTAAAAAAAAAAAAATCATGGAATTGAACGTATTTTGGTGGAAAAAAATGGGTAACGCTTGGTCCCATTTTTGTGGTGTGATCCTTGCGCGGGGGCCTGGGAGGATTGGCATGGCCCATGCGCAAGGATGACAGGTTAAAAATAGCCTGGGCAGGAAGGGGGTAAAAGTGCCCTGTATGTAAGCGGTTAAAATAGTTGATAATAAGGGTAAAAAAAATCATGGAATTGAACATATTTTGGTGGAAAAAAATGGCTAAAAAAAAAAAAAAATCATGGAATTGAACGTATTTTGGTGGAAAAAAATGGGTAACGCTTGGTCCCATTTTTGTGGTGTGATCCTTGCGCGTGGGCCGGGGAGGATTGGCACGGCCCATGCGCAAGGATGACAGGTCAAAAAAAAAATGTGTGTGAGAGCGTTCCATATTTTCTCTGTACCTCTGGTGGTACGCGCCCTGCCTGCAGCAGGACAAGCCATGGGAGAGCCTGAACGCTATTTAAGCCGCCTAAGATGTGCGAACATCAGGTGATGGAGAGCTATGAATTTCCAAGTTGTGAGCTATTTATGCCAAACTAAGTTTATGAATTGTAATAATGCTTTTTGGCTAGTGATAAATGTGATAAATGTGATAAATAATGTCTGTCAGTTGAAAAGTTTTGATTTTACGCAAGAAAATAAGGAGCATAGAGACTATTGTTAAGCAGGGCACTGCATGCAAATGAGCAGCTCTGCCAGGAGGCATTGTGGGAAGGCAGGCCATGCCCACCATGCGTTGCTGGGCCCAGAACCCAGAGGTCGTGGGATCGAAAAACCATCCTCTGCTAGGCGGACATTTTTTTTATTTGTATTTTCTCATAATTAATAACGAAACATTTTAGTCCATTCCTTTTGTTTTTTGCTATATTATTTTCAACTCACTTTGATTTATTTATGTATTTATTTGGTTTTAAAAATGATGCCTGCACCATCTATACACCTAGGGAAGCCTACTGAAATGGGTGGTCAGTCCTATAGGTGCGCCGTGAGAACGCACACGCTGGCATGCCCCTTACACCCCGGTCACGTCAGGTGAAAAATAGCCTGGGCAGGAAGGGGGTAAAAGTGCCCTGTATTTAAGCGGTTAAAATAGTTGATAATAAGGGTAAAAAAAATCATGGAATTGAACGTATTTTGGTGGAAAAAAAATGGGTAAAAAAAAAATCATGGAATTGAACGTATTTTGAGTGGAAAAAAATGGGTAAAAAAAAAAAATCATGGAATTGAACGTATTTTGGTGGAAAAAAATGGGTAAAAAAAAAAATCATGGAATTGAACGTATTTTGGTGGAAAAAAATGGGTAAAAAAAAAATAAATCATGGAATTGAACGTATTTTGGTGGAAAAAAATGGGTAACGCTTGGTCCCATTTTTGTGGTGTGATCCTTGCGCGGGGGCCGGGGAGGATTGGCATGGCCCATGCGCAAGGATGACAGGTTAAAAATAGCCTGGGCAGGAAGGGGGTAAAAGTGCCCTGTATGTAAGCGGTTAAAATAGTTGATAATAAGGGTAAAAAAAAAAAAAATCATGGAATTGAACGTATTTTGGTGGAAAAAAATGGGTAAAAAAAAAAATCATGAAAATGGGTAAAAAAAAAAAATCATGGAATTGAACGTATTTTGGTGGAAAAAAATGGGTAAAAAAAAAATCATGGAATTGAACATATTTTGGTGGAAAAAAATGGGTAAAAAAAAAAATCATGGAATTGAACGTATTTTGGTGGAAAAAAATGGGTAAAAAAAAAAATCATGGAATTGAACGTATTTTGGTGAAAAAAAATGGGTAAAAAAAAATAAATCATGGAATTGAACGTATTTTGGTGGAAAAAATGGGTAAAAAAAAAAATCATGGAATTGAACGTATTTTGGTGGAAAAAAAATGGGTAAAAAAAAAATCATGGAATTGAACGTATTTTGGTGGAAAAAAATGGGTAAAAAAAAAAAATCATGGAATTGAACGTATTTTGGTGGAAAAAAATGGGTAAAAAAAAAAATCATGGAATTGAACGTATTTTGGTGGAAAAAAATGGGTAAAAAAAATATAAATCATGGAATTGAACGTATTTTGGTGGAAAAAAATGGGTAACGCTTGGTCCCATTTTTGTGGTGTGATCCTTGCGCGTGGGCCGGGGAGGATTGGCATGGCCCATGCGCAAGGATGACAGGTTAAAAATAGCCTGGGCAGGAAGGGGGTAAAAGTGCCCTGTATGTAAGCGGTTAAAATAGTTGATAATAAGGGTAAAAAAAATCATGGAATTGAACGTATTTTGGTGGAAAAAAATGGGTAAAAAAAAAAAAATCATGGAATTGAACGTATTTTGGCGGAAAAAAATGGGTAAAAAAAAAATAAATCATGGAATTGAACGTATTTTGGTGGAAAAAAATGCGTAACGCTTGGTCCCATTTTTGTGGTGTGATCCTTGCGCGTGGGCCGGGGAGGATTGGCATGGCCCATGCGCAAGGATGACAGGTTAAAAATAGCCTGGGCAGGAAGGGGGTAAAAGTGCCCTGTATGTAAGCGGTTAAAATAGTTGATAATAAGGGTAAAAAAAATCATGGAATTGAACATATTTTGGTGGAAAAAAATGGGTAAAAAAAAAAAAATCATGGAATTGAACGTATTTTGGTGGAAAAAAATGGGTAACGCTTGGTCCCATTTTTGTGGTGTGATCCTTGCGCGGGGGCCTGGGAGGATTGGCATGGCCCATGCGCAAGGATGACAGGTTAAAAATAGCCTGGGCAGGAAGGGGGTAAAAGTGCCCTGTATGTAAGCGGTTAAAATAGTTGATAATAAGGGTAAAAAAAATCATGGAATTGAACATATTTTGGTGGAAAAAAATGGCTAAAAAAAAAAAAAAATCATGGAATTGAACGTATTTTGGTGGAAAAAAATGGGTAACGCTTGGTCCCATTTTTGTGGTGTGATCCTTGCGCGTGGGCCGGGGAGGATTGGCACGGCCCATGCGCAAGGATGACAGGTCAAAAAAAAAATGTGTGTGAGAGCGTTCCATATTTTCTCTGTACCTCTGGTGGTACGCGCCCTGCCTGCAGCAGGACAAGCCATGGGAGAGCCTGAACGCTATTTAAGCCGCCTAAGATGTGCGAACATCAGGTGATGGAGAGCTATGAATTTCCAAGTTGTGAGCTATTTATGCCAAACTAAGTTTATGAATTGTAATAATGCTTTTTGGCTAGTGATAAATGTGATAAATGTGATAAATAATGTCTGTCAGTTGAAAAGTTTTGATTTTACGCAAGAAAATAAGGAGCATAGAGACTATTGTTAAGCAGGGCACTGCATGCAAATGAGCAGCTCTGCCAGGAGGCATTGTGGGAAGGCAGGCCATGCCCACCATGCGTTGCTGGGCCCAGAACCCAGAGGTCGTGGGATCGAAAAACCATCCTCTGCTAGGCGGACATTTTTTTTATTTGTATTTTCTCATAATTAATAACGAAACATTTTAGTCCATTCCTTTTGTTTTTTGCTATATTATTTTCAACTCACTTTGATTTATTTATGTATTTATTTGGTTTTAAAAATGATGCCTGCACCATCTATACACCTAGGGAAGCCTACTGAAATGGGTGGTCAGTCCTATAGGTGCGCCGTGAGAACGCACACGCTGGCATGCCCCTTACACCCCGGTCACGTCAGGTGAAAAATAGCCTGGGCAGGAAGGGGGTAAAAGTGCCCTGTATGTAAGCGGTTAAAATAGTTGATAATAAGGGTAAAAAAAATCATGGAATTGAACGTATTTTGGTGGAAAAAAATGGGTAAAAAAAAAAAATCATGGAATTGAACGTATTTTGGTGGAAAAAAATGGGTAACGCTTGGTCCCATTTTTGTGGTGTGATCCTTGCGCGGGGGCCGGGGAGGATTGGCATGGCCCATGCGCAAGGATGACAGGTTAAAAATAGCCTGGGCAGGAAGGGGGTAAAAGTGCCCTGTATGTAAGCGGTTAAAATAGTTGATAATAAGGGTAAAAAAAAAAAAAATCATGGAATTGAACGTATTTTGGTGGAAAAAAATGGGTAAAAAAAAAAATCATGAAAATGGGTAAAAAAAAAAAATCATGGAATTGAACGTATTTTGGTGGAAAAAAATGGGTAAAAAAAAAAATCATGGAATTGAACATATTTTGGTGGAAAAAAATGGGTAAAAAAATAAAATCATGGAATTGAACGTATTTTGGTGGAAAAAAATGGGTAAAAAAAAAAATCATGGAATTGAACGTATTTTGGTGAAAAAAAATGGGTAAAAAAAAATAAATCATGGAATTGAACGTATTTTGGTGGAAAAAATGGGTAAAAAAAAAAATCATGGAATTGAACGTATTTTGGTGGAAAAAAAATGGGTAAAAAAAAAATCATGGAATTGAACGTATTTTGGTGGAAAAAAATGGGTAAAAAAAAAAAATCATGGAATTGAACGTATTTTGGTGGAAAAAAATGGGTAAAAAAAAAAATCATGGAATTGAACGTATTTTGGTGGAAAAAAATGGGTAAAAAAAATATAAATCATGGAATTGAACGTATTTTGGTGGAAAAAAATGGGTAACGCTTGGTCCCATTTTTGTGGTGTGATCCTTGCGCGTGGGCCGGGGAGGATTGGCATGGCCCATGCGCAAGGATGACAGGTTAAAAATAGCCTGGGCAGGAAGGGGGTAAAAGTGCCCTGTATGTAAGCGGTTAAAATAGTTGATAATAAGGGTAAAAAAAATCATGGAATTGAACGTATTTTGGTGGAAAAAAATGGGTAAAAAAAAAAAAATCATGGAATTGAACGTATTTTGGCGGAAAAAAATGGGTAAAAAAAAAATAAATCATGGAATTGAACGTATTTTGGTGGAAAAAAATGCGTAACGCTTGGTCCCATTTTTGTGGTGTGATCCTTGCGCGTGGGCCGGGGAGGATTGGCATGGCCCATGCGCAAGGATGACAGGTTAAAAATAGCCTGGGCAGGAAGGGGGTAAAAGTGCCCTGTATGTAAGCGGTTAAAATAGTTGATAATAAGGGTAAAAAAAATCATGGAATTGAACATATTTTGGTGGAAAAAAATGGGTAAAAAAAAAAAAATCATGGAATTGAACGTATTTTGGTGGAAAAAAATGGGTAACGCTTGGTCCCATTTTTGTGGTGTGATCCTTGCGCGGGGGCCTGGGAGGATTGGCATGGCCCATGCGCAAGGATGACAGGTTAAAAATAGCCTGGGCAGGAAGGGGGTAAAAGTGCCCTGTATGTAAGCGGTTAAAATAGTTGATAATAAGGGTAAAAAAAATCATGGAATTGAACATATTTTGGTGGAAAAAAATGGCTAAAAAAAAAAAAAAATCATGGAATTGAACGTATTTTGGTGGAAAAAAATGGGTAACGCTTGGTCCCATTTTTGTGGTGTGATCCTTGCGCGTGGGCCGGGGAGGATTGGCACGGCCCATGCGCAAGGATGACAGGTCAAAAAAAAAATGTGTGTGAGAGCGTTCCATATTTTCTCTGTACCTCTGGTGGTACGCGCCCTGCCTGCAGCAGGACAAGCCATGGGAGAGCCTGAACGCTATTTAAGCCGCCTAAGATGTGCGAACATCAGGTGATGGAGAGCTATGAATTTCCAAGTTGTGAGCTATTTATGCCAAACTAAGTTTATGAATTGTAATAATGCTTTTTGGCTAGTGATAAATGTGATAAATGTGATAAATAATGTCTGTCAGTTGAAAAGTTTTGATTTTACGCAAGAAAATAAGGAGCATAGAGACTATTGTTAAGCAGGGCACTGCATGCAAATGAGCAGCTCTGCCAGGAGGCATTGTGGGAAGGCAGGCCATGCCCACCATGCGTTGCTGGGCCCAGAACCCAGAGGTCGTGGGATCGAAAAACCATCCTCTGCTAGGCGGACATTTTTTTTATTTGTATTTTCTCATAATTAATAACGAAACATTTTAGTCCATTCCTTTTGTTTTTTGCTATATTATTTTCAACTCACTTTGATTTATTTATGTATTTATTTGGTTTTAAAAATGATGCCTGCACCATCTATACACCTAGGGAAGCCTACTGAAATGGGTGGTCAGTCCTATAGGTGCGCCGTGAGAACGCACACGCTGGCATGCCCCTTACACCCCGGTCACGTCAGGTGAAAAATAGCCTGGGCAGGAAGGGGGTAAAAGTGCCCTGTATGTAAGCGGTTAAAATAGTTGATAATAAGGGTAAAAAAAATCATGGAATTGAACGTATTTTGGTGGAAAAAAATGGGTAAAAAAAAAAAAATCATGGAATTGAACGTATTTTGGTGGAAAAAAATGGGTAACGCTTGGTCCCATTTTTGTGGTGTGATCCTTGCGCGGGGGCCGGGGAGGATTGGCATGGCCCATGCGCAAGGATGACAGGTTAAAAATAGCCTGGGCAGGAAGGGGGTAAAAGTGCCCTGTATGTAAGCGGTTAAAATAGTTGATAATAAGGGTAAAAAAAAAAAAAATCATGGAATTGAACGTATTTTGGTGGAAAAAAATGGGTAAAAAAAAAAATCATGAAAATGGGTAAAAAAAAAAAATCATGGAATTGAACGTATTTTGGTGGAAAAAAATGGGTAAAAAAAAAATCATGGAATTGAACATATTTTGGTGGAAAAAAATGGGTAAAAAAAAAAATCATGGAATTGAACGTATTTTGGTGGAAAAAAATGGGTAAAAAAAAAAATCATGGAATTGAACGTATTTTGGTGAAAAAAAATGGGTAAAAAAAAATAAATCATGGAATTGAACGTATTTTGGTGGAAAAAATGGGTAAAAAAAAAAATCATGGAATTGAACGTATTTTGGTGGAAAAAAAATGGGTAAAAAAAAAATCATGGAATTGAACGTATTTTGGTGGAAAAAAATGGGTAAAAAAAAAAAATCATGGAATTGAACGTATTTTGGTGGAAAAAAATGGGTAAAAAAAAAAATCATGGAATTGAACGTATTTTGGTGGAAAAAAATGGGTAAAAAAAATATAAATCATGGAATTGAACGTATTTTGGTGGAAAAAAATGGGTAACGCTTGGTCCCATTTTTGTGGTGTGATCCTTGCGCGTGGGCCGGGGAGGATTGGCATGGCCCATGCGCAAGGATGACAGGTTAAAAATAGCCTGGGCAGGAAGGGGGTAAAAGTGCCCTGTATGTAAGCGGTTAAAATAGTTGATAATAAGGGTAAAAAAAATCATGGAATTGAACGTATTTTGGTGGAAAAAAATGGGTAAAAAAAAAAAAATCATGGAATTGAACGTATTTTGGCGGAAAAAAATGGGTAAAAAAAAAATAAATCATGGAATTGAACGTATTTTGGTGGAAAAAAATGCGTAACGCTTGGTCCCATTTTTGTGGTGTGATCCTTGCGCGTGGGCCGGGGAGGATTGGCATGGCCCATGCGCAAGGATGACAGGTTAAAAATAGCCTGGGCAGGAAGGGGGTAAAAGTGCCCTGTATGTAAGCGGTTAAAATAGTTGATAATAAGGGTAAAAAAAATCATGGAATTGAACATATTTTGGTGGAAAAAAATGGGTAAAAAAAAAAAAATCATGGAATTGAACGTATTTTGGTGGAAAAAAATGGGTAACGCTTGGTCCCATTTTTGTGGTGTGATCCTTGCGCGGGGGCCTGGGAGGATTGGCATGGCCCATGCGCAAGGATGACAGGTTAAAAATAGCCTGGGCAGGAAGGGGGTAAAAGTGCCCTGTATGTAAGCGGTTAAAATAGTTGATAATAAGGGTAAAAAAAATCATGGAATTGAACATATTTTGGTGGAAAAAAATGGCTAAAAAAAAAAAAAAATCATGGAATTGAACGTATTTTGGTGGAAAAAAATGGGTAACGCTTGGTCCCATTTTTGTGGTGTGATCCTTGCGCGTGGGCCGGGGAGGATTGGCACGGCCCATGCGCAAGGATGACAGGTCAAAAAAAAAATGTGTGTGAGAGCGTTCCATATTTTCTCTGTACCTCTGGTGGTACGCGCCCTGCCTGCAGCAGGACAAGCCATGGGAGAGCCTGAACGCTATTTAAGCCGCCTAAGATGTGCGAACATCAGGTGATGGAGAGCTATGAATTTCCAAGTTGTGAGCTATTTATGCCAAACTAAGTTTATGAATTGTAATAATGCTTTTTGGCTAGTGATAAATGTGATAAATGTGATAAATAATGTCTGTCAGTTGAAAAGTTTTGATTTTACGCAAGAAAATAAGGAGCATAGAGACTATTGTTAAGCAGGGCACTGCATGCAAATGAGCAGCTCTGCCAGGAGGCATTGTGGGAAGGCAGGCCATGCCCACCATGCGTTGCTGGGCCCAGAACCCAGAGGTCGTGGGATCGAAAAACCATCCTCTGCTAGGCGGACATTTTTTTTATTTGTATTTTCTCATAATTAATAACGAAACATTTTAGTCCATTCCTTTTGTTTTTTGCTATATTATTTTCAACTCACTTTGATTTATTTATGTATTTATTTGGTTTTAAAAATGATGCCTGCACCATCTATACACCTAGGGAAGCCTACTGAAATGGGTGGTCAGTCCTATAGGTGCGCCGTGAGAACGCACACGCTGGCATGCCCCTTACACCCCGGTCACGTCAGGTGAAAAATAGCCTGGGCAGGAAGGGGGTAAAAGTGCCCTGTATGTAAGCGGTTAAAATAGTTGATAATAAGGGTAAAAAAAAAAAAAATCATGGAATTGAACGTATTTTGGTGGAAAAAAATGGGTAAAAAAAAAAATCATGAAAATGGGTAAAAAAAAAAAATCATGGAATTGAACGTATTTTGGTGGAAAAAAATGGGTAAAAAAAAAATCATGGAATTGAACGTATTTTGGTGGAAAAAAATGGGTAAAAAAAAAAATCATGGAATTGAACGTATTTTGGTGAAAAAAAATAGGTAAAAAAAAATAAATCATGGAATTGAACGTATTTTGGTGGAAAAAATGGGTAAAAAAAAAAATCATGGAATTGAACGTATTTTGGTGGAAAAAAAATGGGTAAAAAAAAAATCATGGAATTGAACGTATTTTGGTGGAAAAAAATGGGTAAAAAAAAAAAATCATGGAATTGAACGTATTTTGGTGGAAAAAAATGGGTAAAAAAAAAATCATGGAATTGAACGTATTTTGGTGGAAAAAAATGGGTAAAAAAAAAAATCATGGAATTGAACGTATTTTGGTGGAAAAAAATGGGTAAAAAAAAAAATCATGGAATTGAACGTATTTTGGTGAAAAAAAATGGGTAAAAAAAAATAAATCATGGAATTGAACGTATTTTGGTGGAAAAAATGGGTAAAAAAAAAAATCATGGAATTGAACGTATTTTGGTGGAAAAAAAATGGGTAAAAAAAAAATCATGGAATTGAACGTATTTTGGTGGAAAAAAATGGGTAAAAAAAAAAATCATGGAATTGAACGTATTTTGGTGGAAAAAAATGGGTAAAAAAAAAAATCATGGAATTGAACGTATTTTGGTGGAAAAAAATGGGTAAAAAAAAAATAAATCATGGAATTGAACGTATTTTGGTGGAAAAAAATGGGTAACGCTTGGTCCCATTTTTGTGGTGTGATCCTTGCGCGTGGGCCGGGGAGGATTGGCATGGCCCATGCGCAAGGATGACAGGTTAAAAATAGCCTGGGCAGGAAGGGGGTAAAAGTGCCCTGTATGTAAGCGGTTAAAATAGTTGATAATAAGGGTAAAAAAAATCATGGAATTGAACGTATTTTGGTGGAAAAAAATGGGTAAAAAAAAAAAATCATGGAATTGAACGTATTTTGGCGGAAAAAAATGGGTAAAAAAAAAAAAATCATGGAATTGAACGTATTTTGGTGGAAAAAAATGGGTAACGCTTGGTCCCATTTTTGTGGTGTGATCCTTGCGCGGGGGCCGGGGAGGATTGGCATGGCCCATGCGCAAGGATGACAGGTTAAAAATAGCCTGGGCAGGAAGGGGGTAAAAGTGCCCTGTATGTAAGCGGTTAAAATAGTTGATAATAAGGGTAAAAAAAATCATGGAATTGAACATATTTTGGTGGAAAAAAATGGCTAAAAAAAAAAAAAAATCATGGAATTGAACGTATTTTGGTGGAAAAAAATGGGTAACGCTTGGTCCCATTTTTGTGGTGTGATCCTTGCGCGTGGGCCGGGGAGGATTGGCACGGCCCATGCGCAAGGATGACAGGTCAAAAAAAAAATGTGTGTGAGAGCGTTCCATATTTTCTCTGTACCTCTGGTGGTACGCGCCCTGCCTGCAGCAGGACAAGCCATGGGAGAGCCTGAACGCTATTTAAGCCGCCTAAGATGTGCGAACATCAGGTGATGGAGAGCTATGAATTTCCAAGTTGTGAGCTATTTATGCCAAACTAAGTTTATGAATTGTAATAATGCTTTTTGGCTAGTGATAAATGTGATAAATGTGATAAATAATGTCTGTCAGTTGAAAAGTTTTGATTTTACGCAAGAAAATAAGGAGCATAGAGACTATTGTTAAGCAGGGCACTGCATGCAAATGAGCAGCTCTGCCAGGAGGCATTGTGGGAAGGCAGGCCATGCCCACCATGCGTTGCTGGGCCCAGAACCCAGAGGTCGTGGGATCGAAAAACCATCCTCTGCTAGGCGGACATTTTTTTTATTTGTATTTTCTCATAATTAATAACGAAACATTTTAGTCCATTCCTTTTGTTTTTTGCTATATTATTTTCAACTCACTTTGATTTATTTATGTATTTATTTGGTTTTAAAAATGATGCCTGCACCATCTATACACCTAGGGAAGCCTACTGAAATGGGTGGTCAGTCCTATAGGTGCGCCGTGAGAACGCACACGCTGGCATGCCCCTTACACCCCGGTCACGTCAGGTGAAAAATAGCCTGGGCAGGAAGGGGGTAAAAGTGCCCTGTATGTAAGCGGTTAAAATAGTTGATAATAAGGGTAAAAAAAATGATGGAATTGAACGTATTTTGGTGGAAAAAAATGGGTAAAAAAAAAAAAATCATGGAATTGAACGTATTTTGGTGGAAAAAAATGCGTAACGCTTGGTCCCATTTTTGTGGTGTGATCCTTGCGCGTGGGCCGGGGAGGATTGGCATGGCCCATGCGCAAGGATGACAGGTTAAAAATAGCCTGGGCAGGAAGGGGGTAAAAGTGCCCTGTATGTAAGCGGTTAAAATAGTTGATAATAAGGGTAAAAAAAATCATGGAATTGAACATATTTTGGTGGAAAAAAATGGGTAAAAAAAAAAAAATCATGGAATTGAACGTATTTTGGTGGAAAAAAATGGGTAACGCTTGGTCCCATTTTTGTGGTGTGATCCTTGCGCGGGGGCCTGGGAGGATTGGCATGGCCCATGCGCAAGGATGACAGGTTAAAAATAGCCTGGGCAGGAAGGGGGTAAAAGTGCCCTGTATGTAAGCGGTTAAAATAGTTGATAATAAGGGTAAAAAAAATCATGGAATTGAACATATTTTGGTGGAAAAAAATGGCTAAAAAAAAAAAAAAATCATGGAATTGAACGTATTTTGGTGGAAAAAAATGGGTAACGCTTGGTCCCATTTTTGTGGTGTGATCCTTGCGCGTGGGCCGGGGAGGATTGGCACGGCCCATGCGCAAGGATGACAGGTCAAAAAAAAAATGTGTGTGAGAGCGTTCCATATTTTCTCTGTACCTCTGGTGGTACGCGCCCTGCCTGCAGCAGGACAAGCCATGGGAGAGCCTGAACGCTATTTAAGCCGCCTAAGATGTGCGAACATCAGGTGATGGAGAGCTATGAATTTCCAAGTTGTGAGCTATTTATGCCAAACTAAGTTTATGAATTGTAATAATGCTTTTTGGCTAGTGATAAATGTGATAAATGTGATAAATAATGTCTGTCAGTTGAAAAGTTTTGATTTTACGCAAGAAAATAAGGAGCATAGAGACTATTGTTAAGCAGGGCACTGCATGCAAATGAGCAGCTCTGCCAGGAGGCATTGTGGGAAGGCAGGCCATGCCCACCATGCGTTGCTGGGCCCAGAACCCAGAGGTCGTGGGATCGAAAAACCATCCTCTGCTAGGCGGACATTTTTTTTATTTGTATTTTCTCATAATTAATAACGAAACATTTTAGTCCATTCCTTTTGTTTTTTGCTATATTATTTTCAACTCACTTTGATTTATTTATGTATTTATTTGGTTTTAAAAATGATGCCTGCACCATCTATACACCTAGGGAAGCCTACTGAAATGGGTGGTCAGTCCTATAGGTGCGCCGTGAGAACGCACACGCTGGCATGCCCCTTACACCCCGGTCACGTCAGGTGAAAAATAGCCTGGGCAGGAAGGGGGTAAAAGTGCCCTGTATGTAAGCGGTTAAAATAGTTGATAATAAGGGTAAAAAAAATCATGGAATTGAACGTATTTTGGTGGAAAAAAATGGGTAAAAAAAAAAAAATCATGGAATTGAACGTATTTTGGTGGAAAAAAATGCGTAACGCTTGGTCCCATTTTTGTGGTGTGATCCTTGCGCGTGGGCCGGGGAGGATTGGCATGGCCCATGCGCAAGGATGACAGGTTAAAAATAGCCTGGGCAGGAAGGGGGTAAAAGTGCCCTGTATGTAAGCGGTTAAAATAGTTGATAATAAGGGTAAAAAAAATCATGGAATTGAACATATTTTGGTGGAAAAAAATGGGTAAAAAAAAAAAAATCATGGAATTGAACGTATTTTGGTGGAAAAAAATGGGTAACGCTTGGTCCCATTTTTGTGGTGTGATCCTTGCGCGGGGGCCTGGGAGGATTGGCATGGCCCATGCGCAAGGATGACAGGTTAAAAATAGCCTGGGCAGGAAGGGGGTAAAAGTGCCCTGTATGTAAGCGGTTAAAATAGTTGATAATAAGGGTAAAAAAAATCATGGAATTGAACATATTTTGGTGGAAAAAAATGGCTAAAAAAAAAAATCATGGAATTGAACGTATTTTGGTGGAAAAAAAATGGGTAAAAAAAAAATCATGGAATTGAACGTATTTTGGTGGAAAAAAATGGGTAAAAAAAAAAAATCATGGAATTGAACGTATTTTGGTGGAAAAAAATGGGTAAAAAAAAAAATCATGGAATTGAACGTATTTTGGTGGAAAAAAATGGGTAAAAAAAAAATAAATCATGGAATTGAACGTATTTTGGTGGAAAAAAATGGGTAACGCTTGGTCCCATTTTTGTGGTGTGATCCTTGCGCGGGGGCCTGGGAGGATTGGCATGGCCCATGCGCAAGGATGACAGGTTAAAAATAGCCTGGGCAGGAAGGGGGTAAAAGTGCCCTGTATGTAAGCGGTTAAAATAGTTGATAATAAGGGTAAAAAAAATCATGGAATTGAACATATTTTGGTGGAAAAAAATGGCTAAAAAAAAAAAAAAATCATGGAATTGAACGTATTTTGGTGGAAAAAAATGGGTAACGCTTGGTCCCATTTTTGTGGTGTGATCCTTGCGCGTGGGCCGGGGAGGATTGGCACGGCCCATGCGCAAGGATGACAGGTTAAAAATAGCCTGGGCAGGAAGGGGGTAAAAGTGCCCTGTATGTAAGCGGTTAAAATAGTTGATAATAAGGGTAAAAAAAAAAAAATCATGGAATTGAACGTATTTTGGTGGAAAAAAATGGGTAAAAAAAAAAATCATGAAAATGGGTAAAAAAAAAAAATCATGGAATTGAACGTATTTTGGTGGAAAAAAATGGGTAAAAAAAAAATCATGGAATTGAACATATTTTGGTGGAAAAAAATGGGTAAAAAAAAAAATCATGGAATTGAACGTATTTTGGTGGAAAAAAATGGGTAAAAAAAAAAATCATGGAATTGAACGTATTTTGGTGAAAAAAAATGGGTAAAAAAAAATAAATCATGGAATTGAACGTATTTTGGTGGAAAAAATGGGTAAAAAAAAAAATCATGGAATTGAACGTATTTTGGTGGAAAAAAAATGGGTAAAAAAAAAATCATGGAATTGAACGTATTTTGGTGGAAAAAAATGGGTAAAAAAAAAAAATCATGGAATTGAACGTATTTTGGTGGAAAAAAATGGGTAAAAAAAAAAATCATGGAATTGAACGTATTTTGGTGGAAAAAAATGGGTAAAAAAAATATAAATCATGGAATTGAACGTATTTTGGTGGAAAAAAATGGGTAACGCTTGGTCCCATTTTTGTGGTGTGATCCTTGCGCGTGGGCCGGGGAGGATTGGCATGGCCCATGCGCAAGGATGACAGGTTAAAAATAGCCTGGGCAGGAAGGGGGTAAAAGTGCCCTGTATGTAAGCGGTTAAAATAGTTGATAATAAGGGTAAAAAAAATCATGGAATTGAACGTATTTTGGTGGAAAAAAATGGGTAAAAAAAAAAAAATCATGGAATTGAACGTATTTTGGCGGAAAAAAATGGGTAAAAAAAAAATAAATCATGGAATTGAACGTATTTTGGTGGAAAAAAATGCGTAACGCTTGGTCCCATTTTTGTGGTGTGATCCTTGCGCGTGGGCCGGGGAGGATTGGCATGGCCCATGCGCAAGGATGACAGGTTAAAAATAGCCTGGGCAGGAAGGGGGTAAAAGTGCCCTGTATGTAAGCGGTTAAAATAGTTGATAATAAGGGTAAAAAAAATCATGGAATTGAACATATTTTGGTGGAAAAAAATGGGTAAAAAAAAAAAAATCATGGAATTGAACGTATTTTGGTGGAAAAAAATGGGTAACGCTTGGTCCCATTTTTGTGGTGTGATCCTTGCGCGGGGGCCTGGGAGGATTGGCATGGCCCATGCGCAAGGATGACAGGTTAAAAATAGCCTGGGCAGGAAGGGGGTAAAAGTGCCCTGTATGTAAGCGGTTAAAATAGTTGATAATAAGGGTAAAAAAAATCATGGAATTGAACATATTTTGGTGGAAAAAAATGGCTAAAAAAAAAAAAAAATCATGGAATTGAACGTATTTTGGTGGAAAAAAATGGGTAACGCTTGGTCCCATTTTTGTGGTGTGATCCTTGCGCGTGGGCCGGGGAGGATTGGCACGGCCCATGCGCAAGGATGACAGGTCAAAAAAAAAATGTGTGTGAGAGCGTTCCATATTTTCTCTGTACCTCTGGTGGTACGCGCCCTGCCTGCAGCAGGACAAGCCATGGGAGAGCCTGAACGCTATTTAAGCCGCCTAAGATGTGCGAACATCAGGTGATGGAGAGCTATGAATTTCCAAGTTGTGAGCTATTTATGCCAAACTAAGTTTATGAATTGTAATAATGCTTTTTGGCTAGTGATAAATGTGATAAATGTGATAAATAATGTCTGTCAGTTGAAAAGTTTTGATTTTACGCAAGAAAATAAGGAGCATAGAGACTATTGTTAAGCAGGGCACTGCATGCAAATGAGCAGCTCTGCCAGGAGGCATTGTGGGAAGGCAGGCCATGCCCACCATGCGTTGCTGGGCCCAGAACCCAGAGGTCGTGGGATCGAAAAACCATCCTCTGCTAGGCGGACATTTTTTTTATTTGTATTTTCTCATAATTAATAACGAAACATTTTAGTCCATTCCTTTTGTTTTTTGCTATATTATTTTCAACTCACTTTGATTTATTTATGTATTTATTTGGTTTTAAAAATGATGCCTGCACCATCTATACACCTAGGGAAGCCTACTGAAATGGGTGGTCAGTCCTATAGGTGCGCCGTGAGAACGCACACGCTGGCATGCCCCTTACACCCCGGTCACGTCAGGTGAAAAATAGCCTGGGCAGGAAGGGGGTAAAAGTGCCCTGTATGTAAGCGGTTAAAATAGTTGATAATAAGGGTAAAAAAAATCATGGAATTGAACGTATTTTGGTGGAAAAAAATGGGTAAAAAAAAAAAAATCATGGAATTGAACGTATTTTGGTGGAAAAAAATGCGTAACGCTTGGTCCCATTTTTGTGGTGTGATCCTTGCGCGTGGGCCGGGGAGGATTGGCATGGCCCATGCGCAAGGATGACAGGTTAAAAATAGCCTGGGCAGGAAGGGGGTAAAAGTGCCCTGTATGTAAGCGGTTAAAATAGTTGATAATAAGGGTAAAAAAAATCATGGAATTGAACATATTTTGGTGGAAAAAAATGGGTAAAAAAAAAAAAATCATGGAATTGAACGTATTTTGGTGGAAAAAAATGGGTAACGCTTGGTCCCATTTTTGTGGTGTGATCCTTGCGCGGGGGCCTGGGAGGATTGGCATGGCCCATGCGCAAGGATGACAGGTTAAAAATAGCCTGGGCAGGAAGGGGGTAAAAGTGCCCTGTATGTAAGCGGTTAAAATAGTTGATAATAAGGGTAAAAAAAATCATGGAATTGAACATATTTTGGTGGAAAAAAATGGCTAAAAAAAAAAATCATGGAATTGAACGTATTTTGGTGGAAAAAAAATGGGTAAAAAAAAAATCATGGAATTGAACGTATTTTGGTGGAAAAAAATGGGTAAAAAAAAAAAATCATGGAATTGAACGTATTTTGGTGGAAAAAAATGGGTAAAAAAAAAAATCATGGAATTGAACGTATTTTGGTGGAAAAAAATGGGTAAAAAAAAAATAAATCATGGAATTGAACGTATTTTGGTGGAAAAAAATGGGTAACGCTTGGTCCCATTTTTGTGGTGTGATCCTTGCGCGGGGGCCTGGGAGGATTGGCATGGCCCATGCGCAAGGATGACAGGTTAAAAATAGCCTGGGCAGGAAGGGGGTAAAAGTGCCCTGTATGTAAGCGGTTAAAATAGTTGATAATAAGGGTAAAAAAAATCATGGAATTGAACATATTTTGGTGGAAAAAAATGGCTAAAAAAAAAAAAAAATCATGGAATTGAACGTATTTTGGTGGAAAAAAATGGGTAACGCTTGGTCCCATTTTTGTGGTGTGATCCTTGCGCGTGGGCCGGGGAGGATTGGCACGGCCCATGCGCAAGGACGACAGGTCAAAAAAAAAATGTGTGTGAGAGCGTTCCATATTTTCTCTGTACCTCTGGTGGTACGCGCCCTGCCTGCAGCAGGACAAGCCATGGGAGAGCCTGAACGCTATTTAAGCCGCCTAAGATGTGCGAACATCAGGTGATGGAGAGCTATGAATTTCCAAGTTGTGAGCTATTTATGCCAAACTAAGTTTATGAATTGTAATAATGCTTTTTGGCTAGTGATAAATGTGATAAATGTGATAAATAATGTCTGTCAGTTGAAAAGTTTTGATTTTACGCAAGAAAATAAGGAGCATAGAGACTATTGTTAAGCAGGGCACTGCATGCAAATGAGCAGCTCTGCCAGGAGGCATTGTGGGAAGGCAGGCCATGCCCACCATGCGTTGCTGGGCCCAGAACCCAGAGGTCGTGGGATCGAAAAACCATCCTCTGCTAGGCGGACATTTTTTTTATTTGTATTTTCTCATAATTAATAACGAAACATTTTAGTCCATTCCTTTTGTTTTTTGCTATATTATTTTCAACTCACTTTGATTTATTTATGTATTTATTTGGTTTTAAAAATGATGCCTGCACCATCTATACACCTAGGGAAGCCTACTGAAATGGGTGGTCAGTCCTATAGGTGCGCCGTGAGAACGCACACGCTGGCATGCCCCTTACACCCCGGTCACGTCAGGTGAAAAATAGCCTGGGCAGGAAGGGGGTAAAAGTGCCCTGTATGTAAGCGGTTAAAATAGTTGATAATAAGGGTAAAAAAAATCATGGAATTGAACGTATTTTGGTGGAAAAAAATGGGTAAAAAAAAAAAAATCATGGAATTGAACGTATTTTGGTGGAAAAAAATGCGTAACGCTTGGTCCCATTTTTGTGGTGTGATCCTTGCGCGTGGGCCGGGGAGGATTGGCATGGCCCATGCGCAAGGATGACAGGTTAAAAATAGCCTGGGCAGGAAGGGGGTAAAAGTGCCCTGTATGTAAGCGGTTAAAATAGTTGATAATAAGGGTAAAAAAAATCATGGAATTGAACATATTTTGGTGGAAAAAAATGGGTAAAAAAAAAAAAATCATGGAATTGAACGTATTTTGGTGGAAAAAAATGGGTAACGCTTGGTCCCATTTTTGTGGTGTGATCCTTGCGCGGGGGCCTGGGAGGATTGGCATGGCCCATGCGCAAGGATGACAGGTTAAAAATAGCCTGGGCAGGAAGGGGGTAAAAGTGCCCTGTATGTAAGCGGTTAAAATAGTTGATAATAAGGGTAAAAAAAATCATGGAATTGAACATATTTTGGTGGAAAAAAATGGCTAAAAAAAAAAATCATGGAATTGAACGTATTTTGGTGGAAAAAAAATGGGTAAAAAAAAAATCATGGAATTGAACGTATTTTGGTGGAAAAAAATGGGTAAAAAAAAAAAATCATGGAATTGAACGTATTTTGGTGGAAAAAAATGGGTAAAAAAAAAAATCATGGAATTGAACGTATTTTGGTGGAAAAAAATGGGTAAAAAAAAAATAAATCATGGAATTGAACGTATTTTGGTGGAAAAAAATGGGTAACGCTTGGTCCCATTTTTGTGGTGTGATCCTTGCGCGGGGGCCTGGGAGGATTGGCATGGCCCATGCGCAAGGATGACAGGTTAAAAATAGCCTGGGCAGGAAGGGGGTAAAAGTGCCCTGTATGTAAGCGGTTAAAATAGTTGATAATAAGGGTAAAAAAAATCATGGAATTGAACATATTTTGGTGGAAAAAAATGGCTAAAAAAAAAAAAAAATCATGGAATTGAACGTATTTTGGTGGAAAAAAATGGGTAACGCTTGGTCCCATTTTTGTGGTGTGATCCTTGCGCGTGGGCCGGGGAGGATTGGCACGGCCCATGCGCAAGGACGACAGGTCAAAAAAAAAATGTGTGTGAGAGCGTTCCATATTTTCTCTGTACCTCTGGTGGTACGCGCCCTGCCTGCAGCAGGACAAGCCATGGGAGAGCCTGAACGCTATTTAAGCCGCCTAAGATGTGCGAACATCAGGTGATGGAGAGCTATGAATTTCCAAGTTGTGAGCTATTTATGCCAAACTAAGTTTATGAATTGTAATAATGCTTTTTGGCTAGTGATAAATGTGATAAATGTGATAAATAATGTCTGTCAGTTGAAAAGTTTTGATTTTACGCAAGAAAATAAGGAGCATAGAGACTATTGTTAAGCAGGGCACTGCATGCAAATGAGCAGCTCTGCCAGGAGGCATTGTGGGAAGGCAGGCCATGCCCACCATGCGTTGCTGGGCCCAGAACCCAGAGGTCGTGGGATCGAAAAACCATCCTCTGCTAGGCGGACATTTTTTTTATTTGTATTTTCTCATAATTAATAACGAAACATTTTAGTCCATTCCTTTTGTTTTTTGCTATATTATTTTCAACTCACTTTGATTTATTTATGTATTTATTTGGTTTTAAAAATGATGCCTGCACCATCTATACACCTAGGGAAGCCTACTGAAATGGGTGGTCAGTCCTATAGGTGCGCCGTGAGAACGCACACGCTGGCATGCCCCTTACACCCCGGTCACGTCAGGTGAAAAATAGCCTGGGCAGGAAGGGGGTAAAAGTGCCCTGTATGTAAGCGGTTAAAATAGTTGATAATAAGGGTAAAAAAAATCATGGAATTGAACATATTTTGGTGGAAAAAAATGGGTAAAAAAAAAAAAATCATGGAATTGAACGTATTTTGGTGGAAAAAAATGGGTAACGCTTGGTCCCATTTTTGTGGTGTGATCCTTGCGCGGGGGCCTGGGAGGATTGGCATGGCCCATGCGCAAGGATGACAGGTTAAAAATAGCCTGGGCAGGAAGGGGGTAAAAGTGCCCTGTATGTAAGCGGTTAAAATAGTTGATAATAAGGGTAAAAAAAATCATGGAATTGAACATATTTTGGTGGAAAAAAATGGCTAAAAAAAAAAATCATGGAATTGAACGTATTTTGGTGGAAAAAAAATGGGTAAAAAAAAAATCATGGAATTGAACGTATTTTGGTGGAAAAAAATGGGTAAAAAAAAAAAATCATGGAATTGAACGTATTTTGGTGGAAAAAAATGGGTAAAAAAAAAAATCATGGAATTGAACGTATTTTGGTGGAAAAAAATGGGTAAAAAAAAAATAAATCATGGAATTGAACGTATTTTGGTGGAAAAAAATGGGTAACGCTTGGTCCCATTTTTGTGGTGTGATCCTTGCGCGGGGGCCTGGGAGGATTGGCATGGCCCATGCGCAAGGATGACAGGTTAAAAATAGCCTGGGCAGGAAGGGGGTAAAAGTGCCCTGTATGTAAGCGGTTAAAATAGTTGATAATAAGGGTAAAAAAAATCATGGAATTGAACATATTTTGGTGGAAAAAAATGGCTAAAAAAAAAAAAAAATCATGGAATTGAACGTATTTTGGTGGAAAAAAATGGGTAACGCTTGGTCCCATTTTTGTGGTGTGATCCTTGCGCGTGGGCCGGGGAGGATTGGCACGGCCCATGCGCAAGGATGACAGGTTAAAAATAGCCTGGGCAGGAAGGGGGTAAAAGTGCCCTGTATGTAAGCGGTTAAAATAGTTGATAATAAGGGTAAAAAAAAAAAAATCATGGAATTGAACGTATTTTGGTGGAAAAAAATGGGTAAAAAAAAAAATCATGAAAATGGGTAAAAAAAAAAAATCATGGAATTGAACGTATTTTGGTGGAAAAAAATGGGTAAAAAAAAAATCATGGAATTGAACATATTTTGGTGGAAAAAAATGGGTAAAAAAAAAAATCATGGAATTGAACGTATTTTGGTGGAAAAAAATGGGTAAAAAAAAAAATCATGGAATTGAACGTATTTTGGTGAAAAAAAATGGGTAAAAAAAAATAAATCATGGAATTGAACGTATTTTGGTGGAAAAAATGGGTAAAAAAAAAAATCATGGAATTGAACGTATTTTGGTGGAAAAAAAATGGGTAAAAAAAAAATCATGGAATTGAACGTATTTTGGTGGAAAAAAATGGGTAAAAAAAAAAAATCATGGAATTGAACGTATTTTGGTGGAAAAAAATGGGTAAAAAAAAAAATCATGGAATTGAACGTATTTTGGTGGAAAAAAATGGGTAAAAAAAATATAAATCATGGAATTGAACGTATTTTGGTGGAAAAAAATGGGTAACGCTTGGTCCCATTTTTGTGGTGTGATCCTTGCGCGTGGGCCGGGGAGGATTGGCATGGCCCATGCGCAAGGATGACAGGTTAAAAATAGCCTGGGCAGGAAGGGGGTAAAAGTGCCCTGTATGTAAGCGGTTAAAATAGTTGATAATAAGGGTAAAAAAAATCATGGAATTGAACGTATTTTGGTGGAAAAAAATGGGTAAAAAAAAAAAAATCATGGAATTGAACGTATTTTGGCGGAAAAAAATGGGTAAAAAAAAAATAAATCATGGAATTGAACGTATTTTGGTGGAAAAAAATGCGTAACGCTTGGTCCCATTTTTGTGGTGTGATCCTTGCGCGTGGGCCGGGGAGGATTGGCATGGCCCATGCGCAAGGATGACAGGTTAAAAATAGCCTGGGCAGGAAGGGGGTAAAAGTGCCCTGTATGTAAGCGGTTAAAATAGTTGATAATAAGGGTAAAAAAAATCATGGAATTGAACATATTTTGGTGGAAAAAAATGGGTAAAAAAAAAAAAATCATGGAATTGAACGTATTTTGGTGGAAAAAAATGGGTAACGCTTGGTCCCATTTTTGTGGTGTGATCCTTGCGCGGGGGCCTGGGAGGATTGGCATGGCCCATGCGCAAGGATGACAGGTTAAAAATAGCCTGGGCAGGAAGGGGGTAAAAGTGCCCTGTATGTAAGCGGTTAAAATAGTTGATAATAAGGGTAAAAAAAATCATGGAATTGAACATATTTTGGTGGAAAAAAATGGCTAAAAAAAAAAAAAAATCATGGAATTGAACGTATTTTGGTGGAAAAAAATGGGTAACGCTTGGTCCCATTTTTGTGGTGTGATCCTTGCGCGTGGGCCGGGGAGGATTGGCACGGCCCATGCGCAAGGATGACAGGTCAAAAAAAAAATGTGTGTGAGAGCGTTCCATATTTTCTCTGTACCTCTGGTGGTACGCGCCCTGCCTGCAGCAGGACAAGCCATGGGAGAGCCTGAACGCTATTTAAGCCGCCTAAGATGTGCGAACATCAGGTGATGGAGAGCTATGAATTTCCAAGTTGTGAGCTATTTATGCCAAACTAAGTTTATGAATTGTAATAATGCTTTTTGGCTAGTGATAAATGTGATAAATGTGATAAATAATGTCTGTCAGTTGAAAAGTTTTGATTTTACGCAAGAAAATAAGGAGCATAGAGACTATTGTTAAGCAGGGCACTGCATGCAAATGAGCAGCTCTGCCAGGAGGCATTGTGGGAAGGCAGGCCATGCCCACCATGCGTTGCTGGGCCCAGAACCCAGAGGTCGTGGGATCGAAAAACCATCCTCTGCTAGGCGGACATTTTTTTTATTTGTATTTTCTCATAATTAATAACGAAACATTTTAGTCCATTCCTTTTGTTTTTTGCTATATTATTTTCAACTCACTTTGATTTATTTATGTATTTATTTGGTTTTAAAAATGATGCCTGCACCATCTATACACCTAGGGAAGCCTACTGAAATGGGTGGTCAGTCCTATAGGTGCGCCGTGAGAACGCACACGCTGGCATGCCCCTTACACCCCGGTCACGTCAGGTGAAAAATAGCCTGGGCAGGAAGGGGGTAAAAGTGCCCTGTATGTAAGCGGTTAAAATAGTTGATAATAAGGGTAAAAAAAATCATGGAATTGAACGTATTTTGGTGGAAAAAAATGGGTAAAAAAAAAAAAATCATGGAATTGAACGTATTTTGGTGGAAAAAAATGCGTAACGCTTGGTCCCATTTTTGTGGTGTGATCCTTGCGCGTGGGCCGGGGAGGATTGGCATGGCCCATGCGCAAGGATGACAGGTTAAAAATAGCCTGGGCAGGAAGGGGGTAAAAGTGCCCTGTATGTAAGCGGTTAAAATAGTTGATAATAAGGGTAAAAAAAATCATGGAATTGAACATATTTTGGTGGAAAAAAATGGGTAAAAAAAAAAAAATCATGGAATTGAACGTATTTTGGTGGAAAAAAATGGGTAACGCTTGGTCCCATTTTTGTGGTGTGATCCTTGCGCGGGGGCCTGGGAGGATTGGCATGGCCCATGCGCAAGGATGACAGGTTAAAAATAGCCTGGGCAGGAAGGGGGTAAAAGTGCCCTGTATGTAAGCGGTTAAAATAGTTGATAATAAGGGTAAAAAAAATCATGGAATTGAACATATTTTGGTGGAAAAAAATGGCTAAAAAAAAAAATCATGGAATTGAACGTATTTTGGTGGAAAAAAAATGGGTAAAAAAAAAATCATGGAATTGAACGTATTTTGGTGGAAAAAAATGGGTAAAAAAAAAAAATCATGGAATTGAACGTATTTTGGTGGAAAAAAATGGGTAAAAAAAAAAATCATGGAATTGAACGTATTTTGGTGGAAAAAAATGGGTAAAAAAAAAATAAATCATGGAATTGAACGTATTTTGGTGGAAAAAAATGGGTAACGCTTGGTCCCATTTTTGTGGTGTGATCCTTGCGCGGGGGCCTGGGAGGATTGGCATGGCCCATGCGCAAGGATGACAGGTTAAAAATAGCCTGGGCAGGAAGGGGGTAAAAGTGCCCTGTATGTAAGCGGTTAAAATAGTTGATAATAAGGGTAAAAAAAATCATGGAATTGAACATATTTTGGTGGAAAAAAATGGCTAAAAAAAAAAAAAAATCATGGAATTGAACGTATTTTGGTGGAAAAAAATGGGTAACGCTTGGTCCCATTTTTGTGGTGTGATCCTTGCGCGTGGGCCGGGGAGGATTGGCACGGCCCATGCGCAAGGACGACAGGTCAAAAAAAAAATGTGTGTGAGAGCGTTCCATATTTTCTCTGTACCTCTGGTGGTACGCGCCCTGCCTGCAGCAGGACAAGCCATGGGAGAGCCTGAACGCTATTTAAGCCGCCTAAGATGTGCGAACATCAGGTGATGGAGAGCTATGAATTTCCAAGTTGTGAGCTATTTATGCCAAACTAAGTTTATGAATTGTAATAATGCTTTTTGGCTAGTGATAAATGTGATAAATGTGATAAATAATGTCTGTCAGTTGAAAAGTTTTGATTTTACGCAAGAAAATAAGGAGCATAGAGACTATTGTTAAGCAGGGCACTGCATGCAAATGAGCAGCTCTGCCAGGAGGCATTGTGGGAAGGCAGGCCATGCCCACCATGCGTTGCTGGGCCCAGAACCCAGAGGTCGTGGGATCGAAAAACCATCCTCTGCTAGGCGGACATTTTTTTTATTTGTATTTTCTCATAATTAATAACGAAACATTTTAGTCCATTCCTTTTGTTTTTTGCTATATTATTTTCAACTCACTTTGATTTATTTATGTATTTATTTGGTTTTAAAAATGATGCCTGCACCATCTATACACCTAGGGAAGCCTACTGAAATGGGTGGTCAGTCCTATAGGTGCGCCGTGAGAACGCACACGCTGGCATGCCCCTTACACCCCGGTCACGTCAGGTGAAAAATAGCCTGGGCAGGAAGGGGGTAAAAGTGCCCTGTATGTAAGCGGTTAAAATAGTTGATAATAAGGGTAAAAAAAATCATGGAATTGAACGTATTTTGGTGGAAAAAAATGGGTAAAAAAAAAAAAATCATGGAATTGAACGTATTTTGGTGGAAAAAAATGCGTAACGCTTGGTCCCATTTTTGTGGTGTGATCCTTGCGCGTGGGCCGGGGAGGATTGGCATGGCCCATGCGCAAGGATGACAGGTTAAAAATAGCCTGGGCAGGAAGGGGGTAAAAGTGCCCTGTATGTAAGCGGTTAAAATAGTTGATAATAAGGGTAAAAAAAATCATGGAATTGAACATATTTTGGTGGAAAAAAATGGCTAAAAAAAAAAATCATGGAATTGAACGTATTTTGGTGGAAAAAAAATGGGTAAAAAAAAAATCATGGAATTGAACGTATTTTGGTGGAAAAAAATGGGTAAAAAAAAAAAATCATGGAATTGAACGTATTTTGGTGGAAAAAAATGGGTAAAAAAAAAAATCATGGAATTGAACGTATTTTGGTGGAAAAAAATGGGTAAAAAAAAAATAAATCATGGAATTGAACGTATTTTGGTGGAAAAAAATGGGTAACGCTTGGTCCCATTTTTGTGGTGTGATCCTTGCGCGGGGGCCTGGGAGGATTGGCATGGCCCATGCGCAAGGATGACAGGTTAAAAATAGCCTGGGCAGGAAGGGGGTAAAAGTGCCCTGTATGTAAGCGGTTAAAATAGTTGATAATAAGGGTAAAAAAAATCATGGAATTGAACATATTTTGGTGGAAAAAAATGGCTAAAAAAAAAAAAAAATCATGGAATTGAACGTATTTTGGTGGAAAAAAATGGGTAACGCTTGGTCCCATTTTTGTGGTGTGATCCTTGCGCGTGGGCCGGGGAGGATTGGCACGGCCCATGCGCAAGGACGACAGGTCAAAAAAAAAATGTGTGTGAGAGCGTTCCATATTTTCTCTGTACCTCTGGTGGTACGCGCCCTGCCTGCAGCAGGACAAGCCATGGGAGAGCCTGAACGCTATTTAAGCCGCCTAAGATGTGCGAACATCAGGTGATGGAGAGCTATGAATTTCCAAGTTGTGAGCTATTTATGCCAAACTAAGTTTATGAATTGTAATAATGCTTTTTGGCTAGTGATAAATGTGATAAATGTGATAAATAATGTCTGTCAGTTGAAAAGTTTTGATTTTACGCAAGAAAATAAGGAGCATAGAGACTATTGTTAAGCAGGGCACTGCATGCAAATGAGCAGCTCTGCCAGGAGGCATTGTGGGAAGGCAGGCCATGCCCACCATGCGTTGCTGGGCCCAGAACCCAGAGGTCGTGGGATCGAAAAACCATCCTCTGCTAGGCGGACATTTTTTTTATTTGTATTTTCTCATAATTAATAACGAAACATTTTAGTCCATTCCTTTTGTTTTTTGCTATATTATTTTCAACTCACTTTGATTTATTTATGTATTTATTTGGTTTTAAAAATGATGCCTGCACCATCTATACACCTAGGGAAGCCTACTGAAATGGGTGGTCAGTCCTATAGGTGCGCCGTGAGAACGCACACGCTGGCATGCCCCTTACACCCCGGTCACGTCAGGTGAAAAATAGCCTGGGCAGGAAGGGGGTAAAAGTGCCCTGTATGTAAGCGGTTAAAATAGTTGATAATAAGGGTAAAAAAAATCATGGAATTGAACGTATTTTGGTGGAAAAAAATGGGTAAAAAAAAAAAAATCATGGAATTGAACGTATTTTGGTGGAAAAAAATGCGTAACGCTTGGTCCCATTTTTGTGGTGTGATCCTTGCGCGTGGGCCGGGGAGGATTGGCATGGCCCATGCGCAAGGATGACAGGTTAAAAATAGCCTGGGCAGGAAGGGGGTAAAAGTGCCCTGTATGTAAGCGGTTAAAATAGTTGATAATAAGGGTAAAAAAAATCATGGAATTGAACATATTTTGGTGGAAAAAAATGGGTAAAAAAAAAAAAATCATGGAATTGAACGTATTTTGGTGGAAAAAAATGGGTAACGCTTGGTCCCATTTTTGTGGTGTGATCCTTGCGCGGGGGCCTGGGAGGATTGGCATGGCCCATGCGCAAGGATGACAGGTTAAAAATAGCCTGGGCAGGAAGGGGGTAAAAGTGCCCTGTATGTAAGCGGTTAAAATAGTTGATAATAAGGGTAAAAAAAATCATGGAATTGAACATATTTTGGTGGAAAAAAATGGCTAAAAAAAAAAATCATGGAATTGAACGTATTTTGGTGGAAAAAAAATGGGTAAAAAAAAAATCATGGAATTGAACGTATTTTGGTGGAAAAAAATGGGTAAAAAAAAAAAATCATGGAATTGAACGTATTTTGGTGGAAAAAAATGGGTAAAAAAAAAAATCATGGAATTGAACGTATTTTGGTGGAAAAAAATGGGTAAAAAAAAAATAAATCATGGAATTGAACGTATTTTGGTGGAAAAAAATGGGTAACGCTTGGTCCCATTTTTGTGGTGTGATCCTTGCGCGGGGGCCTGGGAGGATTGGCATGGCCCATGCGCAAGGATGACAGGTTAAAAATAGCCTGGGCAGGAAGGGGGTAAAAGTGCCCTGTATGTAAGCGGTTAAAATAGTTGATAATAAGGGTAAAAAAAATCATGGAATTGAACATATTTTGGTGGAAAAAAATGGCTAAAAAAAAAAAAAAATCATGGAATTGAACGTATTTTGGTGGAAAAAAATGGGTAACGCTTGGTCCCATTTTTGTGGTGTGATCCTTGCGCGTGGGCCGGGGAGGATTGGCACGGCCCATGCGCAAGGACGACAGGTCAAAAAAAAAATGTGTGTGAGAGCGTTCCATATTTTCTCTGTACCTCTGGTGGTACGCGCCCTGCCTGCAGCAGGACAAGCCATGGGAGAGCCTGAACGCTATTTAAGCCGCCTAAGATGTGCGAACATCAGGTGATGGAGAGCTATGAATTTCCAAGTTGTGAGCTATTTATGCCAAACTAAGTTTATGAATTGTAATAATGCTTTTTGGCTAGTGATAAATGTGATAAATGTGATAAATAATGTCTGTCAGTTGAAAAGTTTTGATTTTACGCAAGAAAATAAGGAGCATAGAGACTATTGTTAAGCAGGGCACTGCATGCAAATGAGCAGCTCTGCCAGGAGGCATTGTGGGAAGGCAGGCCATGCCCACCATGCGTTGCTGGGCCCAGAACCCAGAGGTCGTGGGATCGAAAAACCATCCTCTGCTAGGCGGACATTTTTTTTATTTGTATTTTCTCATAATTAATAACGAAACATTTTAGTCCATTCCTTTTGTTTTTTGCTATATTATTTTCAACTCACTTTGATTTATTTATGTATTTATTTGGTTTTAAAAATGATGCCTGCACCATCTATACACCTAGGGAAGCCTACTGAAATGGGTGGTCAGTCCTATAGGTGCGCCGTGAGAACGCACACGCTGGCATGCCCCTTACACCCCGGTCACGTCAGGTGAAAAATAGCCTGGGCAGGAAGGGGGTAAAAGTGCCCTGTATGTAAGCGGTTAAAATAGTTGATAATAAGGGTAAAAAAAATCATGGAATTGAACGTATTTTGGTGGAAAAAAATGGGTAAAAAAAAAAAAATCATGGAATTGAACGTATTTTGGTGGAAAAAAATGCGTAACGCTTGGTCCCATTTTTGTGGTGTGATCCTTGCGCGTGGGCCGGGGAGGATTGGCATGGCCCATGCGCAAGGATGACAGGTTAAAAATAGCCTGGGCAGGAAGGGGGTAAAAGTGCCCTGTATGTAAGCGGTTAAAATAGTTGATAATAAGGGTAAAAAAAATCATGGAATTGAACATATTTTGGTGGAAAAAAATGGCTAAAAAAAAAAATCATGGAATTGAACGTATTTTGGTGGAAAAAAAATGGGTAAAAAAAAAATCATGGAATTGAACGTATTTTGGTGGAAAAAAATGGGTAAAAAAAAAAAATCATGGAATTGAACGTATTTTGGTGGAAAAAAATGGGTAAAAAAAAAAATCATGGAATTGAACGTATTTTGGTGGAAAAAAATGGGTAAAAAAAAAATAAATCATGGAATTGAACGTATTTTGGTGGAAAAAAATGGGTAACGCTTGGTCCCATTTTTGTGGTGTGATCCTTGCGCGGGGGCCTGGGAGGATTGGCATGGCCCATGCGCAAGGATGACAGGTTAAAAATAGCCTGGGCAGGAAGGGGGTAAAAGTGCCCTGTATGTAAGCGGTTAAAATAGTTGATAATAAGGGTAAAAAAAATCATGGAATTGAACATATTTTGGTGGAAAAAAATGGCTAAAAAAAAAAAAAAATCATGGAATTGAACGTATTTTGGTGGAAAAAAATGGGTAACGCTTGGTCCCATTTTTGTGGTGTGATCCTTGCGCGTGGGCCGGGGAGGATTGGCACGGCCCATGCGCAAGGACGACAGGTCAAAAAAAAAATGTGTGTGAGAGCGTTCCATATTTTCTCTGTACCTCTGGTGGTACGCGCCCTGCCTGCAGCAGGACAAGCCATGGGAGAGCCTGAACGCTATTTAAGCCGCCTAAGATGTGCGAACATCAGGTGATGGAGAGCTATGAATTTCCAAGTTGTGAGCTATTTATGCCAAACTAAGTTTATGAATTGTAATAATGCTTTTTGGCTAGTGATAAATGTGATAAATGTGATAAATAATGTCTGTCAGTTGAAAAGTTTTGATTTTACGCAAGAAAATAAGGAGCATAGAGACTATTGTTAAGCAGGGCACTGCATGCAAATGAGCAGCTCTGCCAGGAGGCATTGTGGGAAGGCAGGCCATGCCCACCATGCGTTGCTGGGCCCAGAACCCAGAGGTCGTGGGATCGAAAAACCATCCTCTGCTAGGCGGACATTTTTTTTATTTGTATTTTCTCATAATTAATAACGAAACATTTTAGTCCATTCCTTTTGTTTTTTGCTATATTATTTTCAACTCACTTTGATTTATTTATGTATTTATTTGGTTTTAAAAATGATGCCTGCACCATCTATACACCTAGGGAAGCCTACTGAAATGGGTGGTCAGTCCTATAGGTGCGCCGTGAGAACGCACACGCTGGCATGCCCCTTACACCCCGGTCACGTCAGGTGAAAAATAGCCTGGGCAGGAAGGGGGTAAAAGTGCCCTGTATGTAAGCGGTTAAAATAGTTGATAATAAGGGTAAAAAAAATCATGGAATTGAACGTATTTTGGTGGAAAAAAATGGGTAAAAAAAAAAAAATCATGGAATTGAACGTATTTTGGTGGAAAAAAATGCGTAACGCTTGGTCCCATTTTTGTGGTGTGATCCTTGCGCGTGGGCCGGGGAGGATTGGCATGGCCCATGCGCAAGGATGACAGGTTAAAAATAGCCTGGGCAGGAAGGGGGTAAAAGTGCCCTGTATGTAAGCGGTTAAAATAGTTGATAATAAGGGTAAAAAAAATCATGGAATTGAACATATTTTGGTGGAAAAAAATGGCTAAAAAAAAAAATCATGGAATTGAACGTATTTTGGTGGAAAAAAAATGGGTAAAAAAAAAATCATGGAATTGAACGTATTTTGGTGGAAAAAAATGGGTAAAAAAAAAAAATCATGGAATTGAACGTATTTTGGTGGAAAAAAATGGGTAAAAAAAAAAATCATGGAATTGAACGTATTTTGGTGGAAAAAAATGGGTAAAAAAAAAATAAATCATGGAATTGAACGTATTTTGGTGGAAAAAAATGGGTAACGCTTGGTCCCATTTTTGTGGTGTGATCCTTGCGCGGGGGCCTGGGAGGATTGGCATGGCCCATGCGCAAGGATGACAGGTTAAAAATAGCCTGGGCAGGAAGGGGGTAAAAGTGCCCTGTATGTAAGCGGTTAAAATAGTTGATAATAAGGGTAAAAAAAATCATGGAATTGAACATATTTTGGTGGAAAAAAATGGCTAAAAAAAAAAAAAAATCATGGAATTGAACGTATTTTGGTGGAAAAAAATGGGTAACGCTTGGTCCCATTTTTGTGGTGTGATCCTTGCGCGTGGGCCGGGGAGGATTGGCACGGCCCATGCGCAAGGACGACAGGTCAAAAAAAAAATGTGTGTGAGAGCGTTCCATATTTTCTCTGTACCTCTGGTGGTACGCGCCCTGCCTGCAGCAGGACAAGCCATGGGAGAGCCTGAACGCTATTTAAGCCGCCTAAGATGTGCGAACATCAGGTGATGGAGAGCTATGAATTTCCAAGTTGTGAGCTATTTATGCCAAACTAAGTTTATGAATTGTAATAATGCTTTTTGGCTAGTGATAAATGTGATAAATGTGATAAATAATGTCTGTCAGTTGAAAAGTTTTGATTTTACGCAAGAAAATAAGGAGCATAGAGACTATTGTTAAGCAGGGCACTGCATGCAAATGAGCAGCTCTGCCAGGAGGCATTGTGGGAAGGCAGGCCATGCCCACCATGCGTTGCTGGGCCCAGAACCCAGAGGTCGTGGGATCGAAAAACCATCCTCTGCTAGGCGGACATTTTTTTTATTTGTATTTTCTCATAATTAATAACGAAACATTTTAGTCCATTCCTTTTGTTTTTTGCTATATTATTTTCAACTCACTTTGATTTATTTATGTATTTATTTGGTTTTAAAAATGATGCCTGCACCATCTATACACCTAGGGAAGCCTACTGAAATGGGTGGTCAGTCCTATAGGTGCGCCGTGAGAACGCACACGCTGGCATGCCCCTTACACCCCGGTCACGTCAGGTGAAAAATAGCCTGGGCAGGAAGGGGGTAAAAGTGCCCTGTATGTAAGCGGTTAAAATAGTTGATAATAAGGGTAAAAAAAATCATGGAATTGAACGTATTTTGGTGGAAAAAAATGGGTAAAAAAAAAAAAATCATGGAATTGAACGTATTTTGGTGGAAAAAAATGCGTAACGCTTGGTCCCATTTTTGTGGTGTGATCCTTGCGCGTGGGCCGGGGAGGATTGGCATGGCCCATGCGCAAGGATGACAGGTTAAAAATAGCCTGGGCAGGAAGGGGGTAAAAGTGCCCTGTATGTAAGCGGTTAAAATAGTTGATAATAAGGGTAAAAAAAATCATGGAATTGAACATATTTTGGTGGAAAAAAATGGGTAAAAAAAAAAAAATCATGGAATTGAACGTATTTTGGTGGAAAAAAATGGGTAACGCTTGGTCCCATTTTTGTGGTGTGATCCTTGCGCGGGGGCCTGGGAGGATTGGCATGGCCCATGCGCAAGGATGACAGGTTAAAAATAGCCTGGGCAGGAAGGGGGTAAAAGTGCCCTGTATGTAAGCGGTTAAAATAGTTGATAATAAGGGTAAAAAAAATCATGGAATTGAACATATTTTGGTGGAAAAAAATGGCTAAAAAAAAAAATCATGGAATTGAACGTATTTTGGTGGAAAAAAAATGGGTAAAAAAAAAATCATGGAATTGAACGTATTTTGGTGGAAAAAAATGGGTAAAAAAAAAAAATCATGGAATTGAACGTATTTTGGTGGAAAAAAATGGGTAAAAAAAAAAATCATGGAATTGAACGTATTTTGGTGGAAAAAAATGGGTAAAAAAAAAATAAATCATGGAATTGAACGTATTTTGGTGGAAAAAAATGGGTAACGCTTGGTCCCATTTTTGTGGTGTGATCCTTGCGCGGGGGCCTGGGAGGATTGGCATGGCCCATGCGCAAGGATGACAGGTTAAAAATAGCCTGGGCAGGAAGGGGGTAAAAGTGCCCTGTATGTAAGCGGTTAAAATAGTTGATAATAAGGGTAAAAAAAATCATGGAATTGAACATATTTTGGTGGAAAAAAATGGCTAAAAAAAAAAAAAAATCATGGAATTGAACGTATTTTGGTGGAAAAAAATGGGTAACGCTTGGTCCCATTTTTGTGGTGTGATCCTTGCGCGTGGGCCGGGGAGGATTGGCACGGCCCATGCGCAAGGACGACAGGTCAAAAAAAAAATGTGTGTGAGAGCGTTCCATATTTTCTCTGTACCTCTGGTGGTACGCGCCCTGCCTGCAGCAGGACAAGCCATGGGAGAGCCTGAACGCTATTTAAGCCGCCTAAGATGTGCGAACATCAGGTGATGGAGAGCTATGAATTTCCAAGTTGTGAGCTATTTATGCCAAACTAAGTTTATGAATTGTAATAATGCTTTTTGGCTAGTGATAAATGTGATAAATGTGATAAATAATGTCTGTCAGTTGAAAAGTTTTGATTTTACGCAAGAAAATAAGGAGCATAGAGACTATTGTTAAGCAGGGCACTGCATGCAAATGAGCAGCTCTGCCAGGAGGCATTGTGGGAAGGCAGGCCATGCCCACCATGCGTTGCTGGGCCCAGAACCCAGAGGTCGTGGGATCGAAAAACCATCCTCTGCTAGGCGGACATTTTTTTTATTTGTATTTTCTCATAATTAATAACGAAACATTTTAGTCCATTCCTTTTGTTTTTTGCTATATTATTTTCAACTCACTTTGATTTATTTATGTATTTATTTGGTTTTAAAAATGATGCCTGCACCATCTATACACCTAGGGAAGCCTACTGAAATGGGTGGTCAGTCCTATAGGTGCGCCGTGAGAACGCACACGCTGGCATGCCCCTTACACCCCGGTCACGTCAGGTGAAAAATAGCCTGGGCAGGAAGGGGGTAAAAGTGCCCTGTATGTAAGCGGTTAAAATAGTTGATAATAAGGGTAAAAAAAATCATGGAATTGAACGTATTTTGGTGGAAAAAAATGGGTAAAAAAAAAAAAATCATGGAATTGAACGTATTTTGGTGGAAAAAAATGCGTAACGCTTGGTCCCATTTTTGTGGTGTGATCCTTGCGCGTGGGCCGGGGAGGATTGGCATGGCCCATGCGCAAGGATGACAGGTTAAAAATAGCCTGGGCAGGAAGGGGGTAAAAGTGCCCTGTATGTAAGCGGTTAAAATAGTTGATAATAAGGGTAAAAAAAATCATGGAATTGAACATATTTTGGTGGAAAAAAATGGCTAAAAAAAAAAATCATGGAATTGAACGTATTTTGGTGGAAAAAAAATGGGTAAAAAAAAAATCATGGAATTGAACGTATTTTGGTGGAAAAAAATGGGTAAAAAAAAAAAATCATGGAATTGAACGTATTTTGGTGGAAAAAAATGGGTAAAAAAAAAAATCATGGAATTGAACGTATTTTGGTGGAAAAAAATGGGTAAAAAAAAAATAAATCATGGAATTGAACGTATTTTGGTGGAAAAAAATGGGTAACGCTTGGTCCCATTTTTGTGGTGTGATCCTTGCGCGGGGGCCTGGGAGGATTGGCATGGCCCATGCGCAAGGATGACAGGTTAAAAATAGCCTGGGCAGGAAGGGGGTAAAAGTGCCCTGTATGTAAGCGGTTAAAATAGTTGATAATAAGGGTAAAAAAAATCATGGAATTGAACATATTTTGGTGGAAAAAAATGGCTAAAAAAAAAAAAAAATCATGGAATTGAACGTATTTTGGTGGAAAAAAATGGGTAACGCTTGGTCCCATTTTTGTGGTGTGATCCTTGCGCGTGGGCCGGGGAGGATTGGCACGGCCCATGCGCAAGGACGACAGGTCAAAAAAAAAATGTGTGTGAGAGCGTTCCATATTTTCTCTGTACCTCTGGTGGTACGCGCCCTGCCTGCAGCAGGACAAGCCATGGGAGAGCCTGAACGCTATTTAAGCCGCCTAAGATGTGCGAACATCAGGTGATGGAGAGCTATGAATTTCCAAGTTGTGAGCTATTTATGCCAAACTAAGTTTATGAATTGTAATAATGCTTTTTGGCTAGTGATAAATGTGATAAATGTGATAAATAATGTCTGTCAGTTGAAAAGTTTTGATTTTACGCAAGAAAATAAGGAGCATAGAGACTATTGTTAAGCAGGGCACTGCATGCAAATGAGCAGCTCTGCCAGGAGGCATTGTGGGAAGGCAGGCCATGCCCACCATGCGTTGCTGGGCCCAGAACCCAGAGGTCGTGGGATCGAAAAACCATCCTCTGCTAGGCGGACATTTTTTTTATTTGTATTTTCTCATAATTAATAACGAAACATTTTAGTCCATTCCTTTTGTTTTTTGCTATATTATTTTCAACTCACTTTGATTTATTTATGTATTTATTTGGTTTTAAAAATGATGCCTGCACCATCTATACACCTAGGGAAGCCTACTGAAATGGGTGGTCAGTCCTATAGGTGCGCCGTGAGAACGCACACGCTGGCATGCCCCTTACACCCCGGTCACGTCAGGTGAAAAATAGCCTGGGCAGGAAGGGGGTAAAAGTGCCCTGTATGTAAGCGGTTAAAATAGTTGATAATAAGGGTAAAAAAAATCATGGAATTGAACGTATTTTGGTGGAAAAAAATGGGTAAAAAAAAAAAAATCATGGAATTGAACGTATTTTGGTGGAAAAAAATGGGTAACGCTTGGTCCCATTTTTGTGGTGTGATCCTTGCGCGTGGGCCGGGGAGGATTGGCATGGCCCATGCGCAAGGATGACAGGTTAAAAATAGCCTGGGCAGGAAGGGGGTAAAAGTGCCCTGTATGTAAGCGGTTAAAATAGTTGATAATAAGGGTAAAAAAAATCATGGAATTGAACATATTTTGGTGGAAAAAAATGGCTAAAAAAAAAAATCATGGAATTGAACGTATTTTGGTGGAAAAAAAATGGGTAAAAAAAAAATCATGGAATTGAACGTATTTTGGTGGAAAAAAATGGGTAAAAAAAAAAAATCATGGAATTGAACGTATTTTGGTGGAAAAAAATGGGTAAAAAAAAAAATCATGGAATTGAACGTATTTTGGTGGAAAAAAATGGGTAAAAAAAAAATAAATCATGGAATTGAACGTATTTTGGTGGAAAAAAATGGGTAACGCTTGGTCCCATTTTTGTGGTGTGATCCTTGCGCGGGGGCCTGGGAGGATTGGCATGGCCCATGCGCAAGGATGACAGGTTAAAAATAGCCTGGGCAGGAAGGGGGTAAAAGTGCCCTGTATGTAAGCGGTTAAAATAGTTGATAATAAGGGTAAAAAAAATCATGGAATTGAACATATTTTGGTGGAAAAAAATGGCTAAAAAAAAAAAAAAATCATGGAATTGAACGTATTTTGGTGGAAAAAAATGGGTAACGCTTGGTCCCATTTTTGTGGTGTGATCCTTGCGCGTGGGCCGGGGAGGATTGGCACGGCCCATGCGCAAGGACGACAGGTCAAAAAAAAAATGTGTGTGAGAGCGTTCCATATTTTCTCTGTACCTCTGGTGGTACGCGCCCTGCCTGCAGCAGGACAAGCCATGGGAGAGCCTGAACGCTATTTAAGCCGCCTAAGATGTGCGAACATCAGGTGATGGAGAGCTATGAATTTCCAAGTTGTGAGCTATTTATGCCAAACTAAGTTTATGAATTGTAATAATGCTTTTTGGCTAGTGATAAATGTGATAAATGTGATAAATAATGTCTGTCAGTTGAAAAGTTTTGATTTTACGCAAGAAAATAAGGAGCATAGAGACTATTGTTAAGCAGGGCACTGCATGCAAATGAGCAGCTCTGCCAGGAGGCATTGTGGGAAGGCAGGCCATGCCCACCATGCGTTGCTGGGCCCAGAACCCAGAGGTCGTGGGATCGAAAAACCATCCTCTGCTAGGCGGACATTTTTTTTATTTGTATTTTCTCATAATTAATAACGAAACATTTTAGTCCATTCCTTTTGTTTTTTGCTATATTATTTTCAACTCACTTTGATTTATTTATGTATTTATTTGGTTTTAAAAATGATGCCTGCACCATCTATACACCTAGGGAAGCCTACTGAAATGGGTGGTCAGTCCTATAGGTGCGCCGTGAGAACGCACACGCTGGCATGCCCCTTACACCCCGGTCACGTCAGGTGAAAAATAGCCTGGGCAGGAAGGGGGTAAAAGTGCCCTGTATGTAAGCGGTTAAAATAGTTGATAATAAGGGTAAAAAAAATCATGGAATTGAACGTATTTTGGTGGAAAAAAATGGGTAAAAAAAAAAAAATCATGGAATTGAACGTATTTTGGTGGAAAAAAATGCGTAACGCTTGGTCCCATTTTTGTGGTGTGATCCTTGCGCGTGGGCCGGGGAGGATTGGCATGGCCCATGCGCAAGGATGACAGGTTAAAAATAGCCTGGGCAGGAAGGGGGTAAAAGTGCCCTGTATGTAAGCGGTTAAAATAGTTGATAATAAGGGTAAAAAAAATCATGGAATTGAACATATTTTGGTGGAAAAAAATGGGTAAAAAAAAAAAAATCATGGAATTGAACGTATTTTGGTGGAAAAAAATGGGTAACGCTTGGTCCCATTTTTGTGGTGTGATCCTTGCGCGGGGGCCTGGGAGGATTGGCATGGCCCATGCGCAAGGATGACAGGTTAAAAATAGCCTGGGCAGGAAGGGGGTAAAAGTGCCCTGTATGTAAGCGGTTAAAATAGTTGATAATAAGGGTAAAAAAAATCATGGAATTGAACATATTTTGGTGGAAAAAAATGGCTAAAAAAAAAAATCATGGAATTGAACGTATTTTGGTGGAAAAAAAATGGGTAAAAAAAAAATCATGGAATTGAACGTATTTTGGTGGAAAAAAATGGGTAAAAAAAAAAAATCATGGAATTGAACGTATTTTGGTGGAAAAAAATGGGTAAAAAAAAAAATCATGGAATTGAACGTATTTTGGTGGAAAAAAATGGGTAAAAAAAAAATAAATCATGGAATTGAACGTATTTTGGTGGAAAAAAATGGGTAACGCTTGGTCCCATTTTTGTGGTGTGATCCTTGCGCGGGGGCCTGGGAGGATTGGCATGGCCCATGCGCAAGGATGACAGGTTAAAAATAGCCTGGGCAGGAAGGGGGTAAAAGTGCCCTGTATGTAAGCGGTTAAAATAGTTGATAATAAGGGTAAAAAAAATCATGGAATTGAACATATTTTGGTGGAAAAAAATGGCTAAAAAAAAAAAAAAATCATGGAATTGAACGTATTTTGGTGGAAAAAAATGGGTAACGCTTGGTCCCATTTTTGTGGTGTGATCCTTGCGCGTGGGCCGGGGAGGATTGGCACGGCCCATGCGCAAGGACGACAGGTCAAAAAAAAAATGTGTGTGAGAGCGTTCCATATTTTCTCTGTACCTCTGGTGGTACGCGCCCTGCCTGCAGCAGGACAAGCCATGGGAGAGCCTGAACGCTATTTAAGCCGCCTAAGATGTGCGAACATCAGGTGATGGAGAGCTATGAATTTCCAAGTTGTGAGCTATTTATGCCAAACTAAGTTTATGAATTGTAATAATGCTTTTTGGCTAGTGATAAATGTGATAAATGTGATAAATAATGTCTGTCAGTTGAAAAGTTTTGATTTTACGCAAGAAAATAAGGAGCATAGAGACTATTGTTAAGCAGGGCACTGCATGCAAATGAGCAGCTCTGCCAGGAGGCATTGTGGGAAGGCAGGCCATGCCCACCATGCGTTGCTGGGCCCAGAACCCAGAGGTCGTGGGATCGAAAAACCATCCTCTGCTAGGCGGACATTTTTTTTATTTGTATTTTCTCATAATTAATAACGAAACATTTTAGTCCATTCCTTTTGTTTTTTGCTATATTATTTTCAACTCACTTTGATTTATTTATGTATTTATTTGGTTTTAAAAATGATGCCTGCACCATCTATACACCTAGGGAAGCCTACTGAAATGGGTGGTCAGTCCTATAGGTGCGCCGTGAGAACGCACACGCTGGCATGCCCCTTACACCCCGGTCACGTCAGGTGAAAAATAGCCTGGGCAGGAAGGGGGTAAAAGTGCCCTGTATGTAAGCGGTTAAAATAGTTGATAATAAGGGTAAAAAAAATCATGGAATTGAACATATTTTGGTGGAAAAAAATGGGTAAAAAAAAAAAAATCATGGAATTGAACGTATTTTGGTGGAAAAAAATGGGTAACGCTTGGTCCCATTTTTGTGGTGTGATCCTTGCGCGGGGGCCTGGGAGGATTGGCATGGCCCATGCGCAAGGATGACAGGTTAAAAATAGCCTGGGCAGGAAGGGGGTAAAAGTGCCCTGTATGTAAGCGGTTAAAATAGTTGATAATAAGGGTAAAAAAAATCATGGAATTGAACATATTTTGGTGGAAAAAAATGGCTAAAAAAAAAAATCATGGAATTGAACGTATTTTGGTGGAAAAAAAATGGGTAAAAAAAAAATCATGGAATTGAACGTATTTTGGTGGAAAAAAATGGGTAAAAAAAAAAAATCATGGAATTGAACGTATTTTGGTGGAAAAAAATGGGTAAAAAAAAAAATCATGGAATTGAACGTATTTTGGTGGAAAAAAATGGGTAAAAAAAAAATAAATCATGGAATTGAACGTATTTTGGTGGAAAAAAATGGGTAACGCTTGGTCCCATTTTTGTGGTGTGATCCTTGCGCGGGGGCCTGGGAGGATTGGCATGGCCCATGCGCAAGGATGACAGGTTAAAAATAGCCTGGGCAGGAAGGGGGTAAAAGTGCCCTGTATGTAAGCGGTTAAAATAGTTGATAATAAGGGTAAAAAAAATCATGGAATTGAACATATTTTGGTGGAAAAAAATGGCTAAAAAAAAAAAAAAATCATGGAATTGAACGTATTTTGGTGGAAAAAAATGGGTAACGCTTGGTCCCATTTTTGTGGTGTGATCCTTGCGCGTGGGCCGGGGAGGATTGGCACGGCCCATGCGCAAGGATGACAGGTTAAAAATAGCCTGGGCAGGAAGGGGGTAAAAGTGCCCTGTATGTAAGCGGTTAAAATAGTTGATAATAAGGGTAAAAAAAAAAAAATCATGGAATTGAACGTATTTTGGTGGAAAAAAATGGGTAAAAAAAAAAATCATGAAAATGGGTAAAAAAAAAAAATCATGGAATTGAACGTATTTTGGTGGAAAAAAATGGGTAAAAAAAAAATCATGGAATTGAACATATTTTGGTGGAAAAAAATGGGTAAAAAAAAAAATCATGGAATTGAACGTATTTTGGTGGAAAAAAATGGGTAAAAAAAAAAATCATGGAATTGAACGTATTTTGGTGAAAAAAAATGGGTAAAAAAAAATAAATCATGGAATTGAACGTATTTTGGTGGAAAAAATGGGTAAAAAAAAAAATCATGGAATTGAACGTATTTTGGTGGAAAAAAAATGGGTAAAAAAAAAATCATGGAATTGAACGTATTTTGGTGGAAAAAAATGGGTAAAAAAAAAAAATCATGGAATTGAACGTATTTTGGTGGAAAAAAATGGGTAAAAAAAAAAATCATGGAATTGAACGTATTTTGGTGGAAAAAAATGGGTAAAAAAAATATAAATCATGGAATTGAACGTATTTTGGTGGAAAAAAATGGGTAACGCTTGGTCCCATTTTTGTGGTGTGATCCTTGCGCGTGGGCCGGGGAGGATTGGCATGGCCCATGCGCAAGGATGACAGGTTAAAAATAGCCTGGGCAGGAAGGGGGTAAAAGTGCCCTGTATGTAAGCGGTTAAAATAGTTGATAATAAGGGTAAAAAAAATCATGGAATTGAACGTATTTTGGTGGAAAAAAATGGGTAAAAAAAAAAAAATCATGGAATTGAACGTATTTTGGCGGAAAAAAATGGGTAAAAAAAAAATAAATCATGGAATTGAACGTATTTTGGTGGAAAAAAATGCGTAACGCTTGGTCCCATTTTTGTGGTGTGATCCTTGCGCGTGGGCCGGGGAGGATTGGCATGGCCCATGCGCAAGGATGACAGGTTAAAAATAGCCTGGGCAGGAAGGGGGTAAAAGTGCCCTGTATGTAAGCGGTTAAAATAGTTGATAATAAGGGTAAAAAAAATCATGGAATTGAACATATTTTGGTGGAAAAAAATGGGTAAAAAAAAAAAAATCATGGAATTGAACGTATTTTGGTGGAAAAAAATGGGTAACGCTTGGTCCCATTTTTGTGGTGTGATCCTTGCGCGGGGGCCTGGGAGGATTGGCATGGCCCATGCGCAAGGATGACAGGTTAAAAATAGCCTGGGCAGGAAGGGGGTAAAAGTGCCCTGTATGTAAGCGGTTAAAATAGTTGATAATAAGGGTAAAAAAAATCATGGAATTGAACATATTTTGGTGGAAAAAAATGGCTAAAAAAAAAAAAAAATCATGGAATTGAACGTATTTTGGTGGAAAAAAATGGGTAACGCTTGGTCCCATTTTTGTGGTGTGATCCTTGCGCGTGGGCCGGGGAGGATTGGCACGGCCCATGCGCAAGGATGACAGGTCAAAAAAAAAATGTGTGTGAGAGCGTTCCATATTTTCTCTGTACCTCTGGTGGTACGCGCCCTGCCTGCAGCAGGACAAGCCATGGGAGAGCCTGAACGCTATTTAAGCCGCCTAAGATGTGCGAACATCAGGTGATGGAGAGCTATGAATTTCCAAGTTGTGAGCTATTTATGCCAAACTAAGTTTATGAATTGTAATAATGCTTTTTGGCTAGTGATAAATGTGATAAATGTGATAAATAATGTCTGTCAGTTGAAAAGTTTTGATTTTACGCAAGAAAATAAGGAGCATAGAGACTATTGTTAAGCAGGGCACTGCATGCAAATGAGCAGCTCTGCCAGGAGGCATTGTGGGAAGGCAGGCCATGCCCACCATGCGTTGCTGGGCCCAGAACCCAGAGGTCGTGGGATCGAAAAACCATCCTCTGCTAGGCGGACATTTTTTTTATTTGTATTTTCTCATAATTAATAACGAAACATTTTAGTCCATTCCTTTTGTTTTTTGCTATATTATTTTCAACTCACTTTGATTTATTTATGTATTTATTTGGTTTTAAAAATGATGCCTGCACCATCTATACACCTAGGGAAGCCTACTGAAATGGGTGGTCAGTCCTATAGGTGCGCCGTGAGAACGCACACGCTGGCATGCCCCTTACACCCCGGTCACGTCAGGTGAAAAATAGCCTGGGCAGGAAGGGGGTAAAAGTGCCCTGTATGTAAGCGGTTAAAATAGTTGATAATAAGGGTAAAAAAAATCATGGAATTGAACGTATTTTGGTGGAAAAAAATGGGTAAAAAAAAAAAAATCATGGAATTGAACGTATTTTGGTGGAAAAAAATGCGTAACGCTTGGTCCCATTTTTGTGGTGTGATCCTTGCGCGTGGGCCGGGGAGGATTGGCATGGCCCATGCGCAAGGATGACAGGTTAAAAATAGCCTGGGCAGGAAGGGGGTAAAAGTGCCCTGTATGTAAGCGGTTAAAATAGTTGATAATAAGGGTAAAAAAAATCATGGAATTGAACATATTTTGGTGGAAAAAAATGGGTAAAAAAAAAAAAATCATGGAATTGAACGTATTTTGGTGGAAAAAAATGGGTAACGCTTGGTCCCATTTTTGTGGTGTGATCCTTGCGCGGGGGCCTGGGAGGATTGGCATGGCCCATGCGCAAGGATGACAGGTTAAAAATAGCCTGGGCAGGAAGGGGGTAAAAGTGCCCTGTATGTAAGCGGTTAAAATAGTTGATAATAAGGGTAAAAAAAATCATGGAATTGAACATATTTTGGTGGAAAAAAATGGCTAAAAAAAAAAATCATGGAATTGAACGTATTTTGGTGGAAAAAAAATGGGTAAAAAAAAAATCATGGAATTGAACGTATTTTGGTGGAAAAAAATGGGTAAAAAAAAAAAATCATGGAATTGAACGTATTTTGGTGGAAAAAAATGGGTAAAAAAAAAAATCATGGAATTGAACGTATTTTGGTGGAAAAAAATGGGTAAAAAAAAAATAAATCATGGAATTGAACGTATTTTGGTGGAAAAAAATGGGTAACGCTTGGTCCCATTTTTGTGGTGTGATCCTTGCGCGGGGGCCTGGGAGGATTGGCATGGCCCATGCGCAAGGATGACAGGTTAAAAATAGCCTGGGCAGGAAGGGGGTAAAAGTGCCCTGTATGTAAGCGGTTAAAATAGTTGATAATAAGGGTAAAAAAAATCATGGAATTGAACATATTTTGGTGGAAAAAAATGGCTAAAAAAAAAAAAAAATCATGGAATTGAACGTATTTTGGTGGAAAAAAATGGGTAACGCTTGGTCCCATTTTTGTGGTGTGATCCTTGCGCGTGGGCCGGGGAGGATTGGCACGGCCCATGCGCAAGGACGACAGGTCAAAAAAAAAATGTGTGTGAGAGCATTCCATATTTTCTCTGTACCTCTGGTGGTACGCGCCCTGCCTGCAGCAGGACAAGCCATGGGAGAGCCTGAACGCTATTTAAGCCGCCTAAGATGTGCGAACATCAGGTGATGGAGAGCTATGAATTTCCAAGTTGTGAGCTATTTATGCCAAACTAAGTTTATGAATTGTAATAATGCTTTTTGGCTAGTGATAAATGTGATAAATGTGATAAATAATGTCTGTCAGTTGAAAAGTTTTGATTTTACGCAAGAAAATAAGGAGCATAGAGACTATTGTTAAGCAGGGCACTGCATGCAAATGAGCAGCTCTGCCAGGAGGCATTGTGGGAAGGCAGGCCATGCCCACCATGCGTTGCTGGGCCCAGAACCCAGAGGTCGTGGGATCGAAAAACCATCCTCTGCTAGGCGGACATTTTTTTTATTTGTATTTTCTCATAATTAATAACGAAACATTTTAGTCCATTCCTTTTGTTTTTTGCTATATTATTTTCAACTCACTTTGATTTATTTATGTATTTATTTGGTTTTAAAAATGATGCCTGCACCATCTATACACCTAGGGAAGCCTACTGAAATGGGTGGTCAGTCCTATAGGTGCGCCGTGAGAACGCACACGCTGGCATGCCCCTTACACCCCGGTCACGTCAGGTGAAAAATAGCCTGGGCAGGAAGGGGGTAAAAGTGCCCTGTATGTAAGCGGTTAAAATAGTTGATAATAAGGGTAAAAAAAATCATGGAATTGAACGTATTTTGGTGGAAAAAAATGGGTAAAAAAAAAAAAATCATGGAATTGAACGTATTTTGGTGGAAAAAAATGCGTAACGCTTGGTCCCATTTTTGTGGTGTGATCCTTGCGCGTGGGCCGGGGAGGATTGGCATGGCCCATGCGCAAGGATGACAGGTTAAAAATAGCCTGGGCAGGAAGGGGGTAAAAGTGCCCTGTATGTAAGCGGTTAAAATAGTTGATAATAAGGGTAAAAAAAATCATGGAATTGAACATATTTTGGTGGAAAAAAATGGCTAAAAAAAAAAATCATGGAATTGAACGTATTTTGGTGGAAAAAAAATGGGTAAAAAAAAAATCATGGAATTGAACGTATTTTGGTGGAAAAAAATGGGTAAAAAAAAAAAATCATGGAATTGAACGTATTTTGGTGGAAAAAAATGGGTAAAAAAAAAAATCATGGAATTGAACGTATTTTGGTGGAAAAAAATGGGTAAAAAAAAAATAAATCATGGAATTGAACGTATTTTGGTGGAAAAAAATGGGTAACGCTTGGTCCCATTTTTGTGGTGTGATCCTTGCGCGGGGGCCTGGGAGGATTGGCATGGCCCATGCGCAAGGATGACAGGTTAAAAATAGCCTGGGCAGGAAGGGGGTAAAAGTGCCCTGTATGTAAGCGGTTAAAATAGTTGATAATAAGGGTAAAAAAAATCATGGAATTGAACATATTTTGGTGGAAAAAAATGGCTAAAAAAAAAAAAAAATCATGGAATTGAACGTATTTTGGTGGAAAAAAATGGGTAACGCTTGGTCCCATTTTTGTGGTGTGATCCTTGCGCGTGGGCCGGGGAGGATTGGCACGGCCCATGCGCAAGGACGACAGGTCAAAAAAAAAATGTGTGTGAGAGCGTTCCATATTTTCTCTGTACCTCTGGTGGTACGCGCCCTGCCTGCAGCAGGACAAGCCATGGGAGAGCCTGAACGCTATTTAAGCCGCCTAAGATGTGCGAACATCAGGTGATGGAGAGCTATGAATTTCCAAGTTGTGAGCTATTTATGCCAAACTAAGTTTATGAATTGTAATAATGCTTTTTGGCTAGTGATAAATGTGATAAATGTGATAAATAATGTCTGTCAGTTGAAAAGTTTTGATTTTACGCAAGAAAATAAGGAGCATAGAGACTATTGTTAAGCAGGGCACTGCATGCAAATGAGCAGCTCTGCCAGGAGGCATTGTGGGAAGGCAGGCCATGCCCACCATGCGTTGCTGGGCCCAGAACCCAGAGGTCGTGGGATCGAAAAACCATCCTCTGCTAGGCGGACATTTTTTTTATTTGTATTTTCTCATAATTAATAACGAAACATTTTAGTCCATTCCTTTTGTTTTTTGCTATATTATTTTCAACTCACTTTGATTTATTTATGTATTTATTTGGTTTTAAAAATGATGCCTGCACCATCTATACACCTAGGGAAGCCTACTGAAATGGGTGGTCAGTCCTATAGGTGCGCCGTGAGAACGCACACGCTGGCATGCCCCTTACACCCCGGTCACGTCAGGTGAAAAATAGCCTGGGCAGGAAGGGGGTAAAAGTGCCCTGTATGTAAGCGGTTAAAATAGTTGATAATAAGGGTAAAAAAAATCATGGAATTGAACGTATTTTGGTGGAAAAAAATGGGTAAAAAAAAAAAAATCATGGAATTGAACGTATTTTGGTGGAAAAAAATGCGTAACGCTTGGTCCCATTTTTGTGGTGTGATCCTTGCGCGTGGGCCGGGGAGGATTGGCATGGCCCATGCGCAAGGATGACAGGTTAAAAATAGCCTGGGCAGGAAGGGGGTAAAAGTGCCCTGTATGTAAGCGGTTAAAATAGTTGATAATAAGGGTAAAAAAAATCATGGAATTGAACATATTTTGGTGGAAAAAAATGGGTAAAAAAAAAAAATCATGGAATTGAACGTATTTTGGTGGAAAAAAATGGGTAACGCTTGGTCCCATTTTTGTGGTGTGATCCTTGCGCGGGGGCCTGGGAGGATTGGCATGGCCCATGCGCAAGGATGACAGGTTAAAAATAGCCTGGGCAGGAAGGGGGTAAAAGTGCCCTGTATGTAAGCGGTTAAAATAGTTGATAATAAGGGTAAAAAAAATCATGGAATTGAACATATTTTGGTGGAAAAAAATGGCTAAAAAAAAAAATCATGGAATTGAACGTATTTTGGTGGAAAAAAAATGGGTAAAAAAAAAATCATGGAATTGAACGTATTTTGGTGGAAAAAAATGGGTAAAAAAAAAAAATCATGGAATTGAACGTATTTTGGTGGAAAAAAATGGGTAAAAAAAAAAATCATGGAATTGAACGTATTTTGGTGGAAAAAAATGGGTAAAAAAAAAATAAATCATGGAATTGAACGTATTTTGGTGGAAAAAAATGGGTAACGCTTGGTCCCATTTTTGTGGTGTGATCCTTGCGCGGGGGCCTGGGAGGATTGGCATGGCCCATGCGCAAGGATGACAGGTTAAAAATAGCCTGGGCAGGAAGGGGGTAAAAGTGCCCTGTATGTAAGCGGTTAAAATAGTTGATAATAAGGGTAAAAAAAATCATGGAATTGAACATATTTTGGTGGAAAAAAATGGCTAAAAAAAAAAAAAAATCATGGAATTGAACGTATTTTGGTGGAAAAAAATGGGTAACGCTTGGTCCCATTTTTGTGGTGTGATCCTTGCGCGTGGGCCGGGGAGGATTGGCACGGCCCATGCGCAAGGACGACAGGTCAAAAAAAAAATGTGTGTGAGAGCGTTCCATATTTTCTCTGTACCTCTGGTGGTACGCGCCCTGCCTGCAGCAGGACAAGCCATGGGAGAGCCTGAACGCTATTTAAGCCGCCTAAGATGTGCGAACATCAGGTGATGGAGAGCTATGAATTTCCAAGTTGTGAGCTATTTATGCCAAACTAAGTTTATGAATTGTAATAATGCTTTTTGGCTAGTGATAAATGTGATAAATGTGATAAATAATGTCTGTCAGTTGAAAAGTTTTGATTTTACGCAAGAAAATAAGGAGCATAGAGACTATTGTTAAGCAGGGCACTGCATGCAAATGAGCAGCTCTGCCAGGAGGCATTGTGGGAAGGCAGGCCATGCCCACCATGCGTTGCTGGGCCCAGAACCCAGAGGTCGTGGGATCGAAAAACCATCCTCTGCTAGGCGGACATTTTTTTTATTTGTATTTTCTCATAATTAATAACGAAACATTTTAGTCCATTCCTTTTGTTTTTTGCTATATTATTTTCAACTCACTTTGATTTATTTATGTATTTATTTGGTTTTAAAAATGATGCCTGCACCATCTATACACCTAGGGAAGCCTACTGAAATGGGTGGTCAGTCCTATAGGTGCGCCGTGAGAACGCACACGCTGGCATGCCCCTTACACCCCGGTCACGTCAGGTGAAAAATAGCCTGGGCAGGAAGGGGGTAAAAGTGCCCTGTATGTAAGCGGTTAAAATAGTTGATAATAAGGGTAAAAAAAATCATGGAATTGAACGTATTTTGGTGGAAAAAAATGGGTAAAAAAAAAAAAATCATGGAATTGAACGTATTTTGGTGGAAAAAAATGCGTAACGCTTGGTCCCATTTTTGTGGTGTGATCCTTGCGCGTGGGCCGGGGAGGATTGGCATGGCCCATGCGCAAGGATGACAGGTTAAAAATAGCCTGGGCAGGAAGGGGGTAAAAGTGCCCTGTATGTAAGCGGTTAAAATAGTTGATAATAAGGGTAAAAAAAATCATGGAATTGAACATATTTTGGTGGAAAAAAATGGGTAAAAAAAAAAAAATCATGGAATTGAACGTATTTTGGTGGAAAAAAATGGGTAACGCTTGGTCCCATTTTTGTGGTGTGATCCTTGCGCGGGGGCCTGGGAGGATTGGCATGGCCCATGCGCAAGGATGACAGGTTAAAAATAGCCTGGGCAGGAAGGGGGTAAAAGTGCCCTGTATGTAAGCGGTTAAAATAGTTGATAATAAGGGTAAAAAAAATCATGGAATTGAACATATTTTGGTGGAAAAAAATGGCTAAAAAAAAAAAAAAATCATGGAATTGAACGTATTTTGGTGGAAAAAAATGGGTAACGCTTGGTCCCATTTTTGTGGTGTGATCCTTGCGCGTGGGCCGGGGAGGATTGGCACGGCCCATGCGCAAGGATGACAGGTCAAAAAAAAAATGTGTGTGAGAGCGTTCCATATTTTCTCTGTACCTCTGGTGGTACGCGCCCTGCCTGCAGCAGGACAAGCCATGGGAGAGCCTGAACGCTATTTAAGCCGCCTAAGATGTGCGAACATCAGGTGATGGAGAGCTATGAATTTCCAAGTTGTGAGCTATTTATGCCAAACTAAGTTTATGAATTGTAATAATGCTTTTTGGCTAGTGATAAATGTGATAAATGTGATAAATAATGTCTGTCAGTTGAAAAGTTTTGATTTTACGCAAGAAAATAAGGAGCATAGAGACTATTGTTAAGCAGGGCACTGCATGCAAATGAGCAGCTCTGCCAGGAGGCATTGTGGGAAGGCAGGCCATGCCCACCATGCGTTGCTGGGCCCAGAACCCAGAGGTCGTGGGATCGAAAAACCATCCTCTGCTAGGCGGACATTTTTTTTATTTGTATTTTCTCATAATTAATAACGAAACATTTTAGTCCATTCCTTTTGTTTTTTGCTATATTATTTTCAACTCACTTTGATTTATTTATGTATTTATTTGGTTTTAAAAATGATGCCTGCACCATCTATACACCTAGGGAAGCCTACTGAAATGGGTGGTCAGTCCTATAGGTGCGCCGTGAGAACGCACACGCTGGCATGCCCCTTACACCCCGGTCACGTCAGGTGAAAAATAGCCTGGGCAGGAAGGGGGTAAAAGTGCCCTGTATGTAAGCGGTTAAAATAGTTGATAATAAGGGTAAAAAAAATCATGGAATTGAACGTATTTTGGTGGAAAAAAATGGGTAAAAAAAAAAAAATCATGGAATTGAACGTATTTTGGTGGAAAAAAATGCGTAACGCTTGGTCCCATTTTTGTGGTGTGATCCTTGCGCGTGGGCCGGGGAGGATTGGCATGGCCCATGCGCAAGGATGACAGGTTAAAAATAGCCTGGGCAGGAAGGGGGTAAAAGTGCCCTGTATGTAAGCGGTTAAAATAGTTGATAATAAGGGTAAAAAAAATCATGGAATTGAACATATTTTGGTGGAAAAAAATGGCTAAAAAAAAAAATCATGGAATTGAACGTATTTTGGTGGAAAAAAAATGGGTAAAAAAAAAATCATGGAATTGAACGTATTTTGGTGGAAAAAAATGGGTAAAAAAAAAAAATCATGGAATTGAACGTATTTTGGTGGAAAAAAATGGGTAAAAAAAAAAATCATGGAATTGAACGTATTTTGGTGGAAAAAAATGGGTAAAAAAAAAATAAATCATGGAATTGAACGTATTTTGGTGGAAAAAAATGGGTAACGCTTGGTCCCATTTTTGTGGTGTGATCCTTGCGCGGGGGCCTGGGAGGATTGGCATGGCCCATGCGCAAGGATGACAGGTTAAAAATAGCCTGGGCAGGAAGGGGGTAAAAGTGCCCTGTATGTAAGCGGTTAAAATAGTTGATAATAAGGGTAAAAAAAATCATGGAATTGAACATATTTTGGTGGAAAAAAATGGCTAAAAAAAAAAAAAAATCATGGAATTGAACGTATTTTGGTGGAAAAAAATGGGTAACGCTTGGTCCCATTTTTGTGGTGTGATCCTTGCGCGTGGGCCGGGGAGGATTGGCACGGCCCATGCGCAAGGACGACAGGTCAAAAAAAAAATGTGTGTGAGAGCGTTCCATATTTTCTCTGTACCTCTGGTGGTACGCGCCCTGCCTGCAGCAGGACAAGCCATGGGAGAGCCTGAACGCTATTTAAGCCGCCTAAGATGTGCGAACATCAGGTGATGGAGAGCTATGAATTTCCAAGTTGTGAGCTATTTATGCCAAACTAAGTTTATGAATTGTAATAATGCTTTTTGGCTAGTGATAAATGTGATAAATGTGATAAATAATGTCTGTCAGTTGAAAAGTTTTGATTTTACGCAAGAAAATAAGGAGCATAGAGACTATTGTTAAGCAGGGCACTGCATGCAAATGAGCAGCTCTGCCAGGAGGCATTGTGGGAAGGCAGGCCATGCCCACCATGCGTTGCTGGGCCCAGAACCCAGAGGTCGTGGGATCGAAAAACCATCCTCTGCTAGGCGGACATTTTTTTTATTTGTATTTTCTCATAATTAATAACGAAACATTTTAGTCCATTCCTTTTGTTTTTTGCTATATTATTTTCAACTCACTTTGATTTATTTATGTATTTATTTGGTTTTAAAAATGATGCCTGCACCATCTATACACCTAGGGAAGCCTACTGAAATGGGTGGTCAGTCCTATAGGTGCGCCGTGAGAACGCACACGCTGGCATGCCCCTTACACCCCGGTCACGTCAGGTGAAAAATAGCCTGGGCAGGAAGGGGGTAAAAGTGCCCTGTATGTAAGCGGTTAAAATAGTTGATAATAAGGGTAAAAAAAATCATGGAATTGAACGTATTTTGGTGGAAAAAAATGGGTAAAAAAAAAAAAATCATGGAATTGAACGTATTTTGGTGGAAAAAAATGCGTAACGCTTGGTCCCATTTTTGTGGTGTGATCCTTGCGCGTGGGCCGGGGAGGATTGGCATGGCCCATGCGCAAGGATGACAGGTTAAAAATAGCCTGGGCAGGAAGGGGGTAAAAGTGCCCTGTATGTAAGCGGTTAAAATAGTTGATAATAAGGGTAAAAAAAATCATGGAATTGAACATATTTTGGTGGAAAAAAATGGGTAAAAAAAAAAAAATCATGGAATTGAACGTATTTTGGTGGAAAAAAATGGGTAACGCTTGGTCCCATTTTTGTGGTGTGATCCTTGCGCGGGGGCCTGGGAGGATTGGCATGGCCCATGCGCAAGGATGACAGGTTAAAAATAGCCTGGGCAGGAAGGGGGTAAAAGTGCCCTGTATGTAAGCGGTTAAAATAGTTGATAATAAGGGTAAAAAAAATCATGGAATTGAACATATTTTGGTGGAAAAAAATGGCTAAAAAAAAAAATCATGGAATTGAACGTATTTTGGTGGAAAAAAAATGGGTAAAAAAAAAATCATGGAATTGAACGTATTTTGGTGGAAAAAAATGGGTAAAAAAAAAAAATCATGGAATTGAACGTATTTTGGTGGAAAAAAATGGGTAAAAAAAAAAATCATGGAATTGAACGTATTTTGGTGGAAAAAAATGGGTAAAAAAAAAATAAATCATGGAATTGAACGTATTTTGGTGGAAAAAAATGGGTAACGCTTGGTCCCATTTTTGTGGTGTGATCCTTGCGCGGGGGCCTGGGAGGATTGGCATGGCCCATGCGCAAGGATGACAGGTTAAAAATAGCCTGGGCAGGAAGGGGGTAAAAGTGCCCTGTATGTAAGCGGTTAAAATAGTTGATAATAAGGGTAAAAAAAATCATGGAATTGAACATATTTTGGTGGAAAAAAATGGCTAAAAAAAAAAAAAAATCATGGAATTGAACGTATTTTGGTGGAAAAAAATGGGTAACGCTTGGTCCCATTTTTGTGGTGTGATCCTTGCGCGTGGGCCGGGGAGGATTGGCACGGCCCATGCGCAAGGACGACAGGTCAAAAAAAAAATGTGTGTGAGAGCGTTCCATATTTTCTCTGTACCTCTGGTGGTACGCGCCCTGCCTGCAGCAGGACAAGCCATGGGAGAGCCTGAACGCTATTTAAGCCGCCTAAGATGTGCGAACATCAGGTGATGGAGAGCTATGAATTTCCAAGTTGTGAGCTATTTATGCCAAACTAAGTTTATGAATTGTAATAATGCTTTTTGGCTAGTGATAAATGTGATAAATGTGATAAATAATGTCTGTCAGTTGAAAAGTTTTGATTTTACGCAAGAAAATAAGGAGCATAGAGACTATTGTTAAGCAGGGCACTGCATGCAAATGAGCAGCTCTGCCAGGAGGCATTGTGGGAAGGCAGGCCATGCCCACCATGCGTTGCTGGGCCCAGAACCCAGAGGTCGTGGGATCGAAAAACCATCCTCTGCTAGGCGGACATTTTTTTTATTTGTATTTTCTCATAATTAATAACGAAACATTTTAGTCCATTCCTTTTGTTTTTTGCTATATTATTTTCAACTCACTTTGATTTATTTATGTATTTATTTGGTTTTAAAAATGATGCCTGCACCATCTATACACCTAGGGAAGCCTACTGAAATGGGTGGTCAGTCCTATAGGTGCGCCGTGAGAACGCACACGCTGGCATGCCCCTTACACCCCGGTCACGTCAGGTGAAAAATAGCCTGGGCAGGAAGGGGGTAAAAGTGCCCTGTATGTAAGCGGTTAAAATAGTTGATAATAAGGGTAAAAAAAATCATGGAATTGAACGTATTTTGGTGGAAAAAAATGGGTAAAAAAAAAAAAATCATGGAATTGAACGTATTTTGGTGGAAAAAAATGCGTAACGCTTGGTCCCATTTTTGTGGTGTGATCCTTGCGCGTGGGCCGGGGAGGATTGGCATGGCCCATGCGCAAGGATGACAGGTTAAAAATAGCCTGGGCAGGAAGGGGGTAAAAGTGCCCTGTATGTAAGCGGTTAAAATAGTTGATAATAAGGGTAAAAAAAATCATGGAATTGAACATATTTTGGTGGAAAAAAATGGGTAAAAAAAAAAAAATCATGGAATTGAACGTATTTTGGTGGAAAAAAATGGGTAACGCTTGGTCCCATTTTTGTGGTGTGATCCTTGCGCGGGGGCCTGGGAGGATTGGCATGGCCCATGCGCAAGGATGACAGGTTAAAAATAGCCTGGGCAGGAAGGGGGTAAAAGTGCCCTGTATGTAAGCGGTTAAAATAGTTGATAATAAGGGTAAAAAAAATCATGGAATTGAACATATTTTGGTGGAAAAAAATGGCTAAAAAAAAAAAAAAATCATGGAATTGAACGTATTTTGGTGGAAAAAAATGGGTAACGCTTGGTCCCATTTTTGTGGTGTGATCCTTGCGCGTGGGCCAGGGAGGATTGGCACGGCCCATGCGCAAGGATGACAGGTCAAAAAAAAAATGTGTGTGAGAGCGTTCCATATTTTCTCTGTACCTCTGGTGGTACGCGCCCTGCCTGCAGCAGGACAAGCCATGGGAGAGCCTGAACGCTATTTAAGCCGCCTAAGATGTGCGAACATCAGGTGATGGAGAGCTATGAATTTCCAAGTTGTGAGCTATTTATGCCAAACTAAGTTTATGAATTGTAATAATGCTTTTTGGCTAGTGATAAATGTGATAAATGTGATAAATAATGTCTGTCAGTTGAAAAGTTTTGATTTTACGCAAGAAAATAAGGAGCATAGAGACTATTGTTAAGCAGGGCACTGCATGCAAATGAGCAGCTCTGCCAGGAGGCATTGTGGGAAGGCAGGCCATGCCCACCATGCGTTGCTGGGCCCAGAACCCAGAGGTCGTGGGATCGAAAAACCATCCTCTGCTAGGCGGACATTTTTTTTATTTGTATTTTCTCATAATTAATAACGAAACATTTTAGTCCATTCCTTTTGTTTTTTGCTATATTATTTTCAACTCACTTTGATTTATTTATGTATTTATTTGGTTTTAAAAATGATGCCTGCACCATCTATACACCTAGGGAAGCCTACTGAAATGGGTGGTCAGTCCTATAGGTGCGCCGTGAGAACGCACACGCTGGCATGCCCCTTACACCCCGGTCACGTCAGGTGAAAAATAGCCTGGGCAGGAAGGGGGTAAAAGTGCCCTGTATGTAAGCGGTTAAAATAGTTGATAATAAGGGTAAAAAAAATCATGGAATTGAACGTATTTTGGTGGAAAAAAATGGGTAAAAAAAAAAAAATCATGGAATTGAACGTATTTTGGTGGAAAAAAATGGGTAACGCTTGGTCCCATTTTTGTGGTGTGATCCTTGCGCGGGGGCCGGGGAGGATTGGCATGGCCCATGCGCAAGGATGACAGGTTAAAAATAGCCTGGGCAGGAAGGGGGTAAAAGTGCCCTGTATGTAAGCGGTTAAAATAGTTGATAATAAGGGTAAAAAAAAAAAAATCATGGAATTGAACGTATTTTGGTGGAAAAAAATGGGTAAAAAAAAAAATCATGAAAATGGGTAAAAAAAAAAAATCATGGAATTGAACGTATTTTGGTGGAAAAAAATGGGTAAAAAAAAAATCATGGAATTGAACATATTTTGGTGGAAAAAAATGGGTAAAAAAAAAAATCATGGAATTGAACGTATTTTGGTGGAAAAAAATGGGTAAAAAAAAAAATCATGGAATTGAACGTATTTTGGTGAAAAAAAATGGGTAAAAAAAAATAAATCATGGAATTGAACGTATTTTGGTGGAAAAAATGGGTAAAAAAAAAAATCATGGAATTGAACGTATTTTGGTGGAAAAAAAATGGGTAAAAAAAAAATCATGGAATTGAACGTATTTTGGTGGAAAAAAATGGGTAAAAAAAAAAAATCATGGAATTGAACGTATTTTGGTGGAAAAAAATGGGTAAAAAAAAAAATCATGGAATTGAACGTATTTTGGTGGAAAAAAATGGGTAAAAAAAATATAAATCATGGAATTGAACGTATTTTGGTGGAAAAAAATGGGTAACGCTTGGTCCCATTTTTGTGGTGTGATCCTTGCGCGTGGGCCGGGGAGGATTGGCATGGCCCATGCGCAAGGATGACAGGTTAAAAATAGCCTGGGCAGGAAGGGGGTAAAAGTGCCCTGTATGTAAGCGGTTAAAATAGTTGATAATAAGGGTAAAAAAAATCATGGAATTGAACGTATTTTGGTGGAAAAAAATGGGTAAAAAAAAAAAAATCATGGAATTGAACGTATTTTGGCGGAAAAAAATGGGTAAAAAAAAAATAAATCATGGAATTGAACGTATTTTGGTGGAAAAAAATGCGTAACGCTTGGTCCCATTTTTGTGGTGTGATCCTTGCGCGTGGGCCGGGGAGGATTGGCATGGCCCATGCGCAAGGATGACAGGTTAAAAATAGCCTGGGCAGGAAGGGGGTAAAAGTGCCCTGTATGTAAGCGGTTAAAATAGTTGATAATAAGGGTAAAAAAAATCATGGAATTGAACATATTTTGGTGGAAAAAAATGGGTAAAAAAAAAAAAATCATGGAATTGAACGTATTTTGGTGGAAAAAAATGGGTAACGCTTGGTCCCATTTTTGTGGTGTGATCCTTGCGCGGGGGTCGGGGAGGATTGGCATGGCCCATGCGCAAGGATGACAGGTTAAAAATAGCCAGGGCAGGAAGGGGGTAAAAGTGCCCTGTATGTAAGCGGTTAAAATAGTTGATAATAAGGGTAAAAAAAATCATGGAATTGAACATATTTTGGTGGAAAAAAATGGCTAAAAAAAAAAAAAAATCATGGAATTGAACGTATTTTGGTGGAAAAAAATGGGTAACGCTTGGTCCCATTTTTGTGGTGTGATCCTTGCGCGTGGGCCGGGGAGGATTGGCACGGCCCATGCGCAAGGATGACAGGTCAAAAAAAAAATGTGTGTGAGAGCGTTCCATATTTTCTCTGTACCTCTGGTGGTACGCGCCCTGCCTGCAGCAGGACAAGCCATGGGAGAGCCTGAACGCTATTTAAGCCGCCTAAGATGTGCGAACATCAGGTGATGGAGAGCTATGAATTTCCAAGTTGTGAGCTATTTATGCCAAACTAAGTTTATGAATTGTAATAATGCTTTTTGGCTAGTGATAAATGTGATAAATGTGATAAATAATGTCTGTCAGTTGAAAAGTTTTGATTTTACGCAAGAAAATAAGGAGCATAGAGACTATTGTTAAGCAGGGCACTGCATGCAAATGAGCAGCTCTGCCAGGAGGCATTGTGGGAAGGCAGGCCATGCCCACCATGCGTTGCTGGGCCCAGAACCCAGAGGTCGTGGGATCGAAAAACCATCCTCTGCTAGGCGGACATTTTTTTTATTTGTATTTTCTCATAATTAATAACGAAACATTTTAGTCCATTCCTTTTGTTTTTTGCTATATTATTTTCAACTCACTTTGATTTATTTATGTATTTATTTGGTTTTAAAAATGATGCCTGCACCATCTATACACCTAGGGAAGCCTACTGAAATGGGTGGTCAGTCCTATAGGTGCGCCGTGAGAACGCACACGCTGGCATGCCCCTTACACCCCGGTCACGTCAGGTGAAAAATAGCCTGGGCAGGAAGGGGGTAAAAGTGCCCTGTATGTAAGCGGTTAAAATAGTTGATAATAAGGGTAAAAAAAATCATGGAATTGAACGTATTTTGGTGGAAAAAAAATGGGTAAAAAAAAAATCATGGAATTGAACGTATTTTGAGTGGAAAAAAATGGGTAAAAAAAAAAAATCATGGAATTGAACGTATTTTGGTGGAAAAAAATGGGTAAAAAAAAAAATCATGGAATTGAACGTATTTTGGTGGAAAAAAATGGGTAAAAAAAAAATAAATCATGGAATTGAACGTATTTTGGTGGAAAAAAATGGGTAACGCTTGGTCCCATTTTTGTGGTGTGATCCTTGCGCGTGGGCCGGGGAGGATTGGCATGGCCCATGCGCAAGGATGACAGGTTAAAAATAGCCTGGGCAGGAAGGGGGTAAAAGTGCCCTGTATGTAAGCGGTTAAAATAGTTGATAATAAGGGTAAAAAAAATCATGGAATTGAACGTATTTTGGTGGAAAAAAATGGGTAAAAAAAAAAAAATCATGGAATTGAACGTATTTTGGCGGAAAAAAATGGGTAAAAAAAAAATAAATCATGGAATTGAACGTATTTTGGTGGAAAAAAATGCGTAACGCTTGGTCCCATTTTTGTGGTGTGATCCTTGCGCGTGGGCCGGGGAGGATTGGCATGGCCCATGCGCAAGGATGACAGGTTAAAAATAGCCTGGGCAGGAAGGGGGTAAAAGTGCCCTGTATGTAAGCGGTTAAAATAGTTGATAATAAGGGTAAAAAAAATCATGGAATTGAACATATTTTGGTGGAAAAAAATGGGTAAAAAAAAAAAAATCATGGAATTGAACGTATTTTGGTGGAAAAAAATGGGTAACGCTTGGTCCCATTTTTGTGGTGTGATCCTTGCGCGGGGGTCGGGGAGGATTGGCATGGCCCATGCGCAAGGATGACAGGTTAAAAATAGCCAGGGCAGGAAGGGGGTAAAAGTGCCCTGTATGTAAGCGGTTAAAATAGTTGATAATAAGGGTAAAAAAAATCATGGAATTGAACATATTTTGGTGGAAAAAAATGGCTAAAAAAAAAAAAAAATCATGGAATTGAACGTATTTTGGTGGAAAAAAATGGGTAACGCTTGGTCCCATTTTTGTGGTGTGATCCTTGCGCGTGGGCCGGGGAGGATTGGCACGGCCCATGCGCAAGGATGACAGGTCAAAAAAAAAATGTGTGTGAGAGCGTTCCATATTTTCTCTGTACCTCTGGTGGTACGCGCCCTGCCTGCAGCAGGACAAGCCATGGGAGAGCCTGAACGCTATTTAAGCCGCCTAAGATGTGCGAACATCAGGTGATGGAGAGCTATGAATTTCCAAGTTGTGAGCTATTTATGCCAAACTAAGTTTATGAATTGTAATAATGCTTTTTGGCTAGTGATAAATGTGATAAATGTGATAAATAATGTCTGTCAGTTGAAAAGTTTTGATTTTACGCAAGAAAATAAGGAGCATAGAGACTATTGTTAAGCAGGGCACTGCATGCAAATGAGCAGCTCTGCCAGGAGGCATTGTGGGAAGGCAGGCCATGCCCACCATGCGTTGCTGGGCCCAGAACCCAGAGGTCGTGGGATCGAAAAACCATCCTCTGCTAGGCGGACATTTTTTTTATTTGTATTTTCTCATAATTAATAACGAAACATTTTAGTCCATTCCTTTTGTTTTTTGCTATATTATTTTCAACTCACTTTGATTTATTTATGTATTTATTTGGTTTTAAAAATGATGCCTGCACCATCTATACACCTAGGGAAGCCTACTGAAATGGGTGGTCAGTCCTATAGGTGCGCCGTGAGAACGCACACGCTGGCATGCCCCTTACACCCCGGTCACGTCAGGTGAAAAATAGCCTGGGCAGGAAGGGGGTAAAAGTGCCCTGTATGTAAGCGGTTAAAATAGTTGATAATAAGGGTAAAAAAAATCATGGAATTGAACGTATTTTGGTGGAAAAAAATGGGTAAAAAAAAAAATCATGAAAATGGGTAAAAAAAAAAAATCATGGAATTGAACGTATTTTGGTGGAAAAAAATGGGTAAAAAAAAAATCATGGAATTGAACGTATTTTGGTGGAAAAAAATGGGTAAAAAAAAAAATCATGGAATTGAACGTATTTTGGTGGAAAAAAATGGGTAAAAAAAAATAAATCATGGAATTGAACGTATTTTGGTGGAAAAAATGGGTAAAAAAAAAATCATGGAATTGAACGTATTTTGGTGGAAAAAAAATGGGTAAAAAAAAAATCATGGAATTGAACGTATTTTGGTGGAAAAAAATGGGTAAAAAAAAAAATCATGGAATTGAACGTATTTTGGTGGAAAAAAATGGGTAAAAAAAAATAAATCATGGAATTGAACGTATTTTGGTGGAAAAAATGGGTAAAAAAAAAATCATGGAATTGAACGTATTTTGGTGGAAAAAAAATGGGTAAAAAAAAAATCATGGAATTGAACGTATTTTGGTGGAAAAAAATGGGTAAAAAATAAATCATGGAATTGAACGTATTTTGGTGGAAAAAAATGGGTAACGCTTGGTCCCATTTTTGTGGTGTGATCCTTGCGCGTGGGCCGGGGAGGATTGGCATGGCCCATGCGCAAGGATGACAGGTTAAAAATAGCCTGGGCAGGAAGGGGGTAAAAGTGCCCTGTATGTAAGCGGTTAAAATAGTTGATAATAAGGGTAAAAAAAATCATGGAATTGAACGTATTTTGGTGGAAAAAAATGGGTAAAAAAAAAAAAATCATGGAATTGAACGTATTTTGGCGGAAAAAAATGGGTAAAAAAAAAATAAATCATGGAATTGAACGTATTTTGGTGGAAAAAAATGCGTAACGCTTGGTCCCATTTTTGTGGTGTGATCCTTGCGCGTGGGCCGGGGAGGATTGGCATGGCCCATGCGCAAGGATGACAGGTTAAAAATAGCCTGGGCAGGAAGGGGGTAAAAGTGCCCTGTATGTAAGCGGTTAAAATAGTTGATAATAAGGGTAAAAAAAATCATGGAATTGAACGTATTTTGGTGGAAAAAAATGGGTAAAAAAAAAAAAATAATGGAATTGAACGTATTTTGGCGGAAAAAAATGGGTAACGCTTGGTCCCATTTTTGTGGTGTGATCCTTGCGCGGGGGCCGGGGAGGATTGGCACGGCCCATGCGCAAGGATGACAGGTCAAAAAAAAAATTTGTGTGAGAGCGTTCCATATTTTCTCTGTACCTCTGGTGGTACGCGCCCTTCCTGCAGCAGGACAAGCCATGGGAGAGCCTGAACGCTATTTAAGCCGCCTAAGATGTGCGAACATCAGGTGATGGAGAGCTATGAATTTCCAAGTTGTGAGCTATTTATGCCAAACTAAGTTTATGAATTGTAATAATGCTTTTTGGCTAGTGATAAATGTGATAAATGTGATAAATAATGTCTGTCAGTTGAAAAGTTTTGATTTTACGCAAGAAAATAAGGAGCATAGAGACTATTGTTAAGCAGGGCACTGCATGCAAATGAGCAGCTCTGCCAGGAGGCATTGTGGGAAGGCAGGCCATGCCCACCATGCGTTGCTGGGCCCAGAACCCAGAGGTCGTGGGATCGAAAAACCATCCTCTGCTAGGCGGACATTTTTTTTATTTGTATTTTCTCATAATTAATAACGAAACATTTTAGTCCATTCCTTTTGTTTTTTGCTATATTATTTTCAACTCACTTTGATTTATTTATGTATTTATTTGGTTTTAAAAATGATGCCTGCACCATCTATACACCTAGGGAAGCCTACTGAAATGGGTGGTCAGTCCTATAGGTGCGCCGTGAGAACGCACACGCTGGCATGCCCCTTACACCCCGGTCACGTCAGGTGAAAAATAGCCTGGGCAGGAAGGGGGTAAAAGTGCCCTGTATGTAAGCGGTTAAAATAGTTGATAATAAGGGTAAAAAAAAAAAAAATCATGGAATTGAACGTATTTTGGTGGAAAAAAATGGGTAAAAAAAAAAATCATGAAAATGGGTAAAAAAAAAAAATCATGGAATTGAACGTATTTTGGTGGAAAAAAATGGGTAAAAAAAAAAATCATGGAATTGAACGTATTTTGGTGAAAAAAAATAGGTAAAAAAAAATAAATCATGGAATTGAACGTATTTTGGTGGAAAAAATGGGTAAAAAAAAAAATCATGGAATTGAACGTATTTTGGTGGAAAAAAAATGGGTAAAAAAAAAATCATGGAATTGAACGTATTTTGGTGGAAAAAAATGGGTAAAAAAAAAAAATCATGGAATTGAACGTATTTTGGTGGAAAAAAATGGGTAAAAAAAAAATCATGGAATTGAACGTATTTTGGTGGAAAAAAATGGGTAAAAAAAAAAATCATGGAATTGAACGTATTTTGGTGGAAAAAAATGGGTAAAAAAAAAAATCATGGAATTGAACGTATTTTGGTGAAAAAAAATGGGTAAAAAAAAATAAATCATGGAATTGAACGTATTTTGGTGGAAAAAATGGGTAAAAAAAAAAATCATGGAATTGAACGTATTTTGGTGGAAAAAAAATGGGTAAAAAAAAAATCATGGAATTGAACGTATTTTGGTGGAAAAAAATGGGTAAAAAAAAAAATCATGGAATTGAACGTATTTTGGTGGAAAAAAATGGGTAAAAAAAAAAATCATGGAATTGAACGTATTTTGGTGGAAAAAAATGGGTAAAAAAAAAATAAATCATGGAATTGAACGTATTTTGGTGGAAAAAAATGGGTAACGCTTGGTCCCATTTTTGTGGTGTGATCCTTGCGCGTGGGCCGGGGAGGATTGGCATGGCCCATGCGCAAGGATGACAGGTTAAAAATAGCCTGGGCAGGAAGGGGGTAAAAGTGCCCTGTATGTAAGCGGTTAAAATAGTTGATAATAAGGGTAAAAAAAATCATGGAATTGAACGTATTTTGGTGGAAAAAAATGGGTAAAAAAAAAAAATCATGGAATTGAACGTATTTTGGCGGAAAAAAATGGGTAAAAAAAAAAAATCATGGAATTGAACGTATTTTGGTGGAAAAAAATGGGTAACGCTTGGTCCCATTTTTGTGGTGTGATCCTTGCGCGGGGGCCGGGGAGGATTGGCATGGCCCATGCGCAAGGATGACAGGTTAAAAATAGCCTGGGCAGGAAGGGGGTAAAAGTGCCCTGTATGTAAGCGGTTAAAATAGTTGATAATAAGGGTAAAAAAAATCATGGAATTGAACATATTTTGGTGGAAAAAAATGGCTAAAAAAAAAAAAAAATCATGGAATTGAACGTATTTTGGTGGAAAAAAATGGGTAACGCTTGGTCCCATTTTTGTGGTGTGATCCTTGCGCGTGGGCCGGGGAGGATTGGCACGGCCCATGCGCAAGGATGACAGGTCAAAAAAAAAATGTGTGTGAGAGCGTTCCATATTTTCTCTGTACCTCTGGTGGTACGCGCCCTGCCTGCAGCAGGACAAGCCATGGGAGAGCCTGAACGCTATTTAAGCCGCCTAAGATGTGCGAACATCAGGTGATGGAGAGCTATGAATTTCCAAGTTGTGAGCTATTTATGCCAAACTAAGTTTATGAATTGTAATAATGCTTTTTGGCTAGTGATAAATGTGATAAATGTGATAAATAATGTCTGTCAGTTGAAAAGTTTTGATTTTACGCAAGAAAATAAGGAGCATAGAGACTATTGTTAAGCAGGGCACTGCATGCAAATGAGCAGCTCTGCCAGGAGGCATTGTGGGAAGGCAGGCCATGCCCACCATGCGTTGCTGGGCCCAGAACCCAGAGGTCGTGGGATCGAAAAACCATCCTCTGCTAGGCGGACATTTTTTTTATTTGTATTTTCTCATAATTAATAACGAAACATTTTAGTCCATTCCTTTTGTTTTTTGCTATATTATTTTCAACTCACTTTGATTTATTTATGTATTTATTTGGTTTTAAAAATGATGCCTGCACCATCTATACACCTAGGGAAGCCTACTGAAATGGGTGGTCAGTCCTATAGGTGCGCCGTGAGAACGCACACGCTGGCATGCCCCTTACACCCCGGTCACGTCAGGTGAAAAATAGCCTGGGCAGGAAGGGGGTAAAAGTGCCCTGTATGTAAGCGGTTAAAATAGTTGATAATAAGGGTAAAAAAAATCATGGAATTGAACGTATTTTGGTGGAAAAAAATGGGTAAAAAAAAAAAAATCATGGAATTGAACGTATTTTGGTGGAAAAAAATGCGTAACGCTTGGTCCCATTTTTGTGGTGTGATCCTTGCGCGTGGGCCGGGGAGGATTGGCATGGCCCATGCGCAAGGATGACAGGTTAAAAATAGCCTGGGCAGGAAGGGGGTAAAAGTGCCCTGTATGTAAGCGGTTAAAATAGTTGATAATAAGGGTAAAAAAAATCATGGAATTGAACATATTTTGGTGGAAAAAAATGGGTAAAAAAAAAAAAATCATGGAATTGAACGTATTTTGGTGGAAAAAAATGGGTAACGCTTGGTCCCATTTTTGTGGTGTGATCCTTGCGCGGGGGCCTGGGAGGATTGGCATGGCCCATGCGCAAGGATGACAGGTTAAAAATAGCCTGGGCAGGAAGGGGGTAAAAGTGCCCTGTATGTAAGCGGTTAAAATAGTTGATAATAAGGGTAAAAAAAATCATGGAATTGAACATATTTTGGTGGAAAAAAATGGCTAAAAAAAAAAATCATGGAATTGAACGTATTTTGGTGGAAAAAAAATGGGTAAAAAAAAAATCATGGAATTGAACGTATTTTGGTGGAAAAAAATGGGTAAAAAAAAAAAATCATGGAATTGAACGTATTTTGGTGGAAAAAAATGGGTAAAAAAAAAAATCATGGAATTGAACGTATTTTGGTGGAAAAAAATGGGTAAAAAAAAAATAAATCATGGAATTGAACGTATTTTGGTGGAAAAAAATGGGTAACGCTTGGTCCCATTTTTGTGGTGTGATCCTTGCGCGGGGGCCTGGGAGGATTGGCATGGCCCATGCGCAAGGATGACAGGTTAAAAATAGCCTGGGCAGGAAGGGGGTAAAAGTGCCCTGTATGTAAGCGGTTAAAATAGTTGATAATAAGGGTAAAAAAAATCATGGAATTGAACATATTTTGGTGGAAAAAAATGGCTAAAAAAAAAAAAAAATCATGGAATTGAACGTATTTTGGTGGAAAAAAATGGGTAACGCTTGGTCCCATTTTTGTGGTGTGATCCTTGCGCGTGGGCCGGGGAGGATTGGCACGGCCCATGCGCAAGGACGACAGGTCAAAAAAAAAATGTGTGTGAGAGCGTTCCATATTTTCTCTGTACCTCTGGTGGTACGCGCCCTGCCTGCAGCAGGACAAGCCATGGGAGAGCCTGAACGCTATTTAAGCCGCCTAAGATGTGCGAACATCAGGTGATGGAGAGCTATGAATTTCCAAGTTGTGAGCTATTTATGCCAAACTAAGTTTATGAATTGTAATAATGCTTTTTGGCTAGTGATAAATGTGATAAATGTGATAAATAATGTCTGTCAGTTGAAAAGTTTTGATTTTACGCAAGAAAATAAGGAGCATAGAGACTATTGTTAAGCAGGGCACTGCATGCAAATGAGCAGCTCTGCCAGGAGGCATTGTGGGAAGGCAGGCCATGCCCACCATGCGTTGCTGGGCCCAGAACCCAGAGGTCGTGGGATCGAAAAACCATCCTCTGCTAGGCGGACATTTTTTTTATTTGTATTTTCTCATAATTAATAACGAAACATTTTAGTCCATTCCTTTTGTTTTTTGCTATATTATTTTCAACTCACTTTGATTTATTTATGTATTTATTTGGTTTTAAAAATGATGCCTGCACCATCTATACACCTAGGGAAGCCTACTGAAATGGGTGGTCAGTCCTATAGGTGCGCCGTGAGAACGCACACGCTGGCATGCCCCTTACACCCCGGTCACGTCAGGTGAAAAATAGCCTGGGCAGGAAGGGGGTAAAAGTGCCCTGTATGTAAGCGGTTAAAATAGTTGATAATAAGGGTAAAAAAAATCATGGAATTGAACGTATTTTGGTGGAAAAAAATGGGTAAAAAAAAAAAAATCATGGAATTGAACGTATTTTGGTGGAAAAAAATGCGTAACGCTTGGTCCCATTTTTGTGGTGTGATCCTTGCGCGTGGGCCGGGGAGGATTGGCATGGCCCATGCGCAAGGATGACAGGTTAAAAATAGCCTGGGCAGGAAGGGGGTAAAAGTGCCCTGTATGTAAGCGGTTAAAATAGTTGATAATAAGGGTAAAAAAAATCATGGAATTGAACATATTTTGGTGGAAAAAAATGGGTAAAAAAAAAAAAATCATGGAATTGAACGTATTTTGGTGGAAAAAAATGGGTAACGCTTGGTCCCATTTTTGTGGTGTGATCCTTGCGCGGGGGCCTGGGAGGATTGGCATGGCCCATGCGCAAGGATGACAGGTTAAAAATAGCCTGGGCAGGAAGGGGGTAAAAGTGCCCTGTATGTAAGCGGTTAAAATAGTTGATAATAAGGGTAAAAAAAATCATGGAATTGAACATATTTTGGTGGAAAAAAATGGCTAAAAAAAAAAAAAAATCATGGAATTGAACGTATTTTGGTGGAAAAAAATGGGTAACGCTTGGTCCCATTTTTGTGGTGTGATCCTTGCGCGTGGGCCGGGGAGGATTGGCACGGCCCATGCGCAAGGATGACAGGTCAAAAAAAAAATGTGTGTGAGAGCGTTCCATATTTTCTCTGTACCTCTGGTGGTACGCGCCCTGCCTGCAGCAGGACAAGCCATGGGAGAGCCTGAACGCTATTTAAGCCGCCTAAGATGTGCGAACATCAGGTGATGGAGAGCTATGAATTTCCAAGTTGTGAGCTATTTATGCCAAACTAAGTTTATGAATTGTAATAATGCTTTTTGGCTAGTGATAAATGTGATAAATGTGATAAATAATGTCTGTCAGTTGAAAAGTTTTGATTTTACGCAAGAAAATAAGGAGCATAGAGACTATTGTTAAGCAGGGCACTGCATGCAAATGAGCAGCTCTGCCAGGAGGCATTGTGGGAAGGCAGGCCATGCCCACCATGCGTTGCTGGGCCCAGAACCCAGAGGTCGTGGGATCGAAAAACCATCCTCTGCTAGGCGGACATTTTTTTTATTTGTATTTTCTCATAATTAATAACGAAACATTTTAGTCCATTCCTTTTGTTTTTTGCTATATTATTTTCAACTCACTTTGATTTATTTATGTATTTATTTGGTTTTAAAAATGATGCCTGCACCATCTATACACCTAGGGAAGCCTACTGAAATGGGTGGTCAGTCCTATAGGTGCGCCGTGAGAACGCACACGCTGGCATGCCCCTTACACCCCGGTCACGTCAGGTGAAAAATAGCCTGGGCAGGAAGGGGGTAAAAGTGCCCTGTATGTAAGCGGTTAAAATAGTTGATAATAAGGGTAAAAAAAAAAAAAATCATGGAATTGAACGTATTTTGGTGGAAAAAAATGGGTAAAAAAAAAAATCATGAAAATGGGTAAAAAAAAAAAATCATGGAATTGAACGTATTTTGGTGGAAAAAAATGGGTAAAAAAAAAATCATGGAATTGAACGTATTTTGGTGGAAAAAAATGGGTAAAAAAAAAAATCATGGAATTGAACGTATTTTGGTGAAAAAAAATAGGTAAAAAAAAATAAATCATGGAATTGAACGTATTTTGGTGGAAAAAATGGGTAAAAAAAAAAATCATGGAATTGAACGTATTTTGGTGGAAAAAAAATGGGTAAAAAAAAAATCATGGAATTGAACGTATTTTGGTGGAAAAAAATGGGTAAAAAAAAAAAATCATGGAATTGAACGTATTTTGGTGGAAAAAAATGGGTAAAAAAAAAATCATGGAATTGAACGTATTTTGGTGGAAAAAAATGGGTAAAAAAAAAAATCATGGAATTGAACGTATTTTGGTGGAAAAAAATGGGTAAAAAAAAAAATCATGGAATTGAACGTATTTTGGTGAAAAAAAATGGGTAAAAAAAAATAAATCATGGAATTGAACGTATTTTGGTGGAAAAAATGGGTAAAAAAAAAAATCATGGAATTGAACGTATTTTGGTGGAAAAAAAATGGGTAAAAAAAAAATCATGGAATTGAACGTATTTTGGTGGAAAAAAATGGGTAAAAAAAAAAAATCATGGAATTGAACGTATTTTGGTGGAAAAAAATGGGTAAAAAAAAAAATCATGGAATTGAACGTATTTTGGTGGAAAAAAATGGGTAAAAAAAAAATAAATCATGGAATTGAACGTATTTTGGTGGAAAAAAATGGGTAACGCTTGGTCCCATTTTTGTGGTGTGATCCTTGCGCGTGGGCCGGGGAGGATTGGCATGGCCCATGCGCAAGGATGACAGGTTAAAAATAGCCTGGGCAGGAAGGGGGTAAAAGTGCCCTGTATGTAAGCGGTTAAAATAGTTGATAATAAGGGTAAAAAAAATCATGGAATTGAACGTATTTTGGTGGAAAAAAATGGGTAAAAAAAAAAAATCATGGAATTGAACGTATTTTGGCGGAAAAAAATGGGTAAAAAAAAAAAAATCATGGAATTGAACGTATTTTGGTGGAAAAAAATGGGTAACGCTTGGTCCCATTTTTGTGGTGTGATCCTTGCGCGGGGGCCGGGGAGGATTGGCATGGCCCATGCGCAAGGATGACAGGTTAAAAATAGCCTGGGCAGGAAGGGGGTAAAAGTGCCCTGTATGTAAGCGGTTAAAATAGTTGATAATAAGGGTAAAAAAAATCATGGAATTGAACATATTTTGGTGGAAAAAAATGGCTAAAAAAAAAAAAAAATCATGGAATTGAACGTATTTTGGTGGAAAAAAATGGGTAACGCTTGGTCCCATTTTTGTGGTGTGATCCTTGCGCGTGGGCCGGGGAGGATTGGCACGGCCCATGCGCAAGGATGACAGGTCAAAAAAAAAATGTGTGTGAGAGCGTTCCATATTTTCTCTGTACCTCTGGTGGTACGCGCCCTGCCTGCAGCAGGACAAGCCATGGGAGAGCCTGAACGCTATTTAAGCCGCCTAAGATGTGCGAACATCAGGTGATGGAGAGCTATGAATTTCCAAGTTGTGAGCTATTTATGCCAAACTAAGTTTATGAATTGTAATAATGCTTTTTGGCTAGTGATAAATGTGATAAATGTGATAAATAATGTCTGTCAGTTGAAAAGTTTTGATTTTACGCAAGAAAATAAGGAGCATAGAGACTATTGTTAAGCAGGGCACTGCATGCAAATGAGCAGCTCTGCCAGGAGGCATTGTGGGAAGGCAGGCCATGCCCACCATGCGTTGCTGGGCCCAGAACCCAGAGGTCGTGGGATCGAAAAACCATCCTCTGCTAGGCGGACATTTTTTTTATTTGTATTTTCTCATAATTAATAACGAAACATTTTAGTCCATTCCTTTTGTTTTTTGCTATATTATTTTCAACTCACTTTGATTTATTTATGTATTTATTTGGTTTTAAAAATGATGCCTGCACCATCTATACACCTAGGGAAGCCTACTGAAATGGGTGGTCAGTCCTATAGGTGCGCCGTGAGAACGCACACGCTGGCATGCCCCTTACACCCCGGTCACGTCAGGTGAAAAATAGCCTGGGCAGGAAGGGGGTAAAAGTGCCCTGTATGTAAGCGGTTAAAAAAGTTGATAATAAGGGTAAAAAAAATCATGGAATTGAACGTATTTTGGTGGAAAAAAATGGGTAAAAAAAAAAAAATCATGGAATTGAACGTATTTTGGTGGAAAAAAATGGGTAACGCTTGGTCCCATTTTTGTGGTGTGATCCTTGCGCGGGGGCCGGGGAGGATTGGCATGGCCCATGCGCAAGGATGACAGGTTAAAAATAGCCTGGGCAGGAAGGGGGTAAAAGTGCCCTGTATGTAAGCGGTTAAAATAGTTGATAATAAGGGTAAAAAAAAAAAAAATCATGGAATTGAACGTATTTTGGTGGAAAAAAATGGGTAAAAAAAAAAATCATGAAAATGGGTAAAAAAAAAAAATCATGGAATTGAACGTATTTTGGTGGAAAAAAATGGGTAAAAAAAAAATCATGGAATTGAACATATTTTGGTGGAAAAAAATGGGTAAAAAAAAAAATCATGGAATTGAACGTATTTTGGTGGAAAAAAATGGGTAAAAAAAAAAATCATGGAATTGAACGTATTTTGGTGAAAAAAAATGGGTAAAAAAAAATAAATCATGGAATTGAACGTATTTTGGTGGAAAAAATGGGTAAAAAAAAAAATCATGGAATTGAACGTATTTTGGTGGAAAAAAAATGGGTAAAAAAAAAATCATGGAATTGAACGTATTTTGGTGGAAAAAAATGGGTAAAAAAAAAAAATCATGGAATTGAACGTATTTTGGTGGAAAAAAATGGGTAAAAAAAAAAATCATGGAATTGAACGTATTTTGGTGGAAAAAAATGGGTAAAAAAAAAATCATGGAATTGAACGTATTTTGGTGAAAAAAAATGGGTAAAAAAAAATAAATCATGGAATTGAACGTATTTTGGTGGAAAAAATGGGTAAAAAAAAAAATCATGGAATTGAACGTATTTTGGTGGAAAAAAAATGGGTAAAAAAAAAATCATGGAATTGAACGTATTTTGGTGGAAAAAAATGGGTAAAAAAAAAAATCATGGAATTGAACGTATTTTGGTGGAAAAAAATGGGTAAAAAAAAAAATCATGGAATTGAACGTATTTTGGTGGAAAAAAATGGGTAAAAAAAAAATAAATCATGGAATTGAACGTATTTTGGTGGAAAAAAATGGGTAACGCTTGGTCCCATTTTTGTGGTGTGATCCTTGCGCGTGGGCCGGGGAGGATTGGCATGGCCCATGCGCAAGGATGACAGGTTAAAAATAGCCTGGGCAGGAAGGGGGTAAAAGTGCCCTGTATGTAAGCGGTTAAAATAGTTGATAATAAGGGTAAAAAAAATCATGGAATTGAACGTATTTTGGTGGAAAAAAATGGGTAAAAAAAAAAAAATCATGGAATTGAACGTATTTTGGCGGAAAAAAATGGGTAAAAAAAAAATAAATCATGGAATTGAACGTATTTTGGTGGAAAAAAATGCGTAACGCTTGGTCCCATTTTTGTGGTGTGATCCTTGCGCGTGGGCCGGGGAGGATTGGCATGGCCCATGCGCAAGGATGACAGGTTAAAAATAGCCTGGGCAGGAAGGGGGTAAAAGTGCCCTGTATGTAAGCGGTTAAAATAGTTGATAATAAGGGTAAAAAAAAATCATGGAATTGAACATATTTTGGTGGAAAAAAATGGGTAAAAAAAAAAAAATCATGGAATTGAACGTATTTTGGTGGAAAAAAATGGGTAACGCTTGGTCCCATTTTTGTGGTGTGATCCTTGCGCGGGGGCCTGGGAGGATTGGCATGGCCCATGCGCAAGGATGACAGGTTAAAAATAGCCTGGGCAGGAAGGGGGTAAAAGTGCCCTGTATGTAAGCGGTTAAAATAGTTGATAATAAGGGTAAAAAAAATCATGGAATTGAACATATTTTGGTGGAAAAAAATGGCTAAAAAAAAAAAAAAATCATGGAATTGAACGTATTTTGGTGGAAAAAAATGGGTAACGCTTGGTCCCATTTTTGTGGTGTGATCCTTGCGCGTGGGCCGGGGAGGATTGGCACGGCCCATGCGCAAGGATGACAGGTCAAAAAAAAAATGTGTGTGAGAGCGTTCCATATTTTCTCTGTACCTCTGGTGGTACGCGCCCTGCCTGCAGCAGGACAAGCCATGGGAGAGCCTGAACGCTATTTAAGCCGCCTAAGATGTGCGAACATCAGGTGATGGAGAGCTATGAATTTCCAAGTTGTGAGCTATTTATGCCAAACTAAGTTTATGAATTGTAATAATGCTTTTTGGCTAGTGATAAATGTGATAAATGTGATAAATAATGTCTGTCAGTTGAAAAGTTTTGATTTTACGCAAGAAAATAAGGAGCATAGAGACTATTGTTAAGCAGGGCACTGCATGCAAATGAGCAGCTCTGCCAGGAGGCATTGTGGGAAGGCAGGCCATGCCCACCATGCGTTGCTGGGCCCAGAACCCAGAGGTCGTGGGATCGAAAAACCATCCTCTGCTAGGCGGACATTTTTTTTATTTGTATTTTCTCATAATTAATAACGAAACATTTTAGTCCATTCCTTTTGTTTTTTGCTATATTATTTTCAACTCACTTTGATTTATTTATGTATTTATTTGGTTTTAAAAATGATGCCTGCACCATCTATACACCTAGGGAAGCCTACTGAAATGGGTGGTCAGTCCTATAGGTGCGCCGTGAGAACGCACACGCTGGCATGCCCCTTACACCCCGGTCACGTCAGGTGAAAAATAGCCTGGGCAGGAAGGGGGTAAAAGTGCCCTGTATGTAAGCGGTTAAAATAGTTGATAATAAGGGTAAAAAAAAAAAAAATCATGGAATTGAACGTATTTTGGTGGAAAAAAATGGGTAAAAAAAAAAATCATGAAAATGGGTAAAAAAAAAAAATCATGGAATTGAACGTATTTTGGTGGAAAAAAATGGGTAAAAAAAAAATCATGGAATTGAACGTATTTTGGTGGAAAAAAATGGGTAAAAAAAAAAATCATGGAATTGAACGTATTTTGGTGAAAAAAAATAGGTAAAAAAAAATAAATCATGGAATTGAACGTATTTTGGTGGAAAAAATGGGTAAAAAAAAAAATCATGGAATTGAACGTATTTTGGTGGAAAAAAAATGGGTAAAAAGAAAATCATGGAATTGAACGTATTTTGGTGGAAAAAAATGGGTAAAAAAAAAAAATCATGGAATTGAACGTATTTTGGTGGAAAAAAATGGGTAAAAAAAAAATCATGGAATTGAACGTATTTTGGTGGAAAAAAATGGGTAAAAAAAAAAATCATGGAATTGAACGTATTTTGGTGGAAAAAAATGGGTAAAAAAAAAAATCATGGAATTGAACGTATTTTGGTGAAAAAAAATGGGTAAAAAAAAATAAATCATGGAATTGAACGTATTTTGGTGGAAAAAATGGGTAAAAAAAAAAATCATGGAATTGAACGTATTTTGGTGGAAAAAAAATGGGTAAAAAAAAAATCATGGAATTGAACGTATTTTGGTGGAAAAAAATGGGTAAAAAAAAAAAATCATGGAATTGAACGTATTTTGGTGGAAAAAAATGGGTAAAAAAAAAAATCATGGAATTGAACGTATTTTGGTGGAAAAAAATGGGTAAAAAAAAAATAAATCATGGAATTGAACGTATTTTGGTGGAAAAAAATGGGTAACGCTTGGTCCCATTTTTGTGGTGTGATCCTTGCGCGTGGGCCGGGGAGGATTGGCATGGCCCATGCGCAAGGATGACAGGTTAAAAATAGCCTGGGCAGGAAGGGGGTAAAAGTGCCCTGTATGTAAGCGGTTAAAATAGTTGATAATAAGGGTAAAAAAAATCATGGAATTGAACGTATTTTGGTGGAAAAAAATGGGTAAAAAAAAAAAATCATGGAATTGAACGTATTTTGGCGGAAAAAAATGGGTAAAAAAAAAAAAATCATGGAATTGAACGTATTTTGGTGGAAAAAAATGGGTAACGCTTGGTCCCATTTTTGTGGTGTGATCCTTGCGCGGGGGCCGGGGAGGATTGGCATGGCCCATGCGCAAGGATGACAGGTTAAAAATAGCCTGGGCAGGAAGGGGGTAAAAGTGCCCTGTATGTAAGCGGTTAAAATAGTTGATAATAAGGGTAAAAAAAATCATGGAATTGAACATATTTTGGTGGAAAAAAATGGCTAAAAAAAAAAAAAAATCATGGAATTGAACGTATTTTGGTGGAAAAAAATGGGTAACGCTTGGTCCCATTTTTGTGGTGTGATCCTTGCGCGTGGGCCGGGGAGGATTGGCACGGCCCATGCGCAAGGATGACAGGTCAAAAAAAAAATGTGTGTGAGAGCGTTCCATATTTTCTCTGTACCTCTGGTGGTACGCGCCCTGCCTGCAGCAGGACAAGCCATGGGAGAGCCTGAACGCTATTTAAGCCGCCTAAGATGTGCGAACATCAGGTGATGGAGAGCTATGAATTTCCAAGTTGTGAGCTATTTATGCCAAACTAAGTTTATGAATTGTAATAATGCTTTTTGGCTAGTGATAAATGTGATAAATGTGATAAATAATGTCTGTCAGTTGAAAAGTTTTGATTTTACGCAAGAAAATAAGGAGCATAGAGACTATTGTTAAGCAGGGCACTGCATGCAAATGAGCAGCTCTGCCAGGAGGCATTGTGGGAAGGCAGGCCATGCCCACCATGCGTTGCTGGGCCCAGAACCCAGAGGTCGTGGGATCGAAAAACCATCCTCTGCTAGGCGGACATTTTTTTTATTTGTATTTTCTCATAATTAATAACGAAACATTTTAGTCCATTCCTTTTGTTTTTTGCTATATTATTTTCAACTCACTTTGATTTATTTATGTATTTATTTGGTTTTAAAAATGATGCCTGCACCATCTATACACCTAGGGAAGCCTACTGAAATGGGTGGTCAGTCCTATAGGTGCGCCGTGAGAACGCACACGCTGGCATGCCCCTTACACCCCGGTCACGTCAGGTGAAAAATAGCCTGGGCAGGAAGGGGGTAAAAGTGCCCTGTATGTAAGCGGTTAAAATAGTTGATAATAAGGGTAAAAAAAATCATGGAATTGAACGTATTTTGGTGGAAAAAAATGGGTAAAAAAAAAAAATCATGGAATTGAACGTATTTTGGTGGAAAAAAATGGGTAACGCTTGGTCCCATTTTTGTGGTGTGATCCTTGCGCGGGGGCCGGGGAGGATTGGCATGGCCCATGCGCAAGGATGACAGGTTAAAAATAGCCTGGGCAGGAAGGGGGTAAAAGTGCCCTGTATGTAAGCGGTTAAAATAGTTGATAATAAGGGTAAAAAAAAAAATAATCATGGAATTGAACGTATTTTGGTGGAAAAAAATGGGTAAAAAAAAAAATCATGAAAATGGGTAAAAAAAAAAAATCATGGAATTGAACGTATTTTGGTGGAAAAAAATGGGTAAAAAAAAAATCATGGAATTGAACATATTTTGGTGGAAAAAAATGGGTAAAAAAAAAAATCATGGAATTGAACGTATTTTGGTGGAAAAAAATGGGTAAAAAAAAAAATCATGGAATTGAACGTATTTTGGTGAAAAAAAATGGGTAAAAAAAAATAAATCATGGAATTGAACGTATTTTGGTGGAAAAAATGGGTAAAAAAAAAAATCATGGAATTGAACGTATTTTGGTGGAAAAAAAATGGGTAAAAAAAAAATCATGGAATTGAACGTATTTTGGTGGAAAAAAATGGGTAAAAAAAAAAAATCATGGAATTGAACGTATTTTGGTGGAAAAAAATGGGTAAAAAAAAAAATCATGGAATTGAACGTATTTTGGTGGAAAAAAATGGGTAAAAAAAAAATAAATCATGGAATTGAACGTATTTTGGTGGAAAAAAATGGGTAACGCTTGGTCCCATTTTTGTGGTGTGATCCTTGCGCGTGGGCCGGGGAGGATTGGCATGGCCCATGCGCAAGGATGACAGGTTAAAAATAGCCTGGGCAGGAAGGGGGTAAAAGTGCCCTGTATGTAAGCGGTTAAAATAGTTGATAATAAGGGTAAAAAAAATCATGGAATTGAACATATTTTGGTGGAAAAAAATGGCTAAAAAAAAAAAAAAATCATGGAATTGAACGTATTTTGGTGGAAAAAAATGGGTAACGCTTGGTCCCATTTTTGTGGTGTGATCCTTGCGCGTGGGCCGGGGAGGATTGGCACGGCCCATGCGCAAGGATGACAGGTCAAAAAAAAAATGTGTGTGAGAGCGTTCCATATTTTCTCTGTACCTCTGGTGGTACGCGCCCTGCCTGCAGCAGGACAAGCCATGGGAGAGCCTGAACGCTATTTAAGCCGCCTAAGATGTGCGAACATCAGGTGATGGAGAGCTATGAATTTCCAAGTTGTGAGCTATTTATGCCAAACTAAGTTTATGAATTGTAATAATGCTTTTTGGCTAGTGATAAATGTGATAAATGTGATAAATAATGTCTGTCAGTTGAAAAGTTTTGATTTTACGCAAGAAAATAAGGAGCATAGAGACTATTGTTAAGCAGGGCACTGCATGCAAATGAGCAGCTCTGCCAGGAGGCATTGTGGGAAGGCAGGCCATGCCCACCATGCGTTGCTGGGCCCAGAACCCAGAGGTCGTGGGATCGAAAAACCATCCTCTGCTAGGCGGACATTTTTTTTATTTGTATTTTCTCATAATTAATAACGAAACATTTTAGTCCATTCCTTTTGTTTTTTGCTATATTATTTTCAACTCACTTTGATTTATTTATGTATTTATTTGGTTTTAAAAATGATGCCTGCACCATCTATACACCTAGGGAAGCCTACTGAAATGGGTGGTCAGTCCTATAGGTGCGCCGTGAGAACGCACACGCTGGCATGCCCCTTACACCCCGGTCACGTCAGGTGAAAAATAGCCTGGGCAGGAAGGGGGTAAAAGTGCCCTGTATGTAAGCGGTTAAAAAAGTTGATAATAAGGGTAAAAAAAAAAAAAATCATGGAATTGAACGTATTTTGGTGGAAAAAAATGGGTAAAAAAAAAAATCATGAAAATGGGTAAAAAAAAAAAATCATGGAATTGAACGTATTTTGGTGGAAAAAAATGGGTAAAAAAAAAATCATGGAATTGAACGTATTTTGGTGGAAAAAAATGGGTAAAAAAAAAAATCATGGAATTGAACGTATTTTGGTGAAAAAAAATAGGTAAAAAAAAATAAATCATGGAATTGAACGTATTTTGGTGGAAAAAATGGGTAAAAAAAAAAATCATGGAATTGAACGTATTTTGGTGGAAAAAAAATGGGTAAAAAGAAAATCATGGAATTGAACGTATTTTGGTGGAAAAAAATGGGTAAAAAAAAAAAATCATGGAATTGAACGTATTTTGGTGGAAAAAAATGGGTAAAAAAAAAATCATGGAATTGAACGTATTTTGGTGGAAAAAAATGGGTAAAAAAAAAAATCATGGAATTGAACGTATTTTGGTGGAAAAAAATGGGTAAAAAAAAAAATCATGGAATTGAACGTATTTTGGTGAAAAAAAATGGGTAAAAAAAAATAAATCATGGAATTGAACGTATTTTGGTGGAAAAAATGGGTAAAAAAAAAAATCATGGAATTGAACGTATTTTGGTGGAAAAAAAATGGGTAAAAAAAAAATCATGGAATTGAACGTATTTTGGTGGAAAAAAATGGGTAAAAAAAAAAAATCATGGAATTGAACGTATTTTGGTGGAAAAAAATGGGTAAAAAAAAAAATCATGGAATTGAACGTATTTTGGTGGAAAAAAATGGGTAAAAAAAAAATAAATCATGGAATTGAACGTATTTTGGTGGAAAAAAATGGGTAACGCTTGGTCCCATTTTTGTGGTGTGATCCTTGCGCGTGGGCCGGGGAGGATTGGCATGGCCCATGCGCAAGGATGACAGGTTAAAAATAGCCTGGGCAGGAAGGGGGTAAAAGTGCCCTGTATGTAAGCGGTTAAAATAGTTGATAATAAGGGTAAAAAAAATCATGGAATTGAACGTATTTTGGTGGAAAAAAATGGGTAAAAAAAAAAAATCATGGAATTGAACGTATTTTGGCGGAAAAAAATGGGTAAAAAAAAAAAAATCATGGAATTGAACGTATTTTGGTGGAAAAAAATGGGTAACGCTTGGTCCCATTTTTGTGGTGTGATCCTTGCGCGGGGGCCGGGGAGGATTGGCATGGCCCATGCGCAAGGATGACAGGTTAAAAATAGCCTGGGCAGGAAGGGGGTAAAAGTGCCCTGTATGTAAGCGGTTAAAATAGTTGATAATAAGGGTAAAAAAAATCATGGAATTGAACATATTTTGGTGGAAAAAAATGGCTAAAAAAAAAAAAAAATCATGGAATTGAACGTATTTTGGTGGAAAAAAATGGGTAACGCTTGGTCCCATTTTTGTGGTGTGATCCTTGCGCGTGGGCCGGGGAGGATTGGCACGGCCCATGCGCAAGGATGACAGGTCAAAAAAAAAATGTGTGTGAGAGCGTTCCATATTTTCTCTGTACCTCTGGTGGTACGCGCCCTGCCTGCAGCAGGACAAGCCATGGGAGAGCCTGAACGCTATTTAAGCCGCCTAAGATGTGCGAACATCAGGTGATGGAGAGCTATGAATTTCCAAGTTGTGAGCTATTTATGCCAAACTAAGTTTATGAATTGTAATAATGCTTTTTGGCTAGTGATAAATGTGATAAATGTGATAAATAATGTCTGTCAGTTGAAAAGTTTTGATTTTACGCAAGAAAATAAGGAGCATAGAGACTATTGTTAAGCAGGGCACTGCATGCAAATGAGCAGCTCTGCCAGGAGGCATTGTGGGAAGGCAGGCCATGCCCACCATGCGTTGCTGGGCCCAGAACCCAGAGGTCGTGGGATCGAAAAACCATCCTCTGCTAGGCGGACATTTTTTTTATTTGTATTTTCTCATAATTAATAACGAAACATTTTAGTCCATTCCTTTTGTTTTTTGCTATATTATTTTCAACTCACTTTGATTTATTTATGTATTTATTTGGTTTTAAAAATGATGCCTGCACCATCTATACACCTAGGGAAGCCTACTGAAATGGGTGGTCAGTCCTATAGGTGCGCCGTGAGAACGCACACGCTGGCATGCCCCTTACACCCCGGTCACGTCAGGTGAAAAATAGCCTGGGCAGGAAGGGGGTAAAAGTGCCCTGTATGTAAGCGGTTAAAATAGTTGATAATAAGGGTAAAAAAAATCATGGAATTGAACGTATTTTGGTGGAAAAAAATGGGTAAAAAAAAAAAATCATGGAATTGAACGTATTTTGGTGGAAAAAAATGGGTAACGCTTGGTCCCATTTTTGTGGTGTGATCCTTGCGCGGGGGCCGGGGAGGATTGGCATGGCCCATGCGCAAGGATGACAGGTTAAAAATAGCCTGGGCAGGAAGGGGGTAAAAGTGCCCTGTATGTAAGCGGTTAAAATAGTTGATAATAAGGGTAAAAAAAAAAATAATCATGGAATTGAACGTATTTTGGTGGAAAAAAATGGGTAAAAAAAAAATCATGAAAATGGGTAAAAAAAAAAAATCATGGAATTGAACGTATTTTGGTGGAAAAAAATGGGTAAAAAAAAAATCATGGAATTGAACATATTTTGGTGGAAAAAAATGGGTAAAAAAAAAAATCATGGAATTGAACGTATTTTGGTGGAAAAAAATGGGTAAAAAAAAAAATCATGGAATTGAACGTATTTTGGTGAAAAAAAATGGGTAAAAAAAAATAAATCATGGAATTGAACGTATTTTGGTGGAAAAAATGGGTAAAAAAAAAAATCATGGAATTGAACGTATTTTGGTGGAAAAAAAATGGGTAAAAAAAAAATCATGGAATTGAACGTATTTTGGTGGAAAAAAATGGGTAAAAAAAAAAAATCATGGAATTGAACGTATTTTGGTGGAAAAAAATGGGTAAAAAAAAAAATCATGGAATTGAACGTATTTTGGTGGAAAAAAATGGGTAAAAAAAAAATAAATCATGGAATTGAACGTATTTTGGTGGAAAAAAATGGGTAACGCTTGGTCCCATTTTTGTGGTGTGATCCTTGCGCGTGGGCCGGGGAGGATTGGCATGGCCCATGCGCAAGGATGACAGGTTAAAAATAGCCTGGGCAGGAAGGGGGTAAAAGTGCCCTGTATGTAAGCGGTTAAAATAGTTGATAATAAGGGTAAAAAAAATCATGGAATTGAACATATTTTGGTGGAAAAAAATGGCTAAAAAAAAAAAAAAATCATGGAATTGAACGTATTTTGGTGGAAAAAAATGGGTAACGCTTGGTCCCATTTTTGTGGTGTGATCCTTGCGCGTGGGCCGGGGAGGATTGGCACGGCCCATGCGCAAGGATGACAGGTCAAAAAAAAAATGTGTGTGAGAGCGTTCCATATTTTCTCTGTACCTCTGGTGGTACGCGCCCTGCCTGCAGCAGGACAAGCCATGGGAGAGCCTGAACGCTATTTAAGCCGCCTAAGATGTGCGAACATCAGGTGATGGAGAGCTATGAATTTCCAAGTTGTGAGCTATTTATGCCAAACTAAGTTTATGAATTGTAATAATGCTTTTTGGCTAGTGATAAATGTGATAAATGTGATAAATAATGTCTGTCAGTTGAAAAGTTTTGATTTTACGCAAGAAAATAAGGAGCATAGAGACTATTGTTAAGCAGGGCACTGCATGCAAATGAGCAGCTCTGCCAGGAGGCATTGTGGGAAGGCAGGCCATGCCCACCATGCGTTGCTGGGCCCAGAACCCAGAGGTCGTGGGATCGAAAAACCATCCTCTGCTAGGCGGACATTTTTTTTATTTGTATTTTCTCATAATTAATAACGAAACATTTTAGTCCATTCCTTTTGTTTTTTGCTATATTATTTTCAACTCACTTTGATTTATTTATGTATTTATTTGGTTTTAAAAATGATGCCTGCACCATCTATACACCTAGGGAAGCCTACTGAAATGGGTGGTCAGTCCTATAGGTGCGCCGTGAGAACGCACACGCTGGCATGCCCCTTACACCCCGGTCACGTCAGGTGAAAAATAGCCTGGGCAGGAAGGGGGTAAAAGTGCCCTGTATGTAAGCGGTTAAAAAAGTTGATAATAAGGGTAAAAAAAATCATGGAATTGAACGTATTTTGGTGGAAAAAAATGGGTAAAAAAAAAAAAATCATGGAATTGAACGTATTTTGGTGGAAAAAAATGGGTAACGCTTGGTCCCATTTTTGTGGTGTGATCCTTGCGCGGGGGCCGGGGAGGATTGGCATGGCCCATGCGCAAGGATGACAGGTTAAAAATAGCCTGGGCAGGAAGGGGGTAAAAGTGCCCTGTATGTAAGCGGTTAAAATAGTTGATAATAAGGGTAAAAAAAAAAAAAATCATGGAATTGAACGTATTTTGGTGGAAAAAAATGGGTAAAAAAAAAAATCATGAAAATGGGTAAAAAAAAAAAATCATGGAATTGAACGTATTTTGGTGGAAAAAAATGGGTAAAAAAAAAATCATGGAATTGAACATATTTTGGTGGAAAAAAATGGGTAAAAAAAAAAATCATGGAATTGAACGTATTTTGGTGGAAAAAAATGGGTAAAAAAAAAAATCATGGAATTGAACGTATTTTGGTGAAAAAAAATGGGTAAAAAAAAATAAATCATGGAATTGAACGTATTTTGGTGGAAAAAATGGGTAAAAAAAAAAATCATGGAATTGAACGTATTTTGGTGGAAAAAAAATGGGTAAAAAAAAAATCATGGAATTGAACGTATTTTGGTGGAAAAAAATGGGTAAAAAAAAAAAATCATGGAATTGAACGTATTTTGGTGGAAAAAAATGGGTAAAAAAAAAAATCATGGAATTGAACGTATTTTGGTGGAAAAAAATGGGTAAAAAAAAAATCATGGAATTGAACGTATTTTGGTGAAAAAAAATGGGTAAAAAAAAATAAATCATGGAATTGAACGTATTTTGGTGGAAAAAATGGGTAAAAAAAAAAATCATGGAATTGAACGTATTTTGGTGGAAAAAAAATGGGTAAAAAAAAAATCATGGAATTGAACGTATTTTGGTGGAAAAAAATGGGTAAAAAAAAAAATCATGGAATTGAACGTATTTTGGTGGAAAAAAATGGGTAAAAAAAAAAATCATGGAATTGAACGTATTTTGGTGGAAAAAAATGGGTAAAAAAAAAATAAATCATGGAATTGAACGTATTTTGGTGGAAAAAAATGGGTAACGCTTGGTCCCATTTTTGTGGTGTGATCCTTGCGCGTGGGCCGGGGAGGATTGGCATGGCCCATGCGCAAGGATGACAGGTTAAAAATAGCCTGGGCAGGAAGGGGGTAAAAGTGCCCTGTATGTAAGCGGTTAAAATAGTTGATAATAAGGGTAAAAAAAATCATGGAATTGAACGTATTTTGGTGGAAAAAAATGGGTAAAAAAAAAAAAATCATGGAATTGAACGTATTTTGGCGGAAAAAAATGGGTAAAAAAAAAATAAATCATGGAATTGAACGTATTTTGGTGGAAAAAAATGCGTAACGCTTGGTCCCATTTTTGTGGTGTGATCCTTGCGCGTGGGCCGGGGAGGATTGGCATGGCCCATGCGCAAGGATGACAGGTTAAAAATAGCCTGGGCAGGAAGGGGGTAAAAGTGCCCTGTATGTAAGCGGTTAAAATAGTTGATAATAAGGGTAAAAAAAAATCATGGAATTGAACATATTTTGGTGGAAAAAAATGGGTAAAAAAAAAAAAATCATGGAATTGAACGTATTTTGGTGGAAAAAAATGGGTAACGCTTGGTCCCATTTTTGTGGTGTGATCCTTGCGCGGGGGCCTGGGAGGATTGGCATGGCCCATGCGCAAGGATGACAGGTTAAAAATAGCCTGGGCAGGAAGGGGGTAAAAGTGCCCTGTATGTAAGCGGTTAAAATAGTTGATAATAAGGGTAAAAAAAATCATGGAATTGAACATATTTTGGTGGAAAAAAATGGCTAAAAAAAAAAAAAAATCATGGAATTGAACGTATTTTGGTGGAAAAAAATGGGTAACGCTTGGTCCCATTTTTGTGGTGTGATCCTTGCGCGTGGGCCGGGGAGGATTGGCACGGCCCATGCGCAAGGATGACAGGTCAAAAAAAAAATGTGTGTGAGAGCGTTCCATATTTTCTCTGTACCTCTGGTGGTACGCGCCCTGCCTGCAGCAGGACAAGCCATGGGAGAGCCTGAACGCTATTTAAGCCGCCTAAGATGTGCGAACATCAGGTGATGGAGAGCTATGAATTTCCAAGTTGTGAGCTATTTATGCCAAACTAAGTTTATGAATTGTAATAATGCTTTTTGGCTAGTGATAAATGTGATAAATGTGATAAATAATGTCTGTCAGTTGAAAAGTTTTGATTTTACGCAAGAAAATAAGGAGCATAGAGACTATTGTTAAGCAGGGCACTGCATGCAAATGAGCAGCTCTGCCAGGAGGCATTGTGGGAAGGCAGGCCATGCCCACCATGCGTTGCTGGGCCCAGAACCCAGAGGTCGTGGGATCGAAAAACCATCCTCTGCTAGGCGGACATTTTTTTTATTTGTATTTTCTCATAATTAATAACGAAACATTTTAGTCCATTCCTTTTGTTTTTTGCTATATTATTTTCAACTCACTTTGATTTATTTATGTATTTATTTGGTTTTAAAAATGATGCCTGCACCATCTATACACCTAGGGAAGCCTACTGAAATGGGTGGTCAGTCCTATAGGTGCGCCGTGAGAACGCACACGCTGGCATGCCCCTTACACCCCGGTCACGTCAGGTGAAAAATAGCCTGGGCAGGAAGGGGGTAAAAGTGCCCTGTATGTAAGCGGTTAAAAAAGTTGATAATAAGGGTAAAAAAAAAAAAAATCATGGAATTGAACGTATTTTGGTGGAAAAAAATGGGTAAAAAAAAAAATCATGAAAATGGGTAAAAAAAAAAAATCATGGAATTGAACGTATTTTGGTGGAAAAAAATGGGTAAAAAAAAAATCATGGAATTGAACGTATTTTGGTGGAAAAAAATGGGTAAAAAAAAAAATCATGGAATTGAACGTATTTTGGTGAAAAAAAATAGGTAAAAAAAAATAAATCATGGAATTGAACGTATTTTGGTGGAAAAAATGGGTAAAAAAAAAAATCATGGAATTGAACGTATTTTGGTGGAAAAAAAATGGGTAAAAAGAAAATCATGGAATTGAACGTATTTTGGTGGAAAAAAATGGGTAAAAAAAAAAAATCATGGAATTGAACGTATTTTGGTGGAAAAAAATGGGTAAAAAAAAAATCATGGAATTGAACGTATTTTGGTGGAAAAAAATGGGTAAAAAAAAAAATCATGGAATTGAACGTATTTTGGTGGAAAAAAATGGGTAAAAAAAAAAATCATGGAATTGAACGTATTTTGGTGAAAAAAAATGGGTAAAAAAAAATAAATCATGGAATTGAACGTATTTTGGTGGAAAAAATGGGTAAAAAAAAAAATCATGGAATTGAACGTATTTTGGTGGAAAAAAAATGGGTAAAAAAAAAATCATGGAATTGAACGTATTTTGGTGGAAAAAAATGGGTAAAAAAAAAAAATCATGGAATTGAACGTATTTTGGTGGAAAAAAATGGGTAAAAAAAAAAATCATGGAATTGAACGTATTTTGGTGGAAAAAAATGGGTAAAAAAAAAAATCATGAAAATGGGTAAAAAAAAAAAATCATGGAATTGAACGTATTTTGGTGGAAAAAAATGGGTAAAAAAAAAATCATGGAATTGAACGTATTTTGGTGGAAAAAAATGGGTAAAAAAAAAAATCATGGAATTGAACGTATTTTGGTGAAAAAAAATAGGTAAAAAAAAATAAATCATGGAATTGAACGTATTTTGGTGGAAAAAATGGGTAAAAAAAAAAATCATGGAATTGAACGTATTTTGGTGGAAAAAAAATGGGTAAAAAGAAAATCATGGAATTGAACGTATTTTGGTGGAAAAAAATGGGTAAAAAAAAAAAATCATGGAATTGAACGTATTTTGGTGGAAAAAAATGGGTAAAAAAAAAAATCATGGAATTGAACGTATTTTGGTGGAAAAAAATGGGTAAAAAAAAAAATCATGGAATTGAACGTATTTTGGTGGAAAAAAATGGGTAAAAAAAAAATAAATCATGGAATTGAACGTATTTTGGTGGAAAAAAATGGGTAACGCTTGGTCCCATTTTTGTGGTGTGATCCTTGCGCGTGGGCCGGGGAGGATTGGCATGGCCCATGCGCAAGGATGACAGGTTAAAAATAGCCTGGGCAGGAAGGGGGTAAAAGTGCCCTGTATGTAAGCGGTTAAAATAGTTGATAATAAGGGTAAAAAAAATCATGGAATTGAACGTATTTTGGTGGAAAAAAATGGGTAAAAAAAAAAAAATCATGGAATTGAACGTATTTTGGCGGAAAAAAATGGGTAAAAAAAAAATAAATCATGGAATTGAACGTATTTTGGTGGAAAAAAATGCGTAACGCTTGGTCCCATTTTTGTGGTGTGATCCTTGCGCGTGGGCCGGGGAGGATTGGCATGGCCCATGCGCAAGGATGACAGGTTAAAAATAGCCTGGGCAGGAAGGGGGTAAAAGTGCCCTGTATGTAAGCGGTTAAAATAGTTGATAATAAGGGTAAAAAAAAATCATGGAATTGAACATATTTTGGTGGAAAAAAATGGGTAAAAAAAAAAAAATCATGGAATTGAACGTATTTTGGTGGAAAAAAATGGGTAACGCTTGGTCCCATTTTTGTGGTGTGATCCTTGCGCGGGGGCCTGGGAGGATTGGCATGGCCCATGCGCAAGGATGACAGGTTAAAAATAGCCTGGGCAGGAAGGGGGTAAAAGTGCCCTGTATGTAAGCGGTTAAAATAGTTGATAATAAGGGTAAAAAAAATCATGGAATTGAACATATTTTGGTGGAAAAAAATGGCTAAAAAAAAAAAAAAATCATGGAATTGAACGTATTTTGGTGGAAAAAAATGGGTAACGCTTGGTCCCATTTTTGTGGTGTGATCCTTGCGCGTGGGCCGGGGAGGATTGGCACGGCCCATGCGCAAGGATGACAGGTCAAAAAAAAAATGTGTGTGAGAGCGTTCCATATTTTCTCTGTACCTCTGGTGGTACGCGCCCTGCCTGCAGCAGGACAAGCCATGGGAGAGCCTGAACGCTATTTAAGCCGCCTAAGATGTGCGAACATCAGGTGATGGAGAGCTATGAATTTCCAAGTTGTGAGCTATTTATGCCAAACTAAGTTTATGAATTGTAATAATGCTTTTTGGCTAGTGATAAATGTGATAAATGTGATAAATAATGTCTGTCAGTTGAAAAGTTTTGATTTTACGCAAGAAAATAAGGAGCATAGAGACTATTGTTAAGCAGGGCACTGCATGCAAATGAGCAGCTCTGCCAGGAGGCATTGTGGGAAGGCAGGCCATGCCCACCATGCGTTGCTGGGCCCAGAACCCAGAGGTCGTGGGATCGAAAAACCATCCTCTGCTAGGCGGACATTTTTTTTATTTGTATTTTCTCATAATTAATAACGAAACATTTTAGTCCATTCCTTTTGTTTTTTGCTATATTATTTTCAACTCACTTTGATTTATTTATGTATTTATTTGGTTTTAAAAATGATGCCTGCACCATCTATACACCTAGGGAAGCCTACTGAAATGGGTGGTCAGTCCTATAGGTGCGCCGTGAGAACGCACACGCTGGCATGCCCCTTACACCCCGGTCACGTCAGGTGAAAAATAGCCTGGGCAGGAAGGGGGTAAAAGTGCCCTGTATGTAAGCGGTTAAAAAAGTTGATAATAAGGGTAAAAAAAAAAAAAATCATGGAATTGAACGTATTTTGGTGGAAAAAAATGGGTAAAAAAAAAAATCATGAAAATGGGTAAAAAAAAAAAATCATGGAATTGAACGTATTTTGGTGGAAAAAAATGGGTAAAAAAAAAATCATGGAATTGAACGTATTTTGGTGGAAAAAAATGGGTAAAAAAAAAAATCATGGAATTGAACGTATTTTGGTGAAAAAAAATAGGTAAAAAAAAATAAATCATGGAATTGAACGTATTTTGGTGGAAAAAATGGGTAAAAAAAAAAATCATGGAATTGAACGTATTTTGGTGGAAAAAAAATGGGTAAAAAGAAAATCATGGAATTGAACGTATTTTGGTGGAAAAAAATGGGTAAAAAAAAAAAATCATGGAATTGAACGTATTTTGGTGGAAAAAAATGGGTAAAAAAAAAATCATGGAATTGAACGTATTTTGGTGGAAAAAAATGGGTAAAAAAAAAAATCATGGAATTGAACGTATTTTGGTGGAAAAAAATGGGTAAAAAAAAAAATCATGGAATTGAACGTATTTTGGTGAAAAAAAATGGGTAAAAAAAAATAAATCATGGAATTGAACGTATTTTGGTGGAAAAAATGGGTAAAAAAAAAAATCATGGAATTGAACGTATTTTGGTGGAAAAAAAATGGGTAAAAAAAAAATCATGGAATTGAACGTATTTTGGTGGAAAAAAATGGGTAAAAAAAAAAAATCATGGAATTGAACGTATTTTGGTGGAAAAAAATGGGTAAAAAAAAAAATCATGGAATTGAACGTATTTTGGTGGAAAAAAATGGGTAAAAAAAAAAATCATGAAAATGGGTAAAAAAAAAAAATCATGGAATTGAACGTATTTTGGTGGAAAAAAATGGGTAAAAAAAAAATCATGGAATTGAACGTATTTTGGTGGAAAAAAATGGGTAAAAAAAAAAATCATGGAATTGAACGTATTTTGGTGAAAAAAAATAGGTAAAAAAAAATAAATCATGGAATTGAACGTATTTTGGTGGAAAAAATGGGTAAAAAAAAAAATCATGGAATTGAACGTATTTTGGTGGAAAAAAAATGGGTAAAAAGAAAATCATGGAATTGAACGTATTTTGGTGGAAAAAAATGGGTAAAAAAAAAAAATCATGGAATTGAACGTATTTTGGTGGAAAAAAATGGGTAAAAAAAAAATCATGGAATTGAACGTATTTTGGTGGAAAAAAATGGGTAAAAAAAAAAATCATGGAATTGAACGTATTTTGGTGGAAAAAAATGGGTAAAAAAAAAAATCATGGAATTGAACGTATTTTGGTGAAAAAAAATGGGTAAAAAAAAATAAATCATGGAATTGAACGTATTTTGGTGGAAAAAATGGGTAAAAAAAAAAATCATGGAATTGAACGTATTTTGGTGGAAAAAAAATGGGTAAAAAAAAAATCATGGAATTGAACGTATTTTGGTGGAAAAAAATGGGTAAAAAAAAAAAATCATGGAATTGAACGTATTTTGGTGGAAAAAAATGGGTAAAAAAAAAATAAATCATGGAATTGAACGTATTTTGGTGGAAAAAAATGGGTAACGCTTGGTCCCATTTTTGTGGTGTGATCCTTGCGCGTGGGCCGGGGAGGATTGGCATGGCCCATGCGCAAGGATGACAGGTTAAAAATAGCCTGGGCAGGAAGGGGGTAAAAGTGCCCTGTATGTAAGCGGTTAAAATAGTTGATAATAAGGGTAAAAAAAATCATGGAATTGAACGTATTTTGGTGGAAAAAAATGGGTAAAAAAAAAAAATCATGGAATTGAACGTATTTTGGCGGAAAAAAATGGGTAAAAAAAAAAAAATCATGGAATTGAACGTATTTTGGTGGAAAAAAATGGGTAACGCTTGGTCCCATTTTTGTGGTGTGATCCTTGCGCGGGGGCCGGGGAGGATTGGCATGGCCCATGCGCAAGGATGACAGGTTAAAAATAGCCTGGGCAGGAAGGGGGTAAAAGTGCCCTGTATGTAAGCGGTTAAAATAGTTGATAATAAGGGTAAAAAAAATCATGGAATTGAACGTATTTTGGTGGAAAAAAAATGGGTAAAAAAAAAATCATGGAATTGAACGTATTTTGGTGGAAAAAAATGGGTAAAAAAAAAAAATCATGGAATTGAACGTATTTTGGTGGAAAAAAATGGGTAAAAAAAAAAATCATGGAATTGAACGTATTTTGGTGGAAAAAAATGGGTAAAAAAAAAATAAATCATGGAATTGAACGTATTTTGGTGGAAAAAAATGGGTAACGCTTGGTCCCATTTTTGTGGTGTGATCCTTGCGCGTGGGCCGGGGAGGATTGGCATGGCCCATGCGCAAGGATGACAGGTTAAAAATAGCCTGGGCAGGAAGGGGGTAAAAGTGCCCTGTATGTAAGCGGTTAAAATAGTTGATAATAAGGGTAAAAAAAATCATGGAATTGAACATATTTTGGTGGAAAAAAATGGCTAAAAAAAAAAAAAAATCATGGAATTGAACGTATTTTGGTGGAAAAAAATGGGTAACGCTTGGTCCCATTTTTGTGGTGTGATCCTTGCGCGTGGGCCGGGGAGGATTGGCACGGCCCATGCGCAAGGATGACAGGTCAAAAAAAAAATGTGTGTGAGAGCGTTCCATATTTTCTCTGTACCTCTGGTGGTACGCGCCCTGCCTGCAGCAGGACAAGCCATGGGAGAGCCTGAACGCTATTTAAGCCGCCTAAGATGTGCGAACATCAGGTGATGGAGAGCTATGAATTTCCAAGTTGTGAGCTATTTATGCCAAACTAAGTTTATGAATTGTAATAATGCTTTTTGGCTAGTGATAAATGTGATAAATGTGATAAATAATGTCTGTCAGTTGAAAAGTTTTGATTTTACGCAAGAAAATAAGGAGCATAGAGACTATTGTTAAGCAGGGCACTGCATGCAAATGAGCAGCTCTGCCAGGAGGCATTGTGGGAAGGCAGGCCATGCCCACCATGCGTTGCTGGGCCCAGAACCCAGAGGTCGTGGGATCGAAAAACCATCCTCTGCTAGGCGGACATTTTTTTTATTTGTATTTTCTCATAATTAATAACGAAACATTTTAGTCCATTCCTTTTGTTTTTTGCTATATTATTTTCAACTCACTTTGATTTATTTATGTATTTATTTGGTTTTAAAAATGATGCCTGCACCATCTATACACCTAGGGAAGCCTACTGAAATGGGTGGTCAGTCCTATAGGTGCGCCGTGAGAACGCACACGCTGGCATGCCCCTTACACCCCGGTCACGTCAGGTGAAAAATAGCCTGGGCAGGAAGGGGGTAAAAGTGCCCTGTATGTAAGCGGTTAAAAAAGTTGATAATAAGGGTAAAAAAAAAAAAAATCATGGAATTGAACGTATTTTGGTGGAAAAAAATGGGTAAAAAAAAAAATCATGAAAATGGGTAAAAAAAAAAAATCATGGAATTGAACGTATTTTGGTGGAAAAAAATGGGTAAAAAAAAAATCATGGAATTGAACGTATTTTGGTGGAAAAAAATGGGTAAAAAAAAAAATCATGGAATTGAACGTATTTTGGTGAAAAAAAATAGGTAAAAAAAAATAAATCATGGAATTGAACGTATTTTGGTGGAAAAAATGGGTAAAAAAAAAAATCATGGAATTGAACGTATTTTGGTGGAAAAAAAATGGGTAAAAAGAAAATCATGGAATTGAACGTATTTTGGTGGAAAAAAATGGGTAAAAAAAAAAAATCATGGAATTGAACGTATTTTGGTGGAAAAAAATGGGTAAAAAAAAAATCATGGAATTGAACGTATTTTGGTGGAAAAAAATGGGTAAAAAAAAAAATCATGGAATTGAACGTATTTTGGTGGAAAAAAATGGGTAAAAAAAAAAATCATGGAATTGAACGTATTTTGGTGAAAAAAAATGGGTAAAAAAAAATAAATCATGGAATTGAACGTATTTTGGTGGAAAAAATGGGTAAAAAAAAAAATCATGGAATTGAACGTATTTTGGTGGAAAAAAAATGGGTAAAAAAAAAATCATGGAATTGAACGTATTTTGGTGGAAAAAAATGGGTAAAAAAAAAAAATCATGGAATTGAACGTATTTTGGTGGAAAAAAATGGGTAAAAAAAAAAATCATGGAATTGAACGTATTTTGGTGGAAAAAAATGGGTAAAAAAAAAATCATGAAAATGGGTAAAAAAAAAAAATCATGGAATTGAACGTATTTTGGTGGAAAAAAATGGGTAAAAAAAAAATCATGGAATTGAACGTATTTTGGTGGAAAAAAATGGGTAAAAAAAAAAATCATGGAATTGAACGTATTTTGGTGAAAAAAAATAGGTAAAAAAAAATAAATCATGGAATTGAACGTATTTTGGTGGAAAAAATGGGTAAAAAAAAAAATCATGGAATTGAACGTATTTTGGTGGAAAAAAAATGGGTAAAAAGAAAATCATGGAATTGAACGTATTTTGGTGGAAAAAAATGGGTAAAAAAAAAAAATCATGGAATTGAACGTATTTTGGTGGAAAAAAATGGGTAAAAAAAAAATCATGGAATTGAACGTATTTTGGTGGAAAAAAATGGGTAAAAAAAAAAATCATGGAATTGAACGTATTTTGGTGGAAAAAAATGGGTAAAAAAAAAAATCATGGAATTGAACGTATTTTGGTGAAAAAAAATGGGTAAAAAAAAATAAATCATGGAATTGAACGTATTTTGGTGGAAAAAATGGGTAAAAAAAAAAATCATGGAATTGAACGTATTTTGGTGGAAAAAAAATGGGTAAAAAAAAAATCATGGAATTGAACGTATTTTGGTGGAAAAAAATGGGTAAAAAAAAAAAATCATGGAATTGAACGTATTTTGGTGGAAAAAAATGGGTAAAAAAAAAATAAATCATGGAATTGAACGTATTTTGGTGGAAAAAAATGGGTAACGCTTGGTCCCATTTTTGTGGTGTGATCCTTGCGCGTGGGCCGGGGAGGATTGGCATGGCCCATGCGCAAGGATGACAGGTTAAAAATAGCCTGGGCAGGAAGGGGGTAAAAGTGCCCTGTATGTAAGCGGTTAAAATAGTTGATAATAAGGGTAAAAAAAATCATGGAATTGAACGTATTTTGGTGGAAAAAAATGGGTAAAAAAAAAAAATCATGGAATTGAACGTATTTTGGCGGAAAAAAATGGGTAAAAAAAAAAAAATCATGGAATTGAACGTATTTTGGTGGAAAAAAATGGGTAACGCTTGGTCCCATTTTTGTGGTGTGATCCTTGCGCGTGGGCCGGGGAGGATTGGCATGGCCCATGCGCAAGGATGACAGGTTAAAAATAGCCTGGGCAGGAAGGGGGTAAAAGTGCCCTGTATGTAAGCGGTTAAAATAGTTGATAATAAGGGTAAAAAAAATCATGGAATTGAACATATTTTGGTGGAAAAAAATGGCTAAAAAAAAAAAAAAATCATGGAATTGAACGTATTTTGGTGGAAAAAAATGGGTAACGCTTGGTCCCATTTTTGTGGTGTGATCCTTGCGCGTGGGCCGGGGAGGATTGGCACGGCCCATGCGCAAGGATGACAGGTCAAAAAAAAAATGTGTGTGAGAGCGTTCCATATTTTCTCTGTACCTCTGGTGGTACGCGCCCTGCCTGCAGCAGGACAAGCCATGGGAGAGCCTGAACGCTATTTAAGCCGCCTAAGATGTGCGAACATCAGGTGATGGAGAGCTATGAATTTCCAAGTTGTGAGCTATTTATGCCAAACTAAGTTTATGAATTGTAATAATGCTTTTTGGCTAGTGATAAATGTGATAAATGTGATAAATAATGTCTGTCAGTTGAAAAGTTTTGATTTTACGCAAGAAAATAAGGAGCATAGAGACTATTGTTAAGCAGGGCACTGCATGCAAATGAGCAGCTCTGCCAGGAGGCATTGTGGGAAGGCAGGCCATGCCCACCATGCGTTGCTGGGCCCAGAACCCAGAGGTCGTGGGATCGAAAAACCATCCTCTGCTAGGCGGACATTTTTTTTATTTGTATTTTCTCATAATTAATAACGAAACATTTTAGTCCATTCCTTTTGTTTTTTGCTATATTATTTTCAACTCACTTTGATTTATTTATGTATTTATTTGGTTTTAAAAATGATGCCTGCACCATCTATACACCTAGGGAAGCCTACTGAAATGGGTGGTCAGTCCTATAGGTGCGCCGTGAGAACGCACACGCTGGCATGCCCCTTACACCCCGGTCACGTCAGGTGAAAAATAGCCTGGGCAGGAAGGGGGTAAAAGTGCCCTGTATGTAAGCGGTTAAAATAGTTGATAATAAGGGTAAAAAAAATCATGGAATTGAACGTATTTTGGTGGAAAAAAATGGGTAAAAAAAAAAAATCATGGAATTGAACGTATTTTGGTGGAAAAAAATGGGTAACGCTTGGTCCCATTTTTGTGGTGTGATCCTTGCGCGGGGGCCGGGGAGGATTGGCATGGCCCATGCGCAAGGATGACAGGTTAAAAATAGCCTGGGCAGGAAGGGGGTAAAAGTGCCCTGTATGTAAGCGGTTAAAATAGTTGATAATAAGGGTAAAAAAAAAAATAATCATGGAATTGAACGTATTTTGGTGGAAAAAAATGGGTAAAAAAAAAAATCATGAAAATGGGTAAAAAAAAAAAATCATGGAATTGAACGTATTTTGGTGGAAAAAAATGGGTAAAAAAAAAATCATGGAATTGAACATATTTTGGTGGAAAAAAATGGGTAAAAAAAAAAATCATGGAATTGAACGTATTTTGGTGGAAAAAAATGGGTAAAAAAAAAAATCATGGAATTGAACGTATTTTGGTGAAAAAAAATGGGTAAAAAAAAATAAATCATGGAATTGAACGTATTTTGGTGGAAAAAATGGGTAAAAAAAAAAATCATGGAATTGAACGTATTTTGGTGGAAAAAAAATGGGTAAAAAAAAAATCATGGAATTGAACGTATTTTGGTGGAAAAAAATGGGTAAAAAAAAAAATCATGGAATTGAACGTATTTTGGTGGAAAAAAATGGGTAAAAAAAAAAATCATGGAATTGAACGTATTTTGGTGAAAAAAAATGGGTAAAAAAAAATAAATCATGGAATTGAACGTATTTTGGTGGAAAAAATGGGTAAAAAAAAAAATCATGGAATTGAACGTATTTTGGTGGAAAAAAAATGGGTAAAAAAAAAATCATGGAATTGAACGTATTTTGGTGGAAAAAAATGGGTAAAAAAAAAAAATCATGGAATTGAACGTATTTTGGTGGAAAAAAATGGGTAAAAAAAAAAATCATGGAATTGAACGTATTTTGGTGGAAAAAAATGGGTAAAAAAAAAATAAATCATGGAATTGAACGTATTTTGGTGGAAAAAAATGGGTAACGCTTGGTCCCATTTTTGTGGTGTGATCCTTGCGCGTGGGCCGGGGAGGATTGGCATGGCCCATGCGCAAGGATGACAGGTTAAAAATAGCCTGGGCAGGAAGGGGGTAAAAGTGCCCTGTATGTAAGCGGTTAAAATAGTTGATAATAAGGGTAAAAAAAATCATGGAATTGAACATATTTTGGTGGAAAAAAATGGCTAAAAAAAAAAAAAAATCATGGAATTGAACGTATTTTGGTGGAAAAAAATGGGTAACGCTTGGTCCCATTTTTGTGGTGTGATCCTTGCGCGTGGGCCGGGGAGGATTGGCACGGCCCATGCGCAAGGATGACAGGTCAAAAAAAAAATGTGTGTGAGAGCGTTCCATATTTTCTCTGTACCTCTGGTGGTACGCGCCCTGCCTGCAGCAGGACAAGCCATGGGAGAGCCTGAACGCTATTTAAGCCGCCTAAGATGTGCGAACATCAGGTGATGGAGAGCTATGAATTTCCAAGTTGTGAGCTATTTATGCCAAACTAAGTTTATGAATTGTAATAATGCTTTTTGGCTAGTGATAAATGTGATAAATGTGATAAATAATGTCTGTCAGTTGAAAAGTTTTGATTTTACGCAAGAAAATAAGGAGCATAGAGACTATTGTTAAGCAGGGCACTGCATGCAAATGAGCAGCTCTGCCAGGAGGCATTGTGGGAAGGCAGGCCATGCCCACCATGCGTTGCTGGGCCCAGAACCCAGAGGTCGTGGGATCGAAAAACCATCCTCTGCTAGGCGGACATTTTTTTTATTTGTATTTTCTCATAATTAATAACGAAACATTTTAGTCCATTCCTTTTGTTTTTTGCTATATTATTTTCAACTCACTTTGATTTATTTATGTATTTATTTGGTTTTAAAAATGATGCCTGCACCATCTATACACCTAGGGAAGCCTACTGAAATGGGTGGTCAGTCCTATAGGTGCGCCGTGAGAACGCACACGCTGGCATGCCCCTTACACCCCGGTCACGTCAGGTGAAAAATAGCCTGGGCAGGAAGGGGGTAAAAGTGCCCTGTATGTAAGCGGTTAAAAAAGTTGATAATAAGGGTAAAAAAAAAAAAAATCATGGAATTGAACGTATTTTGGTGGAAAAAAATGGGTAAAAAAAAAAATCATGAAAATGGGTAAAAAAAAAAAATCATGGAATTGAACGTATTTTGGTGGAAAAAAATGGGTAAAAAAAAAATCATGGAATTGAACGTATTTTGGTGGAAAAAAATGGGTAAAAAAAAAAATCATGGAATTGAACGTATTTTGGTGAAAAAAAATAGGTAAAAAAAAATAAATCATGGAATTGAACGTATTTTGGTGGAAAAAATGGGTAAAAAAAAAAATCATGGAATTGAACGTATTTTGGTGGAAAAAAAATGGGTAAAAAGAAAATCATGGAATTGAACGTATTTTGGTGGAAAAAAATGGGTAAAAAAAAAAAATCATGGAATTGAACGTATTTTGGTGGAAAAAAATGGGTAAAAAAAAAATCATGGAATTGAACGTATTTTGGTGGAAAAAAATGGGTAAAAAAAAAAATCATGGAATTGAACGTATTTTGGTGGAAAAAAATGGGTAAAAAAAAAAATCATGGAATTGAACGTATTTTGGTGAAAAAAAATGGGTAAAAAAAAATAAATCATGGAATTGAACGTATTTTGGTGGAAAAAATGGGTAAAAAAAAAAATCATGGAATTGAACGTATTTTGGTGGAAAAAAAATGGGTAAAAAAAAAATCATGGAATTGAACGTATTTTGGTGGAAAAAAATGGGTAAAAAAAAAAAATCATGGAATTGAACGTATTTTGGTGGAAAAAAATGGGTAAAAAAAAAAATCATGGAATTGAACGTATTTTGGTGGAAAAAAATGGGTAAAAAAAAAATAAATCATGGAATTGAACGTATTTTGGTGGAAAAAAATGGGTAACGCTTGGTCCCATTTTTGTGGTGTGATCCTTGCGCGTGGGCCGGGGAGGATTGGCATGGCCCATGCGCAAGGATGACAGGTTAAAAATAGCCTGGGCAGGAAGGGGGTAAAAGTGCCCTGTATGTAAGCGGTTAAAATAGTTGATAATAAGGGTAAAAAAAATCATGGAATTGAACGTATTTTGGTGGAAAAAAATGGGTAAAAAAAAAAAATCATGGAATTGAACGTATTTTGGCGGAAAAAAATGGGTAAAAAAAAAAAAATCATGGAATTGAACGTATTTTGGTGGAAAAAAATGGGTAACGCTTGGTCCCATTTTTGTGGTGTGATCCTTGCGCGGGGGCCGGGGAGGATTGGCATGGCCCATGCGCAAGGATGACAGGTTAAAAATAGCCTGGGCAGGAAGGGGGTAAAAGTGCCCTGTATGTAAGCGGTTAAAATAGTTGATAATAAGGGTAAAAAAAATCATGGAATTGAACATATTTTGGTGGAAAAAAATGGCTAAAAAAAAAAAAAAATCATGGAATTGAACGTATTTTGGTGGAAAAAAATGGGTAACGCTTGGTCCCATTTTTGTGGTGTGATCCTTGCGCGTGGGCCGGGGAGGATTGGCACGGCCCATGCGCAAGGATGACAGGTCAAAAAAAAAATGTGTGTGAGAGCGTTCCATATTTTCTCTGTACCTCTGGTGGTACGCGCCCTGCCTGCAGCAGGACAAGCCATGGGAGAGCCTGAACGCTATTTAAGCCGCCTAAGATGTGCGAACATCAGGTGATGGAGAGCTATGAATTTCCAAGTTGTGAGCTATTTATGCCAAACTAAGTTTATGAATTGTAATAATGCTTTTTGGCTAGTGATAAATGTGATAAATGTGATAAATAATGTCTGTCAGTTGAAAAGTTTTGATTTTACGCAAGAAAATAAGGAGCATAGAGACTATTGTTAAGCAGGGCACTGCATGCAAATGAGCAGCTCTGCCAGGAGGCATTGTGGGAAGGCAGGCCATGCCCACCATGCGTTGCTGGGCCCAGAACCCAGAGGTCGTGGGATCGAAAAACCATCCTCTGCTAGGCGGACATTTTTTTTATTTGTATTTTCTCATAATTAATAACGAAACATTTTAGTCCATTCCTTTTGTTTTTTGCTATATTATTTTCAACTCACTTTGATTTATTTATGTATTTATTTGGTTTTAAAAATGATGCCTGCACCATCTATACACCTAGGGAAGCCTACTGAAATGGGTGGTCAGTCCTATAGGTGCGCCGTGAGAACGCACACGCTGGCATGCCCCTTACACCCCGGTCACGTCAGGTGAAAAATAGCCTGGGCAGGAAGGGGGTAAAAGTGCCCTGTATGTAAGCGGTTAAAATAGTTGATAATAAGGGTAAAAAAAATCATGGAATTGAACGTATTTTGGTGGAAAAAAATGGGTAAAAAAAAAAAATCATGGAATTGAACGTATTTTGGTGGAAAAAAATGGGTAACGCTTGGTCCCATTTTTGTGGTGTGATCCTTGCGCGGGGGCCGGGGAGGATTGGCATGGCCCATGCGCAAGGATGACAGGTTAAAAATAGCCTGGGCAGGAAGGGGGTAAAAGTGCCCTGTATGTAAGCGGTTAAAATAGTTGATAATAAGGGTAAAAAAAAAAATAATCATGGAATTGAACGTATTTTGGTGGAAAAAAATGGGTAAAAAAAAAAATCATGAAAATGGGTAAAAAAAAAAAATCATGGAATTGAACGTATTTTGGTGGAAAAAAATGGGTAAAAAAAAAATCATGGAATTGAACATATTTTGGTGGAAAAAAATGGGTAAAAAAAAAAATCATGGAATTGAACGTATTTTGGTGGAAAAAAATGGGTAAAAAAAAAAATCATGGAATTGAACGTATTTTGGTGAAAAAAAATGGGTAAAAAAAAATAAATCATGGAATTGAACGTATTTTGGTGGAAAAAATGGGTAAAAAAAAAAATCATGGAATTGAACGTATTTTGGTGGAAAAAAAATGGGTAAAAAAAAAATCATGGAATTGAACGTATTTTGGTGGAAAAAAATGGGTAAAAAAAAAAAATCATGGAATTGAACGTATTTTGGTGGAAAAAAATGGGTAAAAAAAAAAATCATGGAATTGAACGTATTTTGGTGGAAAAAAATGGGTAAAAAAAAAATAAATCATGGAATTGAACGTATTTTGGTGGAAAAAAATGGGTAACGCTTGGTCCCATTTTTGTGGTGTGATCCTTGCGCGTGGGCCGGGGAGGATTGGCATGGCCCATGCGCAAGGATGACAGGTTAAAAATAGCCTGGGCAGGAAGGGGGTAAAAGTGCCCTGTATGTAAGCGGTTAAAATAGTTGATAATAAGGGTAAAAAAAATCATGGAATTGAACATATTTTGGTGGAAAAAAATGGCTAAAAAAAAAAAAAAATCATGGAATTGAACGTATTTTGGTGGAAAAAAATGGGTAACGCTTGGTCCCATTTTTGTGGTGTGATCCTTGCGCGTGGGCCGGGGAGGATTGGCACGGCCCATGCGCAAGGATGACAGGTCAAAAAAAAAATGTGTGTGAGAGCGTTCCATATTTTCTCTGTACCTCTGGTGGTACGCGCCCTGCCTGCAGCAGGACAAGCCATGGGAGAGCCTGAACGCTATTTAAGCCGCCTAAGATGTGCGAACATCAGGTGATGGAGAGCTATGAATTTCCAAGTTGTGAGCTATTTATGCCAAACTAAGTTTATGAATTGTAATAATGCTTTTTGGCTAGTGATAAATGTGATAAATGTGATAAATAATGTCTGTCAGTTGAAAAGTTTTGATTTTACGCAAGAAAATAAGGAGCATAGAGACTATTGTTAAGCAGGGCACTGCATGCAAATGAGCAGCTCTGCCAGGAGGCATTGTGGGAAGGCAGGCCATGCCCACCATGCGTTGCTGGGCCCAGAACCCAGAGGTCGTGGGATCGAAAAACCATCCTCTGCTAGGCGGACATTTTTTTTATTTGTATTTTCTCATAATTAATAACGAAACATTTTAGTCCATTCCTTTTGTTTTTTGCTATATTATTTTCAACTCACTTTGATTTATTTATGTATTTATTTGGTTTTAAAAATGATGCCTGCACCATCTATACACCTAGGGAAGCCTACTGAAATGGGTGGTCAGTCCTATAGGTGCGCCGTGAGAACGCACACGCTGGCATGCCCCTTACACCCCGGTCACGTCAGGTGAAAAATAGCCTGGGCAGGAAGGGGGTAAAAGTGCCCTGTATGTAAGCGGTTAAAAAAGTTGATAATAAGGGTAAAAAAAATCATGGAATTGAACGTATTTTGGTGGAAAAAAATGGGTAAAAAAAAAAAAATCATGGAATTGAACGTATTTTGGTGGAAAAAAATGGGTAACGCTTGGTCCCATTTTTGTGGTGTGATCCTTGCGCGGGGGCCGGGGAGGATTGGCATGGCCCATGCGCAAGGATGACAGGTTAAAAATAGCCTGGGCAGGAAGGGGGTAAAAGTGCCCTGTATGTAAGCGGTTAAAATAGTTGATAATAAGGGTAAAAAAAAAAAAAATCATGGAATTGAACGTATTTTGGTGGAAAAAAATGGGTAAAAAAAAAAATCATGAAAATGGGTAAAAAAAAAAAATCATGGAATTGAACGTATTTTGGTGGAAAAAAATGGGTAAAAAAAAAATCATGGAATTGAACATATTTTGGTGGAAAAAAATGGGTAAAAAAAAAAATCATGGAATTGAACGTATTTTGGTGGAAAAAAATGGGTAAAAAAAAAAATCATGGAATTGAACGTATTTTGGTGAAAAAAAATGGGTAAAAAAAAATAAATCATGGAATTGAACGTATTTTGGTGGAAAAAATGGGTAAAAAAAAAAATCATGGAATTGAACGTATTTTGGTGGAAAAAAAATGGGTAAAAAAAAAATCATGGAATTGAACGTATTTTGGTGGAAAAAAATGGGTAAAAAAAAAAAATCATGGAATTGAACGTATTTTGGTGGAAAAAAATGGGTAAAAAAAAAAATCATGGAATTGAACGTATTTTGGTGGAAAAAAATGGGTAAAAAAAAAATCATGGAATTGAACGTATTTTGGTGAAAAAAAATGGGTAAAAAAAAATAAATCATGGAATTGAACGTATTTTGGTGGAAAAAATGGGTAAAAAAAAAAATCATGGAATTGAACGTATTTTGGTGGAAAAAAAATGGGTAAAAAAAAAATCATGGAATTGAACGTATTTTGGTGGAAAAAAATGGGTAAAAAAAAAAATCATGGAATTGAACGTATTTTGGTGGAAAAAAATGGGTAAAAAAAAAAATCATGGAATTGAACGTATTTTGGTGGAAAAAAATGGGTAAAAAAAAAATAAATCATGGAATTGAACGTATTTTGGTGGAAAAAAATGGGTAACGCTTGGTCCCATTTTTGTGGTGTGATCCTTGCGCGTGGGCCGGGGAGGATTGGCATGGCCCATGCGCAAGGATGACAGGTTAAAAATAGCCTGGGCAGGAAGGGGGTAAAAGTGCCCTGTATGTAAGCGGTTAAAATAGTTGATAATAAGGGTAAAAAAAATCATGGAATTGAACGTATTTTGGTGGAAAAAAATGGGTAAAAAAAAAAAAATCATGGAATTGAACGTATTTTGGCGGAAAAAAATGGGTAAAAAAAAAATAAATCATGGAATTGAACGTATTTTGGTGGAAAAAAATGCGTAACGCTTGGTCCCATTTTTGTGGTGTGATCCTTGCGCGTGGGCCGGGGAGGATTGGCATGGCCCATGCGCAAGGATGACAGGTTAAAAATAGCCTGGGCAGGAAGGGGGTAAAAGTGCCCTGTATGTAAGCGGTTAAAATAGTTGATAATAAGGGTAAAAAAAAATCATGGAATTGAACATATTTTGGTGGAAAAAAATGGGTAAAAAAAAAAAAATCATGGAATTGAACGTATTTTGGTGGAAAAAAATGGGTAACGCTTGGTCCCATTTTTGTGGTGTGATCCTTGCGCGGGGGCCTGGGAGGATTGGCATGGCCCATGCGCAAGGATGACAGGTTAAAAATAGCCTGGGCAGGAAGGGGGTAAAAGTGCCCTGTATGTAAGCGGTTAAAATAGTTGATAATAAGGGTAAAAAAAATCATGGAATTGAACATATTTTGGTGGAAAAAAATGGCTAAAAAAAAAAAAAAATCATGGAATTGAACGTATTTTGGTGGAAAAAAATGGGTAACGCTTGGTCCCATTTTTGTGGTGTGATCCTTGCGCGTGGGCCGGGGAGGATTGGCACGGCCCATGCGCAAGGATGACAGGTCAAAAAAAAAATGTGTGTGAGAGCGTTCCATATTTTCTCTGTACCTCTGGTGGTACGCGCCCTGCCTGCAGCAGGACAAGCCATGGGAGAGCCTGAACGCTATTTAAGCCGCCTAAGATGTGCGAACATCAGGTGATGGAGAGCTATGAATTTCCAAGTTGTGAGCTATTTATGCCAAACTAAGTTTATGAATTGTAATAATGCTTTTTGGCTAGTGATAAATGTGATAAATGTGATAAATAATGTCTGTCAGTTGAAAAGTTTTGATTTTACGCAAGAAAATAAGGAGCATAGAGACTATTGTTAAGCAGGGCACTGCATGCAAATGAGCAGCTCTGCCAGGAGGCATTGTGGGAAGGCAGGCCATGCCCACCATGCGTTGCTGGGCCCAGAACCCAGAGGTCGTGGGATCGAAAAACCATCCTCTGCTAGGCGGACATTTTTTTTATTTGTATTTTCTCATAATTAATAACGAAACATTTTAGTCCATTCCTTTTGTTTTTTGCTATATTATTTTCAACTCACTTTGATTTATTTATGTATTTATTTGGTTTTAAAAATGATGCCTGCACCATCTATACACCTAGGGAAGCCTACTGAAATGGGTGGTCAGTCCTATAGGTGCGCCGTGAGAACGCACACGCTGGCATGCCCCTTACACCCCGGTCACGTCAGGTGAAAAATAGCCTGGGCAGGAAGGGGGTAAAAGTGCCCTGTATGTAAGCGGTTAAAAAAGTTGATAATAAGGGTAAAAAAAAAAAAAATCATGGAATTGAACGTATTTTGGTGGAAAAAAATGGGTAAAAAAAAAAATCATGAAAATGGGTAAAAAAAAAAAATCATGGAATTGAACGTATTTTGGTGGAAAAAAATGGGTAAAAAAAAAATCATGGAATTGAACGTATTTTGGTGGAAAAAAATGGGTAAAAAAAAAAATCATGGAATTGAACGTATTTTGGTGAAAAAAAATAGGTAAAAAAAAATAAATCATGGAATTGAACGTATTTTGGTGGAAAAAATGGGTAAAAAAAAAAATCATGGAATTGAACGTATTTTGGTGGAAAAAAAATGGGTAAAAAGAAAATCATGGAATTGAACGTATTTTGGTGGAAAAAAATGGGTAAAAAAAAAAAATCATGGAATTGAACGTATTTTGGTGGAAAAAAATGGGTAAAAAAAAAATCATGGAATTGAACGTATTTTGGTGGAAAAAAATGGGTAAAAAAAAAAATCATGGAATTGAACGTATTTTGGTGGAAAAAAATGGGTAAAAAAAAAAATCATGGAATTGAACGTATTTTGGTGAAAAAAAATGGGTAAAAAAAAATAAATCATGGAATTGAACGTATTTTGGTGGAAAAAATGGGTAAAAAAAAAAATCATGGAATTGAACGTATTTTGGTGGAAAAAAAATGGGTAAAAAAAAAATCATGGAATTGAACGTATTTTGGTGGAAAAAAATGGGTAAAAAAAAAAAATCATGGAATTGAACGTATTTTGGTGGAAAAAAATGGGTAAAAAAAAAAATCATGGAATTGAACGTATTTTGGTGGAAAAAAATGGGTAAAAAAAAAATAAATCATGGAATTGAACGTATTTTGGTGGAAAAAAATGGGTAACGCTTGGTCCCATTTTTGTGGTGTGATCCTTGCGCGTGGGCCGGGGAGGATTGGCATGGCCCATGCGCAAGGATGACAGGTTAAAAATAGCCTGGGCAGGAAGGGGGTAAAAGTGCCCTGTATGTAAGCGGTTAAAATAGTTGATAATAAGGGTAAAAAAAATCATGGAATTGAACGTATTTTGGTGGAAAAAAATGGGTAAAAAAAAAAAATCATGGAATTGAACGTATTTTGGCGGAAAAAAATGGGTAAAAAAAAAAAAATCATGGAATTGAACGTATTTTGGTGGAAAAAAATGGGTAACGCTTGGTCCCATTTTTGTGGTGTGATCCTTGCGCGGGGGCCGGGGAGGATTGGCATGGCCCATGCGCAAGGATGACAGGTTAAAAATAGCCTGGGCAGGAAGGGGGTAAAAGTGCCCTGTATGTAAGCGGTTAAAATAGTTGATAATAAGGGTAAAAAAAATCATGGAATTGAACATATTTTGGTGGAAAAAAATGGCTAAAAAAAAAAAAAAATCATGGAATTGAACGTATTTTGGTGGAAAAAAATGGGTAACGCTTGGTCCCATTTTTGTGGTGTGATCCTTGCGCGTGGGCCGGGGAGGATTGGCACGGCCCATGCGCAAGGATGACAGGTCAAAAAAAAAATGTGTGTGAGAGCGTTCCATATTTTCTCTGTACCTCTGGTGGTACGCGCCCTGCCTGCAGCAGGACAAGCCATGGGAGAGCCTGAACGCTATTTAAGCCGCCTAAGATGTGCGAACATCAGGTGATGGAGAGCTATGAATTTCCAAGTTGTGAGCTATTTATGCCAAACTAAGTTTATGAATTGTAATAATGCTTTTTGGCTAGTGATAAATGTGATAAATGTGATAAATAATGTCTGTCAGTTGAAAAGTTTTGATTTTACGCAAGAAAATAAGGAGCATAGAGACTATTGTTAAGCAGGGCACTGCATGCAAATGAGCAGCTCTGCCAGGAGGCATTGTGGGAAGGCAGGCCATGCCCACCATGCGTTGCTGGGCCCAGAACCCAGAGGTCGTGGGATCGAAAAACCATCCTCTGCTAGGCGGACATTTTTTTTATTTGTATTTTCTCATAATTAATAACGAAACATTTTAGTCCATTCCTTTTGTTTTTTGCTATATTATTTTCAACTCACTTTGATTTATTTATGTATTTATTTGGTTTTAAAAATGATGCCTGCACCATCTATACACCTAGGGAAGCCTACTGAAATGGGTGGTCAGTCCTATAGGTGCGCCGTGAGAACGCACACGCTGGCATGCCCCTTACACCCCGGTCACGTCAGGTGAAAAATAGCCTGGGCAGGAAGGGGGTAAAAGTGCCCTGTATGTAAGCGGTTAAAATAGTTGATAATAAGGGTAAAAAAAATCATGGAATTGAACGTATTTTGGTGGAAAAAAATGGGTAAAAAAAAAAAATCATGGAATTGAACGTATTTTGGTGGAAAAAAATGGGTAACGCTTGGTCCCATTTTTGTGGTGTGATCCTTGCGCGGGGGCCGGGGAGGATTGGCATGGCCCATGCGCAAGGATGACAGGTTAAAAATAGCCTGGGCAGGAAGGGGGTAAAAGTGCCCTGTATGTAAGCGGTTAAAATAGTTGATAATAAGGGTAAAAAAAAAAATAATCATGGAATTGAACGTATTTTGGTGGAAAAAAATGGGTAAAAAAAAAAATCATGAAAATGGGTAAAAAAAAAAAATCATGGAATTGAACGTATTTTGGTGGAAAAAAATGGGTAAAAAAAAAATCATGGAATTGAACATATTTTGGTGGAAAAAAATGGGTAAAAAAAAAAATCATGGAATTGAACGTATTTTGGTGGAAAAAAATGGGTAAAAAAAAAAATCATGGAATTGAACGTATTTTGGTGAAAAAAAATGGGTAAAAAAAAATAAATCATGGAATTGAACGTATTTTGGTGGAAAAAATGGGTAAAAAAAAAAATCATGGAATTGAACGTATTTTGGTGGAAAAAAAATGGGTAAAAAAAAAATCATGGAATTGAACGTATTTTGGTGGAAAAAAATGGGTAAAAAAAAAAAATCATGGAATTGAACGTATTTTGGTGGAAAAAAATGGGTAAAAAAAAAAATCATGGAATTGAACGTATTTTGGTGGAAAAAAATGGGTAAAAAAAAAATAAATCATGGAATTGAACGTATTTTGGTGGAAAAAAATGGGTAACGCTTGGTCCCATTTTTGTGGTGTGATCCTTGCGCGTGGGCCGGGGAGGATTGGCATGGCCCATGCGCAAGGATGACAGGTTAAAAATAGCCTGGGCAGGAAGGGGGTAAAAGTGCCCTGTATGTAAGCGGTTAAAATAGTTGATAATAAGGGTAAAAAAAATCATGGAATTGAACATATTTTGGTGGAAAAAAATGGCTAAAAAAAAAAAAAAATCATGGAATTGAACGTATTTTGGTGGAAAAAAATGGGTAACGCTTGGTCCCATTTTTGTGGTGTGATCCTTGCGCGTGGGCCGGGGAGGATTGGCACGGCCCATGCGCAAGGATGACAGGTCAAAAAAAAAATGTGTGTGAGAGCGTTCCATATTTTCTCTGTACCTCTGGTGGTACGCGCCCTGCCTGCAGCAGGACAAGCCATGGGAGAGCCTGAACGCTATTTAAGCCGCCTAAGATGTGCGAACATCAGGTGATGGAGAGCTATGAATTTCCAAGTTGTGAGCTATTTATGCCAAACTAAGTTTATGAATTGTAATAATGCTTTTTGGCTAGTGATAAATGTGATAAATGTGATAAATAATGTCTGTCAGTTGAAAAGTTTTGATTTTACGCAAGAAAATAAGGAGCATAGAGACTATTGTTAAGCAGGGCACTGCATGCAAATGAGCAGCTCTGCCAGGAGGCATTGTGGGAAGGCAGGCCATGCCCACCATGCGTTGCTGGGCCCAGAACCCAGAGGTCGTGGGATCGAAAAACCATCCTCTGCTAGGCGGACATTTTTTTTATTTGTATTTTCTCATAATTAATAACGAAACATTTTAGTCCATTCCTTTTGTTTTTTGCTATATTATTTTCAACTCACTTTGATTTATTTATGTATTTATTTGGTTTTAAAAATGATGCCTGCACCATCTATACACCTAGGGAAGCCTACTGAAATGGGTGGTCAGTCCTATAGGTGCGCCGTGAGAACGCACACGCTGGCATGCCCCTTACACCCCGGTCACGTCAGGTGAAAAATAGCCTGGGCAGGAAGGGGGTAAAAGTGCCCTGTATGTAAGCGGTTAAAAAAGTTGATAATAAGGGTAAAAAAAAAAAAAATCATGGAATTGAACGTATTTTGGTGGAAAAAAATGGGTAAAAAAAAAAATCATGAAAATGGGTAAAAAAAAAAAATCATGGAATTGAACGTATTTTGGTGGAAAAAAATGGGTAAAAAAAAAATCATGGAATTGAACGTATTTTGGTGGAAAAAAATGGGTAAAAAAAAAAATCATGGAATTGAACGTATTTTGGTGAAAAAAAATAGGTAAAAAAAAATAAATCATGGAATTGAACGTATTTTGGTGGAAAAAATGGGTAAAAAAAAAAATCATGGAATTGAACGTATTTTGGTGGAAAAAAAATGGGTAAAAAGAAAATCATGGAATTGAACGTATTTTGGTGGAAAAAAATGGGTAAAAAAAAAAAATCATGGAATTGAACGTATTTTGGTGGAAAAAAATGGGTAAAAAAAAAATCATGGAATTGAACGTATTTTGGTGGAAAAAAATGGGTAAAAAAAAAAATCATGGAATTGAACGTATTTTGGTGGAAAAAAATGGGTAAAAAAAAAAATCATGGAATTGAACGTATTTTGGTGAAAAAAAATGGGTAAAAAAAAATAAATCATGGAATTGAACGTATTTTGGTGGAAAAAATGGGTAAAAAAAAAAATCATGGAATTGAACGTATTTTGGTGGAAAAAAAATGGGTAAAAAAAAAATCATGGAATTGAACGTATTTTGGTGGAAAAAAATGGGTAAAAAAAAAAAATCATGGAATTGAACGTATTTTGGTGGAAAAAAATGGGTAAAAAAAAAAATCATGGAATTGAACGTATTTTGGTGGAAAAAAATGGGTAAAAAAAAAATAAATCATGGAATTGAACGTATTTTGGTGGAAAAAAATGGGTAACGCTTGGTCCCATTTTTGTGGTGTGATCCTTGCGCGTGGGCCGGGGAGGATTGGCATGGCCCATGCGCAAGGATGACAGGTTAAAAATAGCCTGGGCAGGAAGGGGGTAAAAGTGCCCTGTATGTAAGCGGTTAAAATAGTTGATAATAAGGGTAAAAAAAATCATGGAATTGAACGTATTTTGGTGGAAAAAAATGGGTAAAAAAAAAAAATCATGGAATTGAACGTATTTTGGCGGAAAAAAATGGGTAAAAAAAAAAAAATCATGGAATTGAACGTATTTTGGTGGAAAAAAATGGGTAACGCTTGGTCCCATTTTTGTGGTGTGATCCTTGCGCGGGGGCCGGGGAGGATTGGCATGGCCCATGCGCAAGGATGACAGGTTAAAAATAGCCTGGGCAGGAAGGGGGTAAAAGTGCCCTGTATGTAAGCGGTTAAAATAGTTGATAATAAGGGTAAAAAAAATCATGGAATTGAACATATTTTGGTGGAAAAAAATGGCTAAAAAAAAAAAAAAATCATGGAATTGAACGTATTTTGGTGGAAAAAAATGGGTAACGCTTGGTCCCATTTTTGTGGTGTGATCCTTGCGCGTGGGCCGGGGAGGATTGGCACGGCCCATGCGCAAGGATGACAGGTCAAAAAAAAAATGTGTGTGAGAGCGTTCCATATTTTCTCTGTACCTCTGGTGGTACGCGCCCTGCCTGCAGCAGGACAAGCCATGGGAGAGCCTGAACGCTATTTAAGCCGCCTAAGATGTGCGAACATCAGGTGATGGAGAGCTATGAATTTCCAAGTTGTGAGCTATTTATGCCAAACTAAGTTTATGAATTGTAATAATGCTTTTTGGCTAGTGATAAATGTGATAAATGTGATAAATAATGTCTGTCAGTTGAAAAGTTTTGATTTTACGCAAGAAAATAAGGAGCATAGAGACTATTGTTAAGCAGGGCACTGCATGCAAATGAGCAGCTCTGCCAGGAGGCATTGTGGGAAGGCAGGCCATGCCCACCATGCGTTGCTGGGCCCAGAACCCAGAGGTCGTGGGATCGAAAAACCATCCTCTGCTAGGCGGACATTTTTTTTATTTGTATTTTCTCATAATTAATAACGAAACATTTTAGTCCATTCCTTTTGTTTTTTGCTATATTATTTTCAACTCACTTTGATTTATTTATGTATTTATTTGGTTTTAAAAATGATGCCTGCACCATCTATACACCTAGGGAAGCCTACTGAAATGGGTGGTCAGTCCTATAGGTGCGCCGTGAGAACGCACACGCTGGCATGCCCCTTACACCCCGGTCACGTCAGGTGAAAAATAGCCTGGGCAGGAAGGGGGTAAAAGTGCCCTGTATGTAAGCGGTTAAAATAGTTGATAATAAGGGTAAAAAAAATCATGGAATTGAACGTATTTTGGTGGAAAAAAATGGGTAAAAAAAAAAAATCATGGAATTGAACGTATTTTGGTGGAAAAAAATGGGTAACGCTTGGTCCCATTTTTGTGGTGTGATCCTTGCGCGGGGGCCGGGGAGGATTGGCATGGCCCATGCGCAAGGATGACAGGTTAAAAATAGCCTGGGCAGGAAGGGGGTAAAAGTGCCCTGTATGTAAGCGGTTAAAATAGTTGATAATAAGGGTAAAAAAAAAAATAATCATGGAATTGAACGTATTTTGGTGGAAAAAAATGGGTAAAAAAAAAATCATGAAAATGGGTAAAAAAAAAAAATCATGGAATTGAACGTATTTTGGTGGAAAAAAATGGGTAAAAAAAAAATCATGGAATTGAACATATTTTGGTGGAAAAAAATGGGTAAAAAAAAAAATCATGGAATTGAACGTATTTTGGTGGAAAAAAATGGGTAAAAAAAAAAATCATGGAATTGAACGTATTTTGGTGAAAAAAAATGGGTAAAAAAAAATAAATCATGGAATTGAACGTATTTTGGTGGAAAAAATGGGTAAAAAAAAAAATCATGGAATTGAACGTATTTTGGTGGAAAAAAAATGGGTAAAAAAAAAATCATGGAATTGAACGTATTTTGGTGGAAAAAAATGGGTAAAAAAAAAAAATCATGGAATTGAACGTATTTTGGTGGAAAAAAATGGGTAAAAAAAAAAATCATGGAATTGAACGTATTTTGGTGGAAAAAAATGGGTAAAAAAAAAATAAATCATGGAATTGAACGTATTTTGGTGGAAAAAAATGGGTAACGCTTGGTCCCATTTTTGTGGTGTGATCCTTGCGCGTGGGCCGGGGAGGATTGGCATGGCCCATGCGCAAGGATGACAGGTTAAAAATAGCCTGGGCAGGAAGGGGGTAAAAGTGCCCTGTATGTAAGCGGTTAAAATAGTTGATAATAAGGGTAAAAAAAATCATGGAATTGAACATATTTTGGTGGAAAAAAATGGCTAAAAAAAAAAAAAAATCATGGAATTGAACGTATTTTGGTGGAAAAAAATGGGTAACGCTTGGTCCCATTTTTGTGGTGTGATCCTTGCGCGTGGGCCGGGGAGGATTGGCACGGCCCATGCGCAAGGATGACAGGTCAAAAAAAAAATGTGTGTGAGAGCGTTCCATATTTTCTCTGTACCTCTGGTGGTACGCGCCCTGCCTGCAGCAGGACAAGCCATGGGAGAGCCTGAACGCTATTTAAGCCGCCTAAGATGTGCGAACATCAGGTGATGGAGAGCTATGAATTTCCAAGTTGTGAGCTATTTATGCCAAACTAAGTTTATGAATTGTAATAATGCTTTTTGGCTAGTGATAAATGTGATAAATGTGATAAATAATGTCTGTCAGTTGAAAAGTTTTGATTTTACGCAAGAAAATAAGGAGCATAGAGACTATTGTTAAGCAGGGCACTGCATGCAAATGAGCAGCTCTGCCAGGAGGCATTGTGGGAAGGCAGGCCATGCCCACCATGCGTTGCTGGGCCCAGAACCCAGAGGTCGTGGGATCGAAAAACCATCCTCTGCTAGGCGGACATTTTTTTTATTTGTATTTTCTCATAATTAATAACGAAACATTTTAGTCCATTCCTTTTGTTTTTTGCTATATTATTTTCAACTCACTTTGATTTATTTATGTATTTATTTGGTTTTAAAAATGATGCCTGCACCATCTATACACCTAGGGAAGCCTACTGAAATGGGTGGTCAGTCCTATAGGTGCGCCGTGAGAACGCACACGCTGGCATGCCCCTTACACCCCGGTCACGTCAGGTGAAAAATAGCCTGGGCAGGAAGGGGGTAAAAGTGCCCTGTATGTAAGCGGTTAAAAAAGTTGATAATAAGGGTAAAAAAAATCATGGAATTGAACGTATTTTGGTGGAAAAAAATGGGTAAAAAAAAAAAAATCATGGAATTGAACGTATTTTGGTGGAAAAAAATGGGTAACGCTTGGTCCCATTTTTGTGGTGTGATCCTTGCGCGGGGGCCGGGGAGGATTGGCATGGCCCATGCGCAAGGATGACAGGTTAAAAATAGCCTGGGCAGGAAGGGGGTAAAAGTGCCCTGTATGTAAGCGGTTAAAATAGTTGATAATAAGGGTAAAAAAAAAAAAAATCATGGAATTGAACGTATTTTGGTGGAAAAAAATGGGTAAAAAAAAAAATCATGAAAATGGGTAAAAAAAAAAAATCATGGAATTGAACGTATTTTGGTGGAAAAAAATGGGTAAAAAAAAAATCATGGAATTGAACATATTTTGGTGGAAAAAAATGGGTAAAAAAAAAAATCATGGAATTGAACGTATTTTGGTGGAAAAAAATGGGTAAAAAAAAAAATCATGGAATTGAACGTATTTTGGTGAAAAAAAATGGGTAAAAAAAAATAAATCATGGAATTGAACGTATTTTGGTGGAAAAAATGGGTAAAAAAAAAAATCATGGAATTGAACGTATTTTGGTGGAAAAAAAATGGGTAAAAAAAAAATCATGGAATTGAACGTATTTTGGTGGAAAAAAATGGGTAAAAAAAAAAAATCATGGAATTGAACGTATTTTGGTGGAAAAAAATGGGTAAAAAAAAAAATCATGGAATTGAACGTATTTTGGTGGAAAAAAATGGGTAAAAAAAAAATCATGGAATTGAACGTATTTTGGTGAAAAAAAATGGGTAAAAAAAAATAAATCATGGAATTGAACGTATTTTGGTGGAAAAAATGGGTAAAAAAAAAAATCATGGAATTGAACGTATTTTGGTGGAAAAAAAATGGGTAAAAAAAAAATCATGGAATTGAACGTATTTTGGTGGAAAAAAATGGGTAAAAAAAAAAATCATGGAATTGAACGTATTTTGGTGGAAAAAAATGGGTAAAAAAAAAAATCATGGAATTGAACGTATTTTGGTGGAAAAAAATGGGTAAAAAAAAAATAAATCATGGAATTGAACGTATTTTGGTGGAAAAAAATGGGTAACGCTTGGTCCCATTTTTGTGGTGTGATCCTTGCGCGTGGGCCGGGGAGGATTGGCATGGCCCATGCGCAAGGATGACAGGTTAAAAATAGCCTGGGCAGGAAGGGGGTAAAAGTGCCCTGTATGTAAGCGGTTAAAATAGTTGATAATAAGGGTAAAAAAAATCATGGAATTGAACGTATTTTGGTGGAAAAAAATGGGTAAAAAAAAAAAAATCATGGAATTGAACGTATTTTGGCGGAAAAAAATGGGTAAAAAAAAAATAAATCATGGAATTGAACGTATTTTGGTGGAAAAAAATGCGTAACGCTTGGTCCCATTTTTGTGGTGTGATCCTTGCGCGTGGGCCGGGGAGGATTGGCATGGCCCATGCGCAAGGATGACAGGTTAAAAATAGCCTGGGCAGGAAGGGGGTAAAAGTGCCCTGTATGTAAGCGGTTAAAATAGTTGATAATAAGGGTAAAAAAAAATCATGGAATTGAACATATTTTGGTGGAAAAAAATGGGTAAAAAAAAAAAAATCATGGAATTGAACGTATTTTGGTGGAAAAAAATGGGTAACGCTTGGTCCCATTTTTGTGGTGTGATCCTTGCGCGGGGGCCTGGGAGGATTGGCATGGCCCATGCGCAAGGATGACAGGTTAAAAATAGCCTGGGCAGGAAGGGGGTAAAAGTGCCCTGTATGTAAGCGGTTAAAATAGTTGATAATAAGGGTAAAAAAAATCATGGAATTGAACATATTTTGGTGGAAAAAAATGGCTAAAAAAAAAAAAAAATCATGGAATTGAACGTATTTTGGTGGAAAAAAATGGGTAACGCTTGGTCCCATTTTTGTGGTGTGATCCTTGCGCGTGGGCCGGGGAGGATTGGCACGGCCCATGCGCAAGGATGACAGGTCAAAAAAAAAATGTGTGTGAGAGCGTTCCATATTTTCTCTGTACCTCTGGTGGTACGCGCCCTGCCTGCAGCAGGACAAGCCATGGGAGAGCCTGAACGCTATTTAAGCCGCCTAAGATGTGCGAACATCAGGTGATGGAGAGCTATGAATTTCCAAGTTGTGAGCTATTTATGCCAAACTAAGTTTATGAATTGTAATAATGCTTTTTGGCTAGTGATAAATGTGATAAATGTGATAAATAATGTCTGTCAGTTGAAAAGTTTTGATTTTACGCAAGAAAATAAGGAGCATAGAGACTATTGTTAAGCAGGGCACTGCATGCAAATGAGCAGCTCTGCCAGGAGGCATTGTGGGAAGGCAGGCCATGCCCACCATGCGTTGCTGGGCCCAGAACCCAGAGGTCGTGGGATCGAAAAACCATCCTCTGCTAGGCGGACATTTTTTTTATTTGTATTTTCTCATAATTAATAACGAAACATTTTAGTCCATTCCTTTTGTTTTTTGCTATATTATTTTCAACTCACTTTGATTTATTTATGTATTTATTTGGTTTTAAAAATGATGCCTGCACCATCTATACACCTAGGGAAGCCTACTGAAATGGGTGGTCAGTCCTATAGGTGCGCCGTGAGAACGCACACGCTGGCATGCCCCTTACACCCCGGTCACGTCAGGTGAAAAATAGCCTGGGCAGGAAGGGGGTAAAAGTGCCCTGTATGTAAGCGGTTAAAAAAGTTGATAATAAGGGTAAAAAAAAAAAAAATCATGGAATTGAACGTATTTTGGTGGAAAAAAATGGGTAAAAAAAAAAATCATGAAAATGGGTAAAAAAAAAAAATCATGGAATTGAACGTATTTTGGTGGAAAAAAATGGGTAAAAAAAAAATCATGGAATTGAACGTATTTTGGTGGAAAAAAATGGGTAAAAAAAAAAATCATGGAATTGAACGTATTTTGGTGAAAAAAAATAGGTAAAAAAAAATAAATCATGGAATTGAACGTATTTTGGTGGAAAAAATGGGTAAAAAAAAAAATCATGGAATTGAACGTATTTTGGTGGAAAAAAAATGGGTAAAAAGAAAATCATGGAATTGAACGTATTTTGGTGGAAAAAAATGGGTAAAAAAAAAAAATCATGGAATTGAACGTATTTTGGTGGAAAAAAATGGGTAAAAAAAAAATCATGGAATTGAACGTATTTTGGTGGAAAAAAATGGGTAAAAAAAAAAATCATGGAATTGAACGTATTTTGGTGGAAAAAAATGGGTAAAAAAAAAAATCATGGAATTGAACGTATTTTGGTGAAAAAAAATGGGTAAAAAAAAATAAATCATGGAATTGAACGTATTTTGGTGGAAAAAATGGGTAAAAAAAAAAATCATGGAATTGAACGTATTTTGGTGGAAAAAAAATGGGTAAAAAAAAAATCATGGAATTGAACGTATTTTGGTGGAAAAAAATGGGTAAAAAAAAAAAATCATGGAATTGAACGTATTTTGGTGGAAAAAAATGGGTAAAAAAAAAAATCATGGAATTGAACGTATTTTGGTGGAAAAAAATGGGTAAAAAAAAAAATCATGAAAATGGGTAAAAAAAAAAAATCATGGAATTGAACGTATTTTGGTGGAAAAAAATGGGTAAAAAAAAAATCATGGAATTGAACGTATTTTGGTGGAAAAAAATGGGTAAAAAAAAAAATCATGGAATTGAACGTATTTTGGTGAAAAAAAATAGGTAAAAAAAAATAAATCATGGAATTGAACGTATTTTGGTGGAAAAAATGGGTAAAAAAAAAAATCATGGAATTGAACGTATTTTGGTGGAAAAAAAATGGGTAAAAAGAAAATCATGGAATTGAACGTATTTTGGTGGAAAAAAATGGGTAAAAAAAAAAAATCATGGAATTGAACGTATTTTGGTGGAAAAAAATGGGTAAAAAAAAAAATCATGGAATTGAACGTATTTTGGTGGAAAAAAATGGGTAAAAAAAAAAATCATGGAATTGAACGTATTTTGGTGGAAAAAAATGGGTAAAAAAAAAATAAATCATGGAATTGAACGTATTTTGGTGGAAAAAAATGGGTAACGCTTGGTCCCATTTTTGTGGTGTGATCCTTGCGCGTGGGCCGGGGAGGATTGGCATGGCCCATGCGCAAGGATGACAGGTTAAAAATAGCCTGGGCAGGAAGGGGGTAAAAGTGCCCTGTATGTAAGCGGTTAAAATAGTTGATAATAAGGGTAAAAAAAATCATGGAATTGAACGTATTTTGGTGGAAAAAAATGGGTAAAAAAAAAAAAATCATGGAATTGAACGTATTTTGGCGGAAAAAAATGGGTAAAAAAAAAATAAATCATGGAATTGAACGTATTTTGGTGGAAAAAAATGCGTAACGCTTGGTCCCATTTTTGTGGTGTGATCCTTGCGCGTGGGCCGGGGAGGATTGGCATGGCCCATGCGCAAGGATGACAGGTTAAAAATAGCCTGGGCAGGAAGGGGGTAAAAGTGCCCTGTATGTAAGCGGTTAAAATAGTTGATAATAAGGGTAAAAAAAAATCATGGAATTGAACATATTTTGGTGGAAAAAAATGGGTAAAAAAAAAAAAATCATGGAATTGAACGTATTTTGGTGGAAAAAAATGGGTAACGCTTGGTCCCATTTTTGTGGTGTGATCCTTGCGCGGGGGCCTGGGAGGATTGGCATGGCCCATGCGCAAGGATGACAGGTTAAAAATAGCCTGGGCAGGAAGGGGGTAAAAGTGCCCTGTATGTAAGCGGTTAAAATAGTTGATAATAAGGGTAAAAAAAATCATGGAATTGAACATATTTTGGTGGAAAAAAATGGCTAAAAAAAAAAAAAAATCATGGAATTGAACGTATTTTGGTGGAAAAAAATGGGTAACGCTTGGTCCCATTTTTGTGGTGTGATCCTTGCGCGTGGGCCGGGGAGGATTGGCACGGCCCATGCGCAAGGATGACAGGTCAAAAAAAAAATGTGTGTGAGAGCGTTCCATATTTTCTCTGTACCTCTGGTGGTACGCGCCCTGCCTGCAGCAGGACAAGCCATGGGAGAGCCTGAACGCTATTTAAGCCGCCTAAGATGTGCGAACATCAGGTGATGGAGAGCTATGAATTTCCAAGTTGTGAGCTATTTATGCCAAACTAAGTTTATGAATTGTAATAATGCTTTTTGGCTAGTGATAAATGTGATAAATGTGATAAATAATGTCTGTCAGTTGAAAAGTTTTGATTTTACGCAAGAAAATAAGGAGCATAGAGACTATTGTTAAGCAGGGCACTGCATGCAAATGAGCAGCTCTGCCAGGAGGCATTGTGGGAAGGCAGGCCATGCCCACCATGCGTTGCTGGGCCCAGAACCCAGAGGTCGTGGGATCGAAAAACCATCCTCTGCTAGGCGGACATTTTTTTTATTTGTATTTTCTCATAATTAATAACGAAACATTTTAGTCCATTCCTTTTGTTTTTTGCTATATTATTTTCAACTCACTTTGATTTATTTATGTATTTATTTGGTTTTAAAAATGATGCCTGCACCATCTATACACCTAGGGAAGCCTACTGAAATGGGTGGTCAGTCCTATAGGTGCGCCGTGAGAACGCACACGCTGGCATGCCCCTTACACCCCGGTCACGTCAGGTGAAAAATAGCCTGGGCAGGAAGGGGGTAAAAGTGCCCTGTATGTAAGCGGTTAAAAAAGTTGATAATAAGGGTAAAAAAAAAAAAAATCATGGAATTGAACGTATTTTGGTGGAAAAAAATGGGTAAAAAAAAAAATCATGAAAATGGGTAAAAAAAAAAAATCATGGAATTGAACGTATTTTGGTGGAAAAAAATGGGTAAAAAAAAAATCATGGAATTGAACGTATTTTGGTGGAAAAAAATGGGTAAAAAAAAAAATCATGGAATTGAACGTATTTTGGTGAAAAAAAATAGGTAAAAAAAAATAAATCATGGAATTGAACGTATTTTGGTGGAAAAAATGGGTAAAAAAAAAAATCATGGAATTGAACGTATTTTGGTGGAAAAAAAATGGGTAAAAAGAAAATCATGGAATTGAACGTATTTTGGTGGAAAAAAATGGGTAAAAAAAAAAAATCATGGAATTGAACGTATTTTGGTGGAAAAAAATGGGTAAAAAAAAAATCATGGAATTGAACGTATTTTGGTGGAAAAAAATGGGTAAAAAAAAAAATCATGGAATTGAACGTATTTTGGTGGAAAAAAATGGGTAAAAAAAAAAATCATGGAATTGAACGTATTTTGGTGAAAAAAAATGGGTAAAAAAAAATAAATCATGGAATTGAACGTATTTTGGTGGAAAAAATGGGTAAAAAAAAAAATCATGGAATTGAACGTATTTTGGTGGAAAAAAAATGGGTAAAAAAAAAATCATGGAATTGAACGTATTTTGGTGGAAAAAAATGGGTAAAAAAAAAAAATCATGGAATTGAACGTATTTTGGTGGAAAAAAATGGGTAAAAAAAAAAATCATGGAATTGAACGTATTTTGGTGGAAAAAAATGGGTAAAAAAAAAAATCATGAAAATGGGTAAAAAAAAAAAATCATGGAATTGAACGTATTTTGGTGGAAAAAAATGGGTAAAAAAAAAATCATGGAATTGAACGTATTTTGGTGGAAAAAAATGGGTAAAAAAAAAAATCATGGAATTGAACGTATTTTGGTGAAAAAAAATAGGTAAAAAAAAATAAATCATGGAATTGAACGTATTTTGGTGGAAAAAATGGGTAAAAAAAAAAATCATGGAATTGAACGTATTTTGGTGGAAAAAAAATGGGTAAAAAGAAAATCATGGAATTGAACGTATTTTGGTGGAAAAAAATGGGTAAAAAAAAAAAATCATGGAATTGAACGTATTTTGGTGGAAAAAAATGGGTAAAAAAAAAATCATGGAATTGAACGTATTTTGGTGGAAAAAAATGGGTAAAAAAAAAAATCATGGAATTGAACGTATTTTGGTGGAAAAAAATGGGTAAAAAAAAAAATCATGGAATTGAACGTATTTTGGTGAAAAAAAATGGGTAAAAAAAAATAAATCATGGAATTGAACGTATTTTGGTGGAAAAAATGGGTAAAAAAAAAAATCATGGAATTGAACGTATTTTGGTGGAAAAAAAATGGGTAAAAAAAAAATCATGGAATTGAACGTATTTTGGTGGAAAAAAATGGGTAAAAAAAAAAAATCATGGAATTGAACGTATTTTGGTGGAAAAAAATGGGTAAAAAAAAAATAAATCATGGAATTGAACGTATTTTGGTGGAAAAAAATGGGTAACGCTTGGTCCCATTTTTGTGGTGTGATCCTTGCGCGTGGGCCGGGGAGGATTGGCATGGCCCATGCGCAAGGATGACAGGTTAAAAATAGCCTGGGCAGGAAGGGGGTAAAAGTGCCCTGTATGTAAGCGGTTAAAATAGTTGATAATAAGGGTAAAAAAAATCATGGAATTGAACGTATTTTGGTGGAAAAAAATGGGTAAAAAAAAAAAATCATGGAATTGAACGTATTTTGGCGGAAAAAAATGGGTAAAAAAAAAAAAATCATGGAATTGAACGTATTTTGGTGGAAAAAAATGGGTAACGCTTGGTCCCATTTTTGTGGTGTGATCCTTGCGCGGGGGCCGGGGAGGATTGGCATGGCCCATGCGCAAGGATGACAGGTTAAAAATAGCCTGGGCAGGAAGGGGGTAAAAGTGCCCTGTATGTAAGCGGTTAAAATAGTTGATAATAAGGGTAAAAAAAATCATGGAATTGAACGTATTTTGGTGGAAAAAAAATGGGTAAAAAAAAAATCATGGAATTGAACGTATTTTGGTGGAAAAAAATGGGTAAAAAAAAAAAATCATGGAATTGAACGTATTTTGGTGGAAAAAAATGGGTAAAAAAAAAAATCATGGAATTGAACGTATTTTGGTGGAAAAAAATGGGTAAAAAAAAAATAAATCATGGAATTGAACGTATTTTGGTGGAAAAAAATGGGTAACGCTTGGTCCCATTTTTGTGGTGTGATCCTTGCGCGTGGGCCGGGGAGGATTGGCATGGCCCATGCGCAAGGATGACAGGTTAAAAATAGCCTGGGCAGGAAGGGGGTAAAAGTGCCCTGTATGTAAGCGGTTAAAATAGTTGATAATAAGGGTAAAAAAAATCATGGAATTGAACATATTTTGGTGGAAAAAAATGGCTAAAAAAAAAAAAAAATCATGGAATTGAACGTATTTTGGTGGAAAAAAATGGGTAACGCTTGGTCCCATTTTTGTGGTGTGATCCTTGCGCGTGGGCCGGGGAGGATTGGCACGGCCCATGCGCAAGGATGACAGGTCAAAAAAAAAATGTGTGTGAGAGCGTTCCATATTTTCTCTGTACCTCTGGTGGTACGCGCCCTGCCTGCAGCAGGACAAGCCATGGGAGAGCCTGAACGCTATTTAAGCCGCCTAAGATGTGCGAACATCAGGTGATGGAGAGCTATGAATTTCCAAGTTGTGAGCTATTTATGCCAAACTAAGTTTATGAATTGTAATAATGCTTTTTGGCTAGTGATAAATGTGATAAATGTGATAAATAATGTCTGTCAGTTGAAAAGTTTTGATTTTACGCAAGAAAATAAGGAGCATAGAGACTATTGTTAAGCAGGGCACTGCATGCAAATGAGCAGCTCTGCCAGGAGGCATTGTGGGAAGGCAGGCCATGCCCACCATGCGTTGCTGGGCCCAGAACCCAGAGGTCGTGGGATCGAAAAACCATCCTCTGCTAGGCGGACATTTTTTTTATTTGTATTTTCTCATAATTAATAACGAAACATTTTAGTCCATTCCTTTTGTTTTTTGCTATATTATTTTCAACTCACTTTGATTTATTTATGTATTTATTTGGTTTTAAAAATGATGCCTGCACCATCTATACACCTAGGGAAGCCTACTGAAATGGGTGGTCAGTCCTATAGGTGCGCCGTGAGAACGCACACGCTGGCATGCCCCTTACACCCCGGTCACGTCAGGTGAAAAATAGCCTGGGCAGGAAGGGGGTAAAAGTGCCCTGTATGTAAGCGGTTAAAAAAGTTGATAATAAGGGTAAAAAAAAAAAAAATCATGGAATTGAACGTATTTTGGTGGAAAAAAATGGGTAAAAAAAAAAATCATGAAAATGGGTAAAAAAAAAAAATCATGGAATTGAACGTATTTTGGTGGAAAAAAATGGGTAAAAAAAAAATCATGGAATTGAACGTATTTTGGTGGAAAAAAATGGGTAAAAAAAAAAATCATGGAATTGAACGTATTTTGGTGAAAAAAAATAGGTAAAAAAAAATAAATCATGGAATTGAACGTATTTTGGTGGAAAAAATGGGTAAAAAAAAAAATCATGGAATTGAACGTATTTTGGTGGAAAAAAAATGGGTAAAAAGAAAATCATGGAATTGAACGTATTTTGGTGGAAAAAAATGGGTAAAAAAAAAAAATCATGGAATTGAACGTATTTTGGTGGAAAAAAATGGGTAAAAAAAAAATCATGGAATTGAACGTATTTTGGTGGAAAAAAATGGGTAAAAAAAAAAATCATGGAATTGAACGTATTTTGGTGGAAAAAAATGGGTAAAAAAAAAAATCATGGAATTGAACGTATTTTGGTGAAAAAAAATGGGTAAAAAAAAATAAATCATGGAATTGAACGTATTTTGGTGGAAAAAATGGGTAAAAAAAAAAATCATGGAATTGAACGTATTTTGGTGGAAAAAAAATGGGTAAAAAAAAAATCATGGAATTGAACGTATTTTGGTGGAAAAAAATGGGTAAAAAAAAAAAATCATGGAATTGAACGTATTTTGGTGGAAAAAAATGGGTAAAAAAAAAAATCATGGAATTGAACGTATTTTGGTGGAAAAAAATGGGTAAAAAAAAAATCATGAAAATGGGTAAAAAAAAAAAATCATGGAATTGAACGTATTTTGGTGGAAAAAAATGGGTAAAAAAAAAATCATGGAATTGAACGTATTTTGGTGGAAAAAAATGGGTAAAAAAAAAAATCATGGAATTGAACGTATTTTGGTGAAAAAAAATAGGTAAAAAAAAATAAATCATGGAATTGAACGTATTTTGGTGGAAAAAATGGGTAAAAAAAAAAATCATGGAATTGAACGTATTTTGGTGGAAAAAAAATGGGTAAAAAGAAAATCATGGAATTGAACGTATTTTGGTGGAAAAAAATGGGTAAAAAAAAAAAATCATGGAATTGAACGTATTTTGGTGGAAAAAAATGGGTAAAAAAAAAATCATGGAATTGAACGTATTTTGGTGGAAAAAAATGGGTAAAAAAAAAAATCATGGAATTGAACGTATTTTGGTGGAAAAAAATGGGTAAAAAAAAAAATCATGGAATTGAACGTATTTTGGTGAAAAAAAATGGGTAAAAAAAAATAAATCATGGAATTGAACGTATTTTGGTGGAAAAAATGGGTAAAAAAAAAAATCATGGAATTGAACGTATTTTGGTGGAAAAAAAATGGGTAAAAAAAAAATCATGGAATTGAACGTATTTTGGTGGAAAAAAATGGGTAAAAAAAAAAAATCATGGAATTGAACGTATTTTGGTGGAAAAAAATGGGTAAAAAAAAAATAAATCATGGAATTGAACGTATTTTGGTGGAAAAAAATGGGTAACGCTTGGTCCCATTTTTGTGGTGTGATCCTTGCGCGTGGGCCGGGGAGGATTGGCATGGCCCATGCGCAAGGATGACAGGTTAAAAATAGCCTGGGCAGGAAGGGGGTAAAAGTGCCCTGTATGTAAGCGGTTAAAATAGTTGATAATAAGGGTAAAAAAAATCATGGAATTGAACGTATTTTGGTGGAAAAAAATGGGTAAAAAAAAAAAATCATGGAATTGAACGTATTTTGGCGGAAAAAAATGGGTAAAAAAAAAAAAATCATGGAATTGAACGTATTTTGGTGGAAAAAAATGGGTAACGCTTGGTCCCATTTTTGTGGTGTGATCCTTGCGCGTGGGCCGGGGAGGATTGGCATGGCCCATGCGCAAGGATGACAGGTTAAAAATAGCCTGGGCAGGAAGGGGGTAAAAGTGCCCTGTATGTAAGCGGTTAAAATAGTTGATAATAAGGGTAAAAAAAATCATGGAATTGAACATATTTTGGTGGAAAAAAATGGCTAAAAAAAAAAAAAAATCATGGAATTGAACGTATTTTGGTGGAAAAAAATGGGTAACGCTTGGTCCCATTTTTGTGGTGTGATCCTTGCGCGTGGGCCGGGGAGGATTGGCACGGCCCATGCGCAAGGATGACAGGTCAAAAAAAAAATGTGTGTGAGAGCGTTCCATATTTTCTCTGTACCTCTGGTGGTACGCGCCCTGCCTGCAGCAGGACAAGCCATGGGAGAGCCTGAACGCTATTTAAGCCGCCTAAGATGTGCGAACATCAGGTGATGGAGAGCTATGAATTTCCAAGTTGTGAGCTATTTATGCCAAACTAAGTTTATGAATTGTAATAATGCTTTTTGGCTAGTGATAAATGTGATAAATGTGATAAATAATGTCTGTCAGTTGAAAAGTTTTGATTTTACGCAAGAAAATAAGGAGCATAGAGACTATTGTTAAGCAGGGCACTGCATGCAAATGAGCAGCTCTGCCAGGAGGCATTGTGGGAAGGCAGGCCATGCCCACCATGCGTTGCTGGGCCCAGAACCCAGAGGTCGTGGGATCGAAAAACCATCCTCTGCTAGGCGGACATTTTTTTTATTTGTATTTTCTCATAATTAATAACGAAACATTTTAGTCCATTCCTTTTGTTTTTTGCTATATTATTTTCAACTCACTTTGATTTATTTATGTATTTATTTGGTTTTAAAAATGATGCCTGCACCATCTATACACCTAGGGAAGCCTACTGAAATGGGTGGTCAGTCCTATAGGTGCGCCGTGAGAACGCACACGCTGGCATGCCCCTTACACCCCGGTCACGTCAGGTGAAAAATAGCCTGGGCAGGAAGGGGGTAAAAGTGCCCTGTATGTAAGCGGTTAAAATAGTTGATAATAAGGGTAAAAAAAATCATGGAATTGAACGTATTTTGGTGGAAAAAAATGGGTAAAAAAAAAAAATCATGGAATTGAACGTATTTTGGTGGAAAAAAATGGGTAACGCTTGGTCCCATTTTTGTGGTGTGATCCTTGCGCGGGGGCCGGGGAGGATTGGCATGGCCCATGCGCAAGGATGACAGGTTAAAAATAGCCTGGGCAGGAAGGGGGTAAAAGTGCCCTGTATGTAAGCGGTTAAAATAGTTGATAATAAGGGTAAAAAAAAAAATAATCATGGAATTGAACGTATTTTGGTGGAAAAAAATGGGTAAAAAAAAAAATCATGAAAATGGGTAAAAAAAAAAAATCATGGAATTGAACGTATTTTGGTGGAAAAAAATGGGTAAAAAAAAAATCATGGAATTGAACATATTTTGGTGGAAAAAAATGGGTAAAAAAAAAAATCATGGAATTGAACGTATTTTGGTGGAAAAAAATGGGTAAAAAAAAAAATCATGGAATTGAACGTATTTTGGTGAAAAAAAATGGGTAAAAAAAAATAAATCATGGAATTGAACGTATTTTGGTGGAAAAAATGGGTAAAAAAAAAAATCATGGAATTGAACGTATTTTGGTGGAAAAAAAATGGGTAAAAAAAAAATCATGGAATTGAACGTATTTTGGTGGAAAAAAATGGGTAAAAAAAAAAATCATGGAATTGAACGTATTTTGGTGGAAAAAAATGGGTAAAAAAAAAAATCATGGAATTGAACGTATTTTGGTGAAAAAAAATGGGTAAAAAAAAATAAATCATGGAATTGAACGTATTTTGGTGGAAAAAATGGGTAAAAAAAAAAATCATGGAATTGAACGTATTTTGGTGGAAAAAAAATGGGTAAAAAAAAAATCATGGAATTGAACGTATTTTGGTGGAAAAAAATGGGTAAAAAAAAAAAATCATGGAATTGAACGTATTTTGGTGGAAAAAAATGGGTAAAAAAAAAAATCATGGAATTGAACGTATTTTGGTGGAAAAAAATGGGTAAAAAAAAAATAAATCATGGAATTGAACGTATTTTGGTGGAAAAAAATGGGTAACGCTTGGTCCCATTTTTGTGGTGTGATCCTTGCGCGTGGGCCGGGGAGGATTGGCATGGCCCATGCGCAAGGATGACAGGTTAAAAATAGCCTGGGCAGGAAGGGGGTAAAAGTGCCCTGTATGTAAGCGGTTAAAATAGTTGATAATAAGGGTAAAAAAAATCATGGAATTGAACATATTTTGGTGGAAAAAAATGGCTAAAAAAAAAAAAAAATCATGGAATTGAACGTATTTTGGTGGAAAAAAATGGGTAACGCTTGGTCCCATTTTTGTGGTGTGATCCTTGCGCGTGGGCCGGGGAGGATTGGCACGGCCCATGCGCAAGGATGACAGGTCAAAAAAAAAATGTGTGTGAGAGCGTTCCATATTTTCTCTGTACCTCTGGTGGTACGCGCCCTGCCTGCAGCAGGACAAGCCATGGGAGAGCCTGAACGCTATTTAAGCCGCCTAAGATGTGCGAACATCAGGTGATGGAGAGCTATGAATTTCCAAGTTGTGAGCTATTTATGCCAAACTAAGTTTATGAATTGTAATAATGCTTTTTGGCTAGTGATAAATGTGATAAATGTGATAAATAATGTCTGTCAGTTGAAAAGTTTTGATTTTACGCAAGAAAATAAGGAGCATAGAGACTATTGTTAAGCAGGGCACTGCATGCAAATGAGCAGCTCTGCCAGGAGGCATTGTGGGAAGGCAGGCCATGCCCACCATGCGTTGCTGGGCCCAGAACCCAGAGGTCGTGGGATCGAAAAACCATCCTCTGCTAGGCGGACATTTTTTTTATTTGTATTTTCTCATAATTAATAACGAAACATTTTAGTCCATTCCTTTTGTTTTTTGCTATATTATTTTCAACTCACTTTGATTTATTTATGTATTTATTTGGTTTTAAAAATGATGCCTGCACCATCTATACACCTAGGGAAGCCTACTGAAATGGGTGGTCAGTCCTATAGGTGCGCCGTGAGAACGCACACGCTGGCATGCCCCTTACACCCCGGTCACGTCAGGTGAAAAATAGCCTGGGCAGGAAGGGGGTAAAAGTGCCCTGTATGTAAGCGGTTAAAAAAGTTGATAATAAGGGTAAAAAAAAAAAAAATCATGGAATTGAACGTATTTTGGTGGAAAAAAATGGGTAAAAAAAAAAATCATGAAAATGGGTAAAAAAAAAAAATCATGGAATTGAACGTATTTTGGTGGAAAAAAATGGGTAAAAAAAAAATCATGGAATTGAACGTATTTTGGTGGAAAAAAATGGGTAAAAAAAAAAATCATGGAATTGAACGTATTTTGGTGAAAAAAAATAGGTAAAAAAAAATAAATCATGGAATTGAACGTATTTTGGTGGAAAAAATGGGTAAAAAAAAAAATCATGGAATTGAACGTATTTTGGTGGAAAAAAAATGGGTAAAAAGAAAATCATGGAATTGAACGTATTTTGGTGGAAAAAAATGGGTAAAAAAAAAAAATCATGGAATTGAACGTATTTTGGTGGAAAAAAATGGGTAAAAAAAAAATCATGGAATTGAACGTATTTTGGTGGAAAAAAATGGGTAAAAAAAAAAATCATGGAATTGAACGTATTTTGGTGGAAAAAAATGGGTAAAAAAAAAAATCATGGAATTGAACGTATTTTGGTGAAAAAAAATGGGTAAAAAAAAATAAATCATGGAATTGAACGTATTTTGGTGGAAAAAATGGGTAAAAAAAAAAATCATGGAATTGAACGTATTTTGGTGGAAAAAAAATGGGTAAAAAAAAAATCATGGAATTGAACGTATTTTGGTGGAAAAAAATGGGTAAAAAAAAAAAATCATGGAATTGAACGTATTTTGGTGGAAAAAAATGGGTAAAAAAAAAAATCATGGAATTGAACGTATTTTGGTGGAAAAAAATGGGTAAAAAAAAAATAAATCATGGAATTGAACGTATTTTGGTGGAAAAAAATGGGTAACGCTTGGTCCCATTTTTGTGGTGTGATCCTTGCGCGTGGGCCGGGGAGGATTGGCATGGCCCATGCGCAAGGATGACAGGTTAAAAATAGCCTGGGCAGGAAGGGGGTAAAAGTGCCCTGTATGTAAGCGGTTAAAATAGTTGATAATAAGGGTAAAAAAAATCATGGAATTGAACGTATTTTGGTGGAAAAAAATGGGTAAAAAAAAAAAATCATGGAATTGAACGTATTTTGGCGGAAAAAAATGGGTAAAAAAAAAAAAATCATGGAATTGAACGTATTTTGGTGGAAAAAAATGGGTAACGCTTGGTCCCATTTTTGTGGTGTGATCCTTGCGCGGGGGCCGGGGAGGATTGGCATGGCCCATGCGCAAGGATGACAGGTTAAAAATAGCCTGGGCAGGAAGGGGGTAAAAGTGCCCTGTATGTAAGCGGTTAAAATAGTTGATAATAAGGGTAAAAAAAATCATGGAATTGAACATATTTTGGTGGAAAAAAATGGCTAAAAAAAAAAAAAAATCATGGAATTGAACGTATTTTGGTGGAAAAAAATGGGTAACGCTTGGTCCCATTTTTGTGGTGTGATCCTTGCGCGTGGGCCGGGGAGGATTGGCACGGCCCATGCGCAAGGATGACAGGTCAAAAAAAAAATGTGTGTGAGAGCGTTCCATATTTTCTCTGTACCTCTGGTGGTACGCGCCCTGCCTGCAGCAGGACAAGCCATGGGAGAGCCTGAACGCTATTTAAGCCGCCTAAGATGTGCGAACATCAGGTGATGGAGAGCTATGAATTTCCAAGTTGTGAGCTATTTATGCCAAACTAAGTTTATGAATTGTAATAATGCTTTTTGGCTAGTGATAAATGTGATAAATGTGATAAATAATGTCTGTCAGTTGAAAAGTTTTGATTTTACGCAAGAAAATAAGGAGCATAGAGACTATTGTTAAGCAGGGCACTGCATGCAAATGAGCAGCTCTGCCAGGAGGCATTGTGGGAAGGCAGGCCATGCCCACCATGCGTTGCTGGGCCCAGAACCCAGAGGTCGTGGGATCGAAAAACCATCCTCTGCTAGGCGGACATTTTTTTTATTTGTATTTTCTCATAATTAATAACGAAACATTTTAGTCCATTCCTTTTGTTTTTTGCTATATTATTTTCAACTCACTTTGATTTATTTATGTATTTATTTGGTTTTAAAAATGATGCCTGCACCATCTATACACCTAGGGAAGCCTACTGAAATGGGTGGTCAGTCCTATAGGTGCGCCGTGAGAACGCACACGCTGGCATGCCCCTTACACCCCGGTCACGTCAGGTGAAAAATAGCCTGGGCAGGAAGGGGGTAAAAGTGCCCTGTATGTAAGCGGTTAAAATAGTTGATAATAAGGGTAAAAAAAATCATGGAATTGAACGTATTTTGGTGGAAAAAAATGGGTAAAAAAAAAAAATCATGGAATTGAACGTATTTTGGTGGAAAAAAATGGGTAACGCTTGGTCCCATTTTTGTGGTGTGATCCTTGCGCGGGGGCCGGGGAGGATTGGCATGGCCCATGCGCAAGGATGACAGGTTAAAAATAGCCTGGGCAGGAAGGGGGTAAAAGTGCCCTGTATGTAAGCGGTTAAAATAGTTGATAATAAGGGTAAAAAAAAAAATAATCATGGAATTGAACGTATTTTGGTGGAAAAAAATGGGTAAAAAAAAAAATCATGAAAATGGGTAAAAAAAAAAAATCATGGAATTGAACGTATTTTGGTGGAAAAAAATGGGTAAAAAAAAAATCATGGAATTGAACATATTTTGGTGGAAAAAAATGGGTAAAAAAAAAAATCATGGAATTGAACGTATTTTGGTGGAAAAAAATGGGTAAAAAAAAAAATCATGGAATTGAACGTATTTTGGTGAAAAAAAATGGGTAAAAAAAAATAAATCATGGAATTGAACGTATTTTGGTGGAAAAAATGGGTAAAAAAAAAAATCATGGAATTGAACGTATTTTGGTGGAAAAAAAATGGGTAAAAAAAAAATCATGGAATTGAACGTATTTTGGTGGAAAAAAATGGGTAAAAAAAAAAAATCATGGAATTGAACGTATTTTGGTGGAAAAAAATGGGTAAAAAAAAAAATCATGGAATTGAACGTATTTTGGTGGAAAAAAATGGGTAAAAAAAAAATAAATCATGGAATTGAACGTATTTTGGTGGAAAAAAATGGGTAACGCTTGGTCCCATTTTTGTGGTGTGATCCTTGCGCGTGGGCCGGGGAGGATTGGCATGGCCCATGCGCAAGGATGACAGGTTAAAAATAGCCTGGGCAGGAAGGGGGTAAAAGTGCCCTGTATGTAAGCGGTTAAAATAGTTGATAATAAGGGTAAAAAAAATCATGGAATTGAACATATTTTGGTGGAAAAAAATGGCTAAAAAAAAAAAAAAATCATGGAATTGAACGTATTTTGGTGGAAAAAAATGGGTAACGCTTGGTCCCATTTTTGTGGTGTGATCCTTGCGCGTGGGCCGGGGAGGATTGGCACGGCCCATGCGCAAGGATGACAGGTCAAAAAAAAAATGTGTGTGAGAGCGTTCCATATTTTCTCTGTACCTCTGGTGGTACGCGCCCTGCCTGCAGCAGGACAAGCCATGGGAGAGCCTGAACGCTATTTAAGCCGCCTAAGATGTGCGAACATCAGGTGATGGAGAGCTATGAATTTCCAAGTTGTGAGCTATTTATGCCAAACTAAGTTTATGAATTGTAATAATGCTTTTTGGCTAGTGATAAATGTGATAAATGTGATAAATAATGTCTGTCAGTTGAAAAGTTTTGATTTTACGCAAGAAAATAAGGAGCATAGAGACTATTGTTAAGCAGGGCACTGCATGCAAATGAGCAGCTCTGCCAGGAGGCATTGTGGGAAGGCAGGCCATGCCCACCATGCGTTGCTGGGCCCAGAACCCAGAGGTCGTGGGATCGAAAAACCATCCTCTGCTAGGCGGACATTTTTTTTATTTGTATTTTCTCATAATTAATAACGAAACATTTTAGTCCATTCCTTTTGTTTTTTGCTATATTATTTTCAACTCACTTTGATTTATTTATGTATTTATTTGGTTTTAAAAATGATGCCTGCACCATCTATACACCTAGGGAAGCCTACTGAAATGGGTGGTCAGTCCTATAGGTGCGCCGTGAGAACGCACACGCTGGCATGCCCCTTACACCCCGGTCACGTCAGGTGAAAAATAGCCTGGGCAGGAAGGGGGTAAAAGTGCCCTGTATGTAAGCGGTTAAAAAAGTTGATAATAAGGGTAAAAAAAATCATGGAATTGAACGTATTTTGGTGGAAAAAAATGGGTAAAAAAAAAAAAATCATGGAATTGAACGTATTTTGGTGGAAAAAAATGGGTAACGCTTGGTCCCATTTTTGTGGTGTGATCCTTGCGCGGGGGCCGGGGAGGATTGGCATGGCCCATGCGCAAGGATGACAGGTTAAAAATAGCCTGGGCAGGAAGGGGGTAAAAGTGCCCTGTATGTAAGCGGTTAAAATAGTTGATAATAAGGGTAAAAAAAAAAAAAATCATGGAATTGAACGTATTTTGGTGGAAAAAAATGGGTAAAAAAAAAAATCATGAAAATGGGTAAAAAAAAAAAATCATGGAATTGAACGTATTTTGGTGGAAAAAAATGGGTAAAAAAAAAATCATGGAATTGAACATATTTTGGTGGAAAAAAATGGGTAAAAAAAAAAATCATGGAATTGAACGTATTTTGGTGGAAAAAAATGGGTAAAAAAAAAAATCATGGAATTGAACGTATTTTGGTGAAAAAAAATGGGTAAAAAAAAATAAATCATGGAATTGAACGTATTTTGGTGGAAAAAATGGGTAAAAAAAAAAATCATGGAATTGAACGTATTTTGGTGGAAAAAAAATGGGTAAAAAAAAAATCATGGAATTGAACGTATTTTGGTGGAAAAAAATGGGTAAAAAAAAAAAATCATGGAATTGAACGTATTTTGGTGGAAAAAAATGGGTAAAAAAAAAAATCATGGAATTGAACGTATTTTGGTGGAAAAAAATGGGTAAAAAAAAAATCATGGAATTGAACGTATTTTGGTGAAAAAAAATGGGTAAAAAAAAATAAATCATGGAATTGAACGTATTTTGGTGGAAAAAATGGGTAAAAAAAAAAATCATGGAATTGAACGTATTTTGGTGGAAAAAAAATGGGTAAAAAAAAAATCATGGAATTGAACGTATTTTGGTGGAAAAAAATGGGTAAAAAAAAAAATCATGGAATTGAACGTATTTTGGTGGAAAAAAATGGGTAAAAAAAAAAATCATGGAATTGAACGTATTTTGGTGGAAAAAAATGGGTAAAAAAAAAATAAATCATGGAATTGAACGTATTTTGGTGGAAAAAAATGGGTAACGCTTGGTCCCATTTTTGTGGTGTGATCCTTGCGCGTGGGCCGGGGAGGATTGGCATGGCCCATGCGCAAGGATGACAGGTTAAAAATAGCCTGGGCAGGAAGGGGGTAAAAGTGCCCTGTATGTAAGCGGTTAAAATAGTTGATAATAAGGGTAAAAAAAATCATGGAATTGAACGTATTTTGGTGGAAAAAAATGGGTAAAAAAAAAAAAATCATGGAATTGAACGTATTTTGGCGGAAAAAAATGGGTAAAAAAAAAATAAATCATGGAATTGAACGTATTTTGGTGGAAAAAAATGCGTAACGCTTGGTCCCATTTTTGTGGTGTGATCCTTGCGCGTGGGCCGGGGAGGATTGGCATGGCCCATGCGCAAGGATGACAGGTTAAAAATAGCCTGGGCAGGAAGGGGGTAAAAGTGCCCTGTATGTAAGCGGTTAAAATAGTTGATAATAAGGGTAAAAAAAAATCATGGAATTGAACATATTTTGGTGGAAAAAAATGGGTAAAAAAAAAAAAATCATGGAATTGAACGTATTTTGGTGGAAAAAAATGGGTAACGCTTGGTCCCATTTTTGTGGTGTGATCCTTGCGCGGGGGCCTGGGAGGATTGGCATGGCCCATGCGCAAGGATGACAGGTTAAAAATAGCCTGGGCAGGAAGGGGGTAAAAGTGCCCTGTATGTAAGCGGTTAAAATAGTTGATAATAAGGGTAAAAAAAATCATGGAATTGAACATATTTTGGTGGAAAAAAATGGCTAAAAAAAAAAAAAAATCATGGAATTGAACGTATTTTGGTGGAAAAAAATGGGTAACGCTTGGTCCCATTTTTGTGGTGTGATCCTTGCGCGTGGGCCGGGGAGGATTGGCACGGCCCATGCGCAAGGATGACAGGTCAAAAAAAAAATGTGTGTGAGAGCGTTCCATATTTTCTCTGTACCTCTGGTGGTACGCGCCCTGCCTGCAGCAGGACAAGCCATGGGAGAGCCTGAACGCTATTTAAGCCGCCTAAGATGTGCGAACATCAGGTGATGGAGAGCTATGAATTTCCAAGTTGTGAGCTATTTATGCCAAACTAAGTTTATGAATTGTAATAATGCTTTTTGGCTAGTGATAAATGTGATAAATGTGATAAATAATGTCTGTCAGTTGAAAAGTTTTGATTTTACGCAAGAAAATAAGGAGCATAGAGACTATTGTTAAGCAGGGCACTGCATGCAAATGAGCAGCTCTGCCAGGAGGCATTGTGGGAAGGCAGGCCATGCCCACCATGCGTTGCTGGGCCCAGAACCCAGAGGTCGTGGGATCGAAAAACCATCCTCTGCTAGGCGGACATTTTTTTTATTTGTATTTTCTCATAATTAATAACGAAACATTTTAGTCCATTCCTTTTGTTTTTTGCTATATTATTTTCAACTCACTTTGATTTATTTATGTATTTATTTGGTTTTAAAAATGATGCCTGCACCATCTATACACCTAGGGAAGCCTACTGAAATGGGTGGTCAGTCCTATAGGTGCGCCGTGAGAACGCACACGCTGGCATGCCCCTTACACCCCGGTCACGTCAGGTGAAAAATAGCCTGGGCAGGAAGGGGGTAAAAGTGCCCTGTATGTAAGCGGTTAAAAAAGTTGATAATAAGGGTAAAAAAAAAAAAAATCATGGAATTGAACGTATTTTGGTGGAAAAAAATGGGTAAAAAAAAAAATCATGAAAATGGGTAAAAAAAAAAAATCATGGAATTGAACGTATTTTGGTGGAAAAAAATGGGTAAAAAAAAAATCATGGAATTGAACGTATTTTGGTGGAAAAAAATGGGTAAAAAAAAAAATCATGGAATTGAACGTATTTTGGTGAAAAAAAATAGGTAAAAAAAAATAAATCATGGAATTGAACGTATTTTGGTGGAAAAAATGGGTAAAAAAAAAAATCATGGAATTGAACGTATTTTGGTGGAAAAAAAATGGGTAAAAAGAAAATCATGGAATTGAACGTATTTTGGTGGAAAAAAATGGGTAAAAAAAAAAAATCATGGAATTGAACGTATTTTGGTGGAAAAAAATGGGTAAAAAAAAAATCATGGAATTGAACGTATTTTGGTGGAAAAAAATGGGTAAAAAAAAAAATCATGGAATTGAACGTATTTTGGTGGAAAAAAATGGGTAAAAAAAAAAATCATGGAATTGAACGTATTTTGGTGAAAAAAAATGGGTAAAAAAAAATAAATCATGGAATTGAACGTATTTTGGTGGAAAAAATGGGTAAAAAAAAAAATCATGGAATTGAACGTATTTTGGTGGAAAAAAAATGGGTAAAAAAAAAATCATGGAATTGAACGTATTTTGGTGGAAAAAAATGGGTAAAAAAAAAAAATCATGGAATTGAACGTATTTTGGTGGAAAAAAATGGGTAAAAAAAAAAATCATGGAATTGAACGTATTTTGGTGGAAAAAAATGGGTAAAAAAAAAATAAATCATGGAATTGAACGTATTTTGGTGGAAAAAAATGGGTAACGCTTGGTCCCATTTTTGTGGTGTGATCCTTGCGCGTGGGCCGGGGAGGATTGGCATGGCCCATGCGCAAGGATGACAGGTTAAAAATAGCCTGGGCAGGAAGGGGGTAAAAGTGCCCTGTATGTAAGCGGTTAAAATAGTTGATAATAAGGGTAAAAAAAATCATGGAATTGAACGTATTTTGGTGGAAAAAAATGGGTAAAAAAAAAAAATCATGGAATTGAACGTATTTTGGCGGAAAAAAATGGGTAAAAAAAAAAAAATCATGGAATTGAACGTATTTTGGTGGAAAAAAATGGGTAACGCTTGGTCCCATTTTTGTGGTGTGATCCTTGCGCGGGGGCCGGGGAGGATTGGCATGGCCCATGCGCAAGGATGACAGGTTAAAAATAGCCTGGGCAGGAAGGGGGTAAAAGTGCCCTGTATGTAAGCGGTTAAAATAGTTGATAATAAGGGTAAAAAAAATCATGGAATTGAACATATTTTGGTGGAAAAAAATGGCTAAAAAAAAAAAAAAATCATGGAATTGAACGTATTTTGGTGGAAAAAAATGGGTAACGCTTGGTCCCATTTTTGTGGTGTGATCCTTGCGCGTGGGCCGGGGAGGATTGGCACGGCCCATGCGCAAGGATGACAGGTCAAAAAAAAAATGTGTGTGAGAGCGTTCCATATTTTCTCTGTACCTCTGGTGGTACGCGCCCTGCCTGCAGCAGGACAAGCCATGGGAGAGCCTGAACGCTATTTAAGCCGCCTAAGATGTGCGAACATCAGGTGATGGAGAGCTATGAATTTCCAAGTTGTGAGCTATTTATGCCAAACTAAGTTTATGAATTGTAATAATGCTTTTTGGCTAGTGATAAATGTGATAAATGTGATAAATAATGTCTGTCAGTTGAAAAGTTTTGATTTTACGCAAGAAAATAAGGAGCATAGAGACTATTGTTAAGCAGGGCACTGCATGCAAATGAGCAGCTCTGCCAGGAGGCATTGTGGGAAGGCAGGCCATGCCCACCATGCGTTGCTGGGCCCAGAACCCAGAGGTCGTGGGATCGAAAAACCATCCTCTGCTAGGCGGACATTTTTTTTATTTGTATTTTCTCATAATTAATAACGAAACATTTTAGTCCATTCCTTTTGTTTTTTGCTATATTATTTTCAACTCACTTTGATTTATTTATGTATTTATTTGGTTTTAAAAATGATGCCTGCACCATCTATACACCTAGGGAAGCCTACTGAAATGGGTGGTCAGTCCTATAGGTGCGCCGTGAGAACGCACACGCTGGCATGCCCCTTACACCCCGGTCACGTCAGGTGAAAAATAGCCTGGGCAGGAAGGGGGTAAAAGTGCCCTGTATGTAAGCGGTTAAAATAGTTGATAATAAGGGTAAAAAAAATCATGGAATTGAACGTATTTTGGTGGAAAAAAATGGGTAAAAAAAAAAAATCATGGAATTGAACGTATTTTGGTGGAAAAAAATGGGTAACGCTTGGTCCCATTTTTGTGGTGTGATCCTTGCGCGGGGGCCGGGGAGGATTGGCATGGCCCATGCGCAAGGATGACAGGTTAAAAATAGCCTGGGCAGGAAGGGGGTAAAAGTGCCCTGTATGTAAGCGGTTAAAATAGTTGATAATAAGGGTAAAAAAAAAAATAATCATGGAATTGAACGTATTTTGGTGGAAAAAAATGGGTAAAAAAAAAAATCATGAAAATGGGTAAAAAAAAAAAATCATGGAATTGAACGTATTTTGGTGGAAAAAAATGGGTAAAAAAAAAATCATGGAATTGAACATATTTTGGTGGAAAAAAATGGGTAAAAAAAAAAATCATGGAATTGAACGTATTTTGGTGGAAAAAAATGGGTAAAAAAAAAAATCATGGAATTGAACGTATTTTGGTGAAAAAAAATGGGTAAAAAAAAATAAATCATGGAATTGAACGTATTTTGGTGGAAAAAATGGGTAAAAAAAAAAATCATGGAATTGAACGTATTTTGGTGGAAAAAAAATGGGTAAAAAAAAAATCATGGAATTGAACGTATTTTGGTGGAAAAAAATGGGTAAAAAAAAAAAATCATGGAATTGAACGTATTTTGGTGGAAAAAAATGGGTAAAAAAAAAAATCATGGAATTGAACGTATTTTGGTGGAAAAAAATGGGTAAAAAAAAAATAAATCATGGAATTGAACGTATTTTGGTGGAAAAAAATGGGTAACGCTTGGTCCCATTTTTGTGGTGTGATCCTTGCGCGTGGGCCGGGGAGGATTGGCATGGCCCATGCGCAAGGATGACAGGTTAAAAATAGCCTGGGCAGGAAGGGGGTAAAAGTGCCCTGTATGTAAGCGGTTAAAATAGTTGATAATAAGGGTAAAAAAAATCATGGAATTGAACATATTTTGGTGGAAAAAAATGGCTAAAAAAAAAAAAAAATCATGGAATTGAACGTATTTTGGTGGAAAAAAATGGGTAACGCTTGGTCCCATTTTTGTGGTGTGATCCTTGCGCGTGGGCCGGGGAGGATTGGCACGGCCCATGCGCAAGGATGACAGGTCAAAAAAAAAATGTGTGTGAGAGCGTTCCATATTTTCTCTGTACCTCTGGTGGTACGCGCCCTGCCTGCAGCAGGACAAGCCATGGGAGAGCCTGAACGCTATTTAAGCCGCCTAAGATGTGCGAACATCAGGTGATGGAGAGCTATGAATTTCCAAGTTGTGAGCTATTTATGCCAAACTAAGTTTATGAATTGTAATAATGCTTTTTGGCTAGTGATAAATGTGATAAATGTGATAAATAATGTCTGTCAGTTGAAAAGTTTTGATTTTACGCAAGAAAATAAGGAGCATAGAGACTATTGTTAAGCAGGGCACTGCATGCAAATGAGCAGCTCTGCCAGGAGGCATTGTGGGAAGGCAGGCCATGCCCACCATGCGTTGCTGGGCCCAGAACCCAGAGGTCGTGGGATCGAAAAACCATCCTCTGCTAGGCGGACATTTTTTTTATTTGTATTTTCTCATAATTAATAACGAAACATTTTAGTCCATTCCTTTTGTTTTTTGCTATATTATTTTCAACTCACTTTGATTTATTTATGTATTTATTTGGTTTTAAAAATGATGCCTGCACCATCTATACACCTAGGGAAGCCTACTGAAATGGGTGGTCAGTCCTATAGGTGCGCCGTGAGAACGCACACGCTGGCATGCCCCTTACACCCCGGTCACGTCAGGTGAAAAATAGCCTGGGCAGGAAGGGGGTAAAAGTGCCCTGTATGTAAGCGGTTAAAAAAGTTGATAATAAGGGTAAAAAAAATCATGGAATTGAACGTATTTTGGTGGAAAAAAATGGGTAAAAAAAAAAAAATCATGGAATTGAACGTATTTTGGTGGAAAAAAATGGGTAACGCTTGGTCCCATTTTTGTGGTGTGATCCTTGCGCGGGGGCCGGGGAGGATTGGCATGGCCCATGCGCAAGGATGACAGGTTAAAAATAGCCTGGGCAGGAAGGGGGTAAAAGTGCCCTGTATGTAAGCGGTTAAAATAGTTGATAATAAGGGTAAAAAAAAAAAAAATCATGGAATTGAACGTATTTTGGTGGAAAAAAATGGGTAAAAAAAAAAATCATGAAAATGGGTAAAAAAAAAAAATCATGGAATTGAACGTATTTTGGTGGAAAAAAATGGGTAAAAAAAAAATCATGGAATTGAACATATTTTGGTGGAAAAAAATGGGTAAAAAAAAAAATCATGGAATTGAACGTATTTTGGTGGAAAAAAATGGGTAAAAAAAAAAATCATGGAATTGAACGTATTTTGGTGAAAAAAAATGGGTAAAAAAAAATAAATCATGGAATTGAACGTATTTTGGTGGAAAAAATGGGTAAAAAAAAAAATCATGGAATTGAACGTATTTTGGTGGAAAAAAAATGGGTAAAAAAAAAATCATGGAATTGAACGTATTTTGGTGGAAAAAAATGGGTAAAAAAAAAAAATCATGGAATTGAACGTATTTTGGTGGAAAAAAATGGGTAAAAAAAAAAATCATGGAATTGAACGTATTTTGGTGGAAAAAAATGGGTAAAAAAAAAATCATGGAATTGAACGTATTTTGGTGAAAAAAAATGGGTAAAAAAAAATAAATCATGGAATTGAACGTATTTTGGTGGAAAAAATGGGTAAAAAAAAAAATCATGGAATTGAACGTATTTTGGTGGAAAAAAAATGGGTAAAAAAAAAATCATGGAATTGAACGTATTTTGGTGGAAAAAAATGGGTAAAAAAAAAAATCATGGAATTGAACGTATTTTGGTGGAAAAAAATGGGTAAAAAAAAAAATCATGGAATTGAACGTATTTTGGTGGAAAAAAATGGGTAAAAAAAAAATAAATCATGGAATTGAACGTATTTTGGTGGAAAAAAATGGGTAACGCTTGGTCCCATTTTTGTGGTGTGATCCTTGCGCGTGGGCCGGGGAGGATTGGCATGGCCCATGCGCAAGGATGACAGGTTAAAAATAGCCTGGGCAGGAAGGGGGTAAAAGTGCCCTGTATGTAAGCGGTTAAAATAGTTGATAATAAGGGTAAAAAAAATCATGGAATTGAACGTATTTTGGTGGAAAAAAATGGGTAAAAAAAAAAAAATCATGGAATTGAACGTATTTTGGCGGAAAAAAATGGGTAAAAAAAAAATAAATCATGGAATTGAACGTATTTTGGTGGAAAAAAATGCGTAACGCTTGGTCCCATTTTTGTGGTGTGATCCTTGCGCGTGGGCCGGGGAGGATTGGCATGGCCCATGCGCAAGGATGACAGGTTAAAAATAGCCTGGGCAGGAAGGGGGTAAAAGTGCCCTGTATGTAAGCGGTTAAAATAGTTGATAATAAGGGTAAAAAAAAATCATGGAATTGAACATATTTTGGTGGAAAAAAATGGGTAAAAAAAAAAAAATCATGGAATTGAACGTATTTTGGTGGAAAAAAATGGGTAACGCTTGGTCCCATTTTTGTGGTGTGATCCTTGCGCGGGGGCCTGGGAGGATTGGCATGGCCCATGCGCAAGGATGACAGGTTAAAAATAGCCTGGGCAGGAAGGGGGTAAAAGTGCCCTGTATGTAAGCGGTTAAAATAGTTGATAATAAGGGTAAAAAAAATCATGGAATTGAACATATTTTGGTGGAAAAAAATGGCTAAAAAAAAAAAAAAATCATGGAATTGAACGTATTTTGGTGGAAAAAAATGGGTAACGCTTGGTCCCATTTTTGTGGTGTGATCCTTGCGCGTGGGCCGGGGAGGATTGGCACGGCCCATGCGCAAGGATGACAGGTCAAAAAAAAAATGTGTGTGAGAGCGTTCCATATTTTCTCTGTACCTCTGGTGGTACGCGCCCTGCCTGCAGCAGGACAAGCCATGGGAGAGCCTGAACGCTATTTAAGCCGCCTAAGATGTGCGAACATCAGGTGATGGAGAGCTATGAATTTCCAAGTTGTGAGCTATTTATGCCAAACTAAGTTTATGAATTGTAATAATGCTTTTTGGCTAGTGATAAATGTGATAAATGTGATAAATAATGTCTGTCAGTTGAAAAGTTTTGATTTTACGCAAGAAAATAAGGAGCATAGAGACTATTGTTAAGCAGGGCACTGCATGCAAATGAGCAGCTCTGCCAGGAGGCATTGTGGGAAGGCAGGCCATGCCCACCATGCGTTGCTGGGCCCAGAACCCAGAGGTCGTGGGATCGAAAAACCATCCTCTGCTAGGCGGACATTTTTTTTATTTGTATTTTCTCATAATTAATAACGAAACATTTTAGTCCATTCCTTTTGTTTTTTGCTATATTATTTTCAACTCACTTTGATTTATTTATGTATTTATTTGGTTTTAAAAATGATGCCTGCACCATCTATACACCTAGGGAAGCCTACTGAAATGGGTGGTCAGTCCTATAGGTGCGCCGTGAGAACGCACACGCTGGCATGCCCCTTACACCCCGGTCACGTCAGGTGAAAAATAGCCTGGGCAGGAAGGGGGTAAAAGTGCCCTGTATGTAAGCGGTTAAAATAGTTGATAATAAGGGTAAAAAAAAAAAAAATCATGGAATTGAACGTATTTTGGTGGAAAAAAATGGGTAAAAAAAAAAATCATGAAAATGGGTAAAAAAAAAAAATCATGGAATTGAACGTATTTTGGTGGAAAAAAATGGGTAAAAAAAAAATCATGGAATTGAACGTATTTTGGTGGAAAAAAATGGGTAAAAAAAAAAATCATGGAATTGAACGTATTTTGGTGAAAAAAAATAGGTAAAAAAAAATAAATCATGGAATTGAACGTATTTTGGTGGAAAAAATGGGTAAAAAAAAAAATCATGGAATTGAACGTATTTTGGTGGAAAAAAAATGGGTAAAAAGAAAATCATGGAATTGAACGTATTTTGGTGGAAAAAAATGGGTAAAAAAAAAAAATCATGGAATTGAACGTATTTTGGTGGAAAAAAATGGGTAAAAAAAAAATCATGGAATTGAACGTATTTTGGTGGAAAAAAATGGGTAAAAAAAAAAATCATGGAATTGAACGTATTTTGGTGGAAAAAAATGGGTAAAAAAAAAAATCATGGAATTGAACGTATTTTGGTGAAAAAAAATGGGTAAAAAAAAATAAATCATGGAATTGAACGTATTTTGGTGGAAAAAATGGGTAAAAAAAAAAATCATGGAATTGAACGTATTTTGGTGGAAAAAAAATGGGTAAAAAAAAAATCATGGAATTGAACGTATTTTGGTGGAAAAAAATGGGTAAAAAAAAAAAATCATGGAATTGAACGTATTTTGGTGGAAAAAAATGGGTAAAAAAAAAAATCATGGAATTGAACGTATTTTGGTGGAAAAAAATGGGTAAAAAAAAAATAAATCATGGAATTGAACGTATTTTGGTGGAAAAAAATGCGTAACGCTTGGTCCCATTTTTGTGGTGTGATCCTTGCGCGTGGGCCGGGGAGGATTGGCATGGCCCATGCGCAAGGATGACAGGTTAAAAATAGCCTGGGCAGGAAGGGGGTAAAAGTGCCCTGTATGTAAGCGGTTAAAATAGTTGATAATAAGGGTAAAAAAAAATCATGGAATTGAACATATTTTGGTGGAAAAAAATGGGTAAAAAAAAAAAAATCATGGAATTGAACGTATTTTGGTGGAAAAAAATGGGTAACGCTTGGTCCCATTTTTGTGGTGTGATCCTTGCGCGGGGGCCTGGGAGGATTGGCATGGCCCATGCGCAAGGATGACAGGTTAAAAATAGCCTGGGCAGGAAGGGGGTAAAAGTGCCCTGTATGTAAGCGGTTAAAATAGTTGATAATAAGGGTAAAAAAAATCATGGAATTGAACATATTTTGGTGGAAAAAAATGGCTAAAAAAAAAAAAAAATCATGGAATTGAACGTATTTTGGTGGAAAAAAATGGGTAACGCTTGGTCCCATTTTTGTGGTGTGATCCTTGCGCGTGGGCCGGGGAGGATTGGCACGGCCCATGCGCAAGGATGACAGGTCAAAAAAAAAATGTGTGTGAGAGCGTTCCATATTTTCTCTGTACCTCTGGTGGTACGCGCCCTGCCTGCAGCAGGACAAGCCATGGGAGAGCCTGAACGCTATTTAAGCCGCCTAAGATGTGCGAACATCAGGTGATGGAGAGCTATGAATTTCCAAGTTGTGAGCTATTTATGCCAAACTAAGTTTATGAATTGTAATAATGCTTTTTGGCTAGTGATAAATGTGATAAATGTGATAAATAATGTCTGTCAGTTGAAAAGTTTTGATTTTACGCAAGAAAATAAGGAGCATAGAGACTATTGTTAAGCAGGGCACTGCATGCAAATGAGCAGCTCTGCCAGGAGGCATTGTGGGAAGGCAGGCCATGCCCACCATGCGTTGCTGGGCCCAGAACCCAGAGGTCGTGGGATCGAAAAACCATCCTCTGCTAGGCGGACATTTTTTTTATTTGTATTTTCTCATAATTAATAACGAAACATTTTAGTCCATTCCTTTTGTTTTTTGCTATATTATTTTCAACTCACTTTGATTTATTTATGTATTTATTTGGTTTTAAAAATGATGCCTGCACCATCTATACACCTAGGGAAGCCTACTGAAATGGGTGGTCAGTCCTATAGGTGCGCCGTGAGAACGCACACGCTGGCATGCCCCTTACACCCCGGTCACGTCAGGTGAAAAATAGCCTGGGCAGGAAGGGGGTAAAAGTGCCCTGTATGTAAGCGGTTAAAATAGTTGATAATAAGGGTAAAAAAAAAAAAAATCATGGAATTGAACGTATTTTGGTGGAAAAAAATGGGTAAAAAAAAAAATCATGAAAATGGGTAAAAAAAAAAAATCATGGAATTGAACGTATTTTGGTGGAAAAAAATGGGTAAAAAAAAAATCATGGAATTGAACGTATTTTGGTGGAAAAAAATGGGTAAAAAAAAAAATCATGGAATTGAACGTATTTTGGTGAAAAAAAATAGGTAAAAAAAAATAAATCATGGAATTGAACGTATTTTGGTGGAAAAAATGGGTAAAAAAAAAAATCATGGAATTGAACGTATTTTGGTGGAAAAAAAATGGGTAAAAAGAAAATCATGGAATTGAACGTATTTTGGTGGAAAAAAATGGGTAAAAAAAAAAAATCATGGAATTGAACGTATTTTGGTGGAAAAAAATGGGTAAAAAAAAAATCATGGAATTGAACGTATTTTGGTGGAAAAAAATGGGTAAAAAAAAAAATCATGGAATTGAACGTATTTTGGTGGAAAAAAATGGGTAAAAAAAAAAATCATGGAATTGAACGTATTTTGGTGAAAAAAAATGGGTAAAAAAAAATAAATCATGGAATTGAACGTATTTTGGTGGAAAAAATGGGTAAAAAAAAAAATCATGGAATTGAACGTATTTTGGTGGAAAAAAAATGGGTAAAAAAAAAATCATGGAATTGAACGTATTTTGGTGGAAAAAAATGGGTAAAAAAAAAAAATCATGGAATTGAACGTATTTTGGTGGAAAAAAATGGGTAAAAAAAAAAATCATGGAATTGAACGTATTTTGGTGGAAAAAAATGGGTAAAAAAAAAATAAATCATGGAATTGAACGTATTTTGGTGGAAAAAAATGGGTAACGCTTGGTCCCATTTTTGTGGTGTGATCCTTGCGCGTGGGCCGGGGAGGATTGGCATGGCCCATGCGCAAGGATGACAGGTTAAAAATAGCCTGGGCAGGAAGGGGGTAAAAGTGCCCTGTATGTAAGCGGTTAAAATAGTTGATAATAAGGGTAAAAAAAATCATGGAATTGAACGTATTTTGGTGGAAAAAAATGGGTAAAAAAAAAAAATCATGGAATTGAACGTATTTTGGCGGAAAAAAATGGGTAAAAAAAAAAAAATCATGGAATTGAACGTATTTTGGTGGAAAAAAATGGGTAACGCTTGGTCCCATTTTTGTGGTGTGATCCTTGCGCGGGGGCCGGGGAGGATTGGCATGGCCCATGCGCAAGGATGACAGGTTAAAAATAGCCTGGGCAGGAAGGGGGTAAAAGTGCCCTGTATGTAAGCGGTTAAAATAGTTGATAATAAGGGTAAAAAAAATCATGGAATTGAACATATTTTGGTGGAAAAAAATGGCTAAAAAAAAAAAAAAATCATGGAATTGAACGTATTTTGGTGGAAAAAAATGGGTAACGCTTGGTCCCATTTTTGTGGTGTGATCCTTGCGCGTGGGCCGGGGAGGATTGGCACGGCCCATGCGCAAGGATGACAGGTCAAAAAAAAAATGTGTGTGAGAGCGTTCCATATTTTCTCTGTACCTCTGGTGGTACGCGCCCTGCCTGCAGCAGGACAAGCCATGGGAGAGCCTGAACGCTATTTAAGCCGCCTAAGATGTGCGAACATCAGGTGATGGAGAGCTATGAATTTCCAAGTTGTGAGCTATTTATGCCAAACTAAGTTTATGAATTGTAATAATGCTTTTTGGCTAGTGATAAATGTGATAAATGTGATAAATAATGTCTGTCAGTTGAAAAGTTTTGATTTTACGCAAGAAAATAAGGAGCATAGAGACTATTGTTAAGCAGGGCACTGCATGCAAATGAGCAGCTCTGCCAGGAGGCATTGTGGGAAGGCAGGCCATGCCCACCATGCGTTGCTGGGCCCAGAACCCAGAGGTCGTGGGATCGAAAAACCATCCTCTGCTAGGCGGACATTTTTTTTATTTGTATTTTCTCATAATTAATAACGAAACATTTTAGTCCATTCCTTTTGTTTTTTGCTATATTATTTTCAACTCACTTTGATTTATTTATGTATTTATTTGGTTTTAAAAATGATGCCTGCACCATCTATACACCTAGGGAAGCCTACTGAAATGGGTGGTCAGTCCTATAGGTGCGCCGTGAGAACGCACACGCTGGCATGCCCCTTACACCCCGGTCACGTCAGGTGAAAAATAGCCTGGGCAGGAAGGGGGTAAAAGTGCCCTGTATGTAAGCGGTTAAAATAGTTGATAATAAGGGTAAAAAAAATCATGGAATTGAACGTATTTTGGTGGAAAAAAATGGGTAAAAAAAAAAAATCATGGAATTGAACGTATTTTGGTGGAAAAAAATGGGTAACGCTTGGTCCCATTTTTGTGGTGTGATCCTTGCGCGGGGGCCGGGGAGGATTGGCATGGCCCATGCGCAAGGATGACAGGTTAAAAATAGCCTGGGCAGGAAGGGGGTAAAAGTGCCCTGTATGTAAGCGGTTAAAATAGTTGATAATAAGGGTAAAAAAAAAAATAATCATGGAATTGAACGTATTTTGGTGGAAAAAAATGGGTAAAAAAAAAAATCATGAAAATGGGTAAAAAAAAAAAATCATGGAATTGAACGTATTTTGGTGGAAAAAAATGGGTAAAAAAAAAATCATGGAATTGAACATATTTTGGTGGAAAAAAATGGGTAAAAAAAAAAATCATGGAATTGAACGTATTTTGGTGGAAAAAAATGGGTAAAAAAAAAAATCATGGAATTGAACGTATTTTGGTGAAAAAAAATGGGTAAAAAAAAATAAATCATGGAATTGAACGTATTTTGGTGGAAAAAATGGGTAAAAAAAAAAATCATGGAATTGAACGTATTTTGGTGGAAAAAAAATGGGTAAAAAAAAAATCATGGAATTGAACGTATTTTGGTGGAAAAAAATGGGTAAAAAAAAAAAATCATGGAATTGAACGTATTTTGGTGGAAAAAAATGGGTAAAAAAAAAAATCATGGAATTGAACGTATTTTGGTGGAAAAAAATGGGTAAAAAAAAAATAAATCATGGAATTGAACGTATTTTGGTGGAAAAAAATGGGTAACGCTTGGTCCCATTTTTGTGGTGTGATCCTTGCGCGTGGGCCGGGGAGGATTGGCATGGCCCATGCGCAAGGATGACAGGTTAAAAATAGCCTGGGCAGGAAGGGGGTAAAAGTGCCCTGTATGTAAGCGGTTAAAATAGTTGATAATAAGGGTAAAAAAAATCATGGAATTGAACATATTTTGGTGGAAAAAAATGGCTAAAAAAAAAAAAAAATCATGGAATTGAACGTATTTTGGTGGAAAAAAATGGGTAACGCTTGGTCCCATTTTTGTGGTGTGATCCTTGCGCGTGGGCCGGGGAGGATTGGCACGGCCCATGCGCAAGGATGACAGGTCAAAAAAAAAATGTGTGTGAGAGCGTTCCATATTTTCTCTGTACCTCTGGTGGTACGCGCCCTGCCTGCAGCAGGACAAGCCATGGGAGAGCCTGAACGCTATTTAAGCCGCCTAAGATGTGCGAACATCAGGTGATGGAGAGCTATGAATTTCCAAGTTGTGAGCTATTTATGCCAAACTAAGTTTATGAATTGTAATAATGCTTTTTGGCTAGTGATAAATGTGATAAATGTGATAAATAATGTCTGTCAGTTGAAAAGTTTTGATTTTACGCAAGAAAATAAGGAGCATAGAGACTATTGTTAAGCAGGGCACTGCATGCAAATGAGCAGCTCTGCCAGGAGGCATTGTGGGAAGGCAGGCCATGCCCACCATGCGTTGCTGGGCCCAGAACCCAGAGGTCGTGGGATCGAAAAACCATCCTCTGCTAGGCGGACATTTTTTTTATTTGTATTTTCTCATAATTAATAACGAAACATTTTAGTCCATTCCTTTTGTTTTTTGCTATATTATTTTCAACTCACTTTGATTTATTTATGTATTTATTTGGTTTTAAAAATGATGCCTGCACCATCTATACACCTAGGGAAGCCTACTGAAATGGGTGGTCAGTCCTATAGGTGCGCCGTGAGAACGCACACGCTGGCATGCCCCTTACACCCCGGTCACGTCAGGTGAAAAATAGCCTGGGCAGGAAGGGGGTAAAAGTGCCCTGTATGTAAGCGGTTAAAATAGTTGATAATAAGGGTAAAAAAAATCATGGAATTGAACGTATTTTGGTGGAAAAAAATGGGTAAAAAAAAAAAAATCATGGAATTGAACGTATTTTGGTGGAAAAAAATGCGTAACGCTTGGTCCCATTTTTGTGGTGTGATCCTTGCGCGTGGGCCGGGGAGGATTGGCATGGCCCATGCGCAAGGATGACAGGTTAAAAATAGCCTGGGCAGGAAGGGGGTAAAAGTGCCCTGTATGTAAGCGGTTAAAATAGTTGATAATAAGGGTAAAAAAAATCATGGAATTGAACATATTTTGGTGGAAAAAAATGGGTAAAAAAAAAAAAATCATGGAATTGAACGTATTTTGGTGGAAAAAAATGGGTAACGCTTGGTCCCATTTTTGTGGTGTGATCCTTGCGCGGGGGCCTGGGAGGATTGGCATGGCCCATGCGCAAGGATGACAGGTTAAAAATAGCCTGGGCAGGAAGGGGGTAAAAGTGCCCTGTATGTAAGCGGTTAAAATAGTTGATAATAAGGGTAAAAAAAATCATGGAATTGAACATATTTTGGTGGAAAAAAATGGCTAAAAAAAAAAAAAAATCATGGAATTGAACGTATTTTGGTGGAAAAAAATGGGTAACGCTTGGTCCCATTTTTGTGGTGTGATCCTTGCGCGTGGGCCGGGGAGGATTGGCACGGCCCATGCGCAAGGATGACAGGTCAAAAAAAAAATGTGTGTGAGAGCGTTCCATATTTTCTCTGTACCTCTGGTGGTACGCGCCCTGCCTGCAGCAGGACAAGCCATGGGAGAGCCTGAACGCTATTTAAGCCGCCTAAGATGTGCGAACATCAGGTGATGGAGAGCTATGAATTTCCAAGTTGTGAGCTATTTATGCCAAACTAAGTTTATGAATTGTAATAATGCTTTTTGGCTAGTGATAAATGTGATAAATGTGATAAATAATGTCTGTCAGTTGAAAAGTTTTGATTTTACGCAAGAAAATAAGGAGCATAGAGACTATTGTTAAGCAGGGCACTGCATGCAAATGAGCAGCTCTGCCAGGAGGCATTGTGGGAAGGCAGGCCATGCCCACCATGCGTTGCTGGGCCCAGAACCCAGAGGTCGTGGGATCGAAAAACCATCCTCTGCTAGGCGGACATTTTTTTTATTTGTATTTTCTCATAATTAATAACGAAACATTTTAGTCCATTCCTTTTGTTTTTTGCTATATTATTTTCAACTCACTTTGATTTATTTATGTATTTATTTGGTTTTAAAAATGATGCCTGCACCATCTATACACCTAGGGAAGCCTACTGAAATGGGTGGTCAGTCCTATAGGTGCGCCGTGAGAACGCACACGCTGGCATGCCCCTTACACCCCGGTCACGTCAGGTGAAAAATAGCCTGGGCAGGAAGGGGGTAAAAGTGCCCTGTATGTAAGCGGTTAAAATAGTTGATAATAAGGGTAAAAAAAAAAAAAATCATGGAATTGAACGTATTTTGGTGGAAAAAAATGGGTAAAAAAAAAAATCATGAAAATGGGTAAAAAAAAAAAATCATGGAATTGAACGTATTTTGGTGGAAAAAAATGGGTAAAAAAAAAATCATGGAATTGAACGTATTTTGGTGGAAAAAAATGGGTAAAAAAAAAAATCATGGAATTGAACGTATTTTGGTGAAAAAAAATAGGTAAAAAAAAATAAATCATGGAATTGAACGTATTTTGGTGGAAAAAATGGGTAAAAAAAAAAATCATGGAATTGAACGTATTTTGGTGGAAAAAAAATGGGTAAAAAAAAAATCATGGAATTGAACGTATTTTGGTGGAAAAAAATGGGTAAAAAAAAAAAATCATGGAATTGAACGTATTTTGGTGGAAAAAAATGGGTAAAAAAAAAATCATGGAATTGAACGTATTTTGGTGGAAAAAAATGGGTAAAAAAAAAAATCATGGAATTGAACGTATTTTGGTGGAAAAAAATGGGTAAAAAAAAAAATCATGGAATTGAACGTATTTTGGTGAAAAAAAATGGGTAAAAAAAAATAAATCATGGAATTGAACGTATTTTGGTGGAAAAAATGGGTAAAAAAAAAAATCATGGAATTGAACGTATTTTGGTGGAAAAAAAATGGGTAAAAAAAAAATCATGGAATTGAACGTATTTTGGTGGAAAAAAATGGGTAAAAAAAAAAAATCATGGAATTGAACGTATTTTGGTGGAAAAAAATGGGTAAAAAAAAAAATCATGGAATTGAACGTATTTTGGTGGAAAAAAATGGGTAAAAAAAAAATAAATCATGGAATTGAACGTATTTTGGTGGAAAAAAATGGGTAACGCTTGGTCCCATTTTTGTGGTGTGATCCTTGCGCGTGGGCCGGGGAGGATTGGCATGGCCCATGCGCAAGGATGACAGGTTAAAAATAGCCTGGGCAGGAAGGGGGTAAAAGTGCCCTGTATGTAAGCGGTTAAAATAGTTGATAATAAGGGTAAAAAAAATCATGGAATTGAACGTATTTTGGTGGAAAAAAATGGGTAAAAAAAAAAAATCATGGAATTGAACGTATTTTGGCGGAAAAAAATGGGTAAAAAAAAAAAAATCATGGAATTGAACGTATTTTGGTGGAAAAAAATGGGTAACGCTTGGTCCCATTTTTGTGGTGTGATCCTTGCGCGGGGGCCGGGGAGGATTGGCATGGCCCATGCGCAAGGATGACAGGTTAAAAATAGCCTGGGCAGGAAGGGGGTAAAAGTGCCCTGTATGTAAGCGGTTAAAATAGTTGATAATAAGGGTAAAAAAAATCATGGAATTGAACATATTTTGGTGGAAAAAAATGGCTAAAAAAAAAAAAAAATCATGGAATTGAACGTATTTTGGTGGAAAAAAATGGGTAACGCTTGGTCCCATTTTTGTGGTGTGATCCTTGCGCGTGGGCCGGGGAGGATTGGCACGGCCCATGCGCAAGGATGACAGGTCAAAAAAAAAATGTGTGTGAGAGCGTTCCATATTTTCTCTGTACCTCTGGTGGTACGCGCCCTGCCTGCAGCAGGACAAGCCATGGGAGAGCCTGAACGCTATTTAAGCCGCCTAAGATGTGCGAACATCAGGTGATGGAGAGCTATGAATTTCCAAGTTGTGAGCTATTTATGCCAAACTAAGTTTATGAATTGTAATAATGCTTTTTGGCTAGTGATAAATGTGATAAATGTGATAAATAATGTCTGTCAGTTGAAAAGTTTTGATTTTACGCAAGAAAATAAGGAGCATAGAGACTATTGTTAAGCAGGGCACTGCATGCAAATGAGCAGCTCTGCCAGGAGGCATTGTGGGAAGGCAGGCCATGCCCACCATGCGTTGCTGGGCCCAGAACCCAGAGGTCGTGGGATCGAAAAACCATCCTCTGCTAGGCGGACATTTTTTTTATTTGTATTTTCTCATAATTAATAACGAAACATTTTAGTCCATTCCTTTTGTTTTTTGCTATATTATTTTCAACTCACTTTGATTTATTTATGTATTTATTTGGTTTTAAAAATGATGCCTGCACCATCTATACACCTAGGGAAGCCTACTGAAATGGGTGGTCAGTCCTATAGGTGCGCCGTGAGAACGCACACGCTGGCATGCCCCTTACACCCCGGTCACGTCAGGTGAAAAATAGCCTGGGCAGGAAGGGGGTAAAAGTGCCCTGTATGTAAGCGGTTAAAATAGTTGATAATAAGGGTAAAAAAAATCATGGAATTGAACGTATTTTGGTGGAAAAAAATGGGTAAAAAAAAAAAATCATGGAATTGAACGTATTTTGGTGGAAAAAAATGCGTAACGCTTGGTCCCATTTTTGTGGTGTGATCCTTGCGCGTGGGCCGGGGAGGATTGGCATGGCCCATGCGCAAGGATGACAGGTTAAAAATAGCCTGGGCAGGAAGGGGGTAAAAGTGCCCTGTATGTAAGCGGTTAAAATAGTTGATAATAAGGGTAAAAAAAATCATGGAATTGAACATATTTTGGTGGAAAAAAATGGGTAAAAAAAAAAAAATCATGGAATTGAACGTATTTTGGTGGAAAAAAATTGGTAACGCTTGGTCCCATTTTTGTGGTGTGATCCTTGCGCGGGGGCCTGGGAGGATTGGCATGGCCCATGCGCAAGGATGACAGGTTAAAAATAGCCTGGGCAGGAAGGGGGTAAAAGTGCCCTGTATGTAAGCGGTTAAAATAGTTGATAATAAGGGTAAAAAAAATCATGGAATTGAACATATTTTGGTGGAAAAAAATGGCTAAAAAAAAAAAAAAATCATGGAATTGAACGTATTTTGGTGGAAAAAAATGGGTAACGCTTGGTCCCATTTTTGTGGTGTGATCCTTGCGCGTGGGCCGGGGAGGATTGGCACGGCCCATGCGCAAGGATGACAGGTCAAAAAAAAAATGTGTGTGAGAGCGTTCCATATTTTCTCTGTACCTCTGGTGGTACGCGCCCTGCCTGCAGCAGGACAAGCCATGGGAGAGCCTGAACGCTATTTAAGCCGCCTAAGATGTGCGAACATCAGGTGATGGAGAGCTATGAATTTCCAAGTTGTGAGCTATTTATGCCAAACTAAGTTTATGAATTGTAATAATGCTTTTTGGCTAGTGATAAATGTGATAAATGTGATAAATAATGTCTGTCAGTTGAAAAGTTTTGATTTTACGCAAGAAAATAAGGAGCATAGAGACTATTGTTAAGCAGGGCACTGCATGCAAATGAGCAGCTCTGCCAGGAGGCATTGTGGGAAGGCAGGCCATGCCCACCATGCGTTGCTGGGCCCAGAACCCAGAGGTCGTGGGATCGAAAAACCATCCTCTGCTAGGCGGACATTTTTTTTATTTGTATTTTCTCATAATTAATAACGAAACATTTTAGTCCATTCCTTTTGTTTTTTGCTATATTATTTTCAACTCACTTTGATTTATTTATGTATTTATTTGGTTTTAAAAATGATGCCTGCACCATCTATACACCTAGGGAAGCCTACTGAAATGGGTGGTCAGTCCTATAGGTGCGCCGTGAGAACGCACACGCTGGCATGCCCCTTACACCCCGGTCACGTCAGGTGAAAAATAGCCTGGGCAGGAAGGGGGTAAAAGTGCCCTGTATGTAAGCGGTTAAAATAGTTGATAATAAGGGTAAAAAAAATGATGGAATTGAACGTATTTTGGTGGAAAAAAATGGGTAAAAAAAAAAAAATCATGGAATTGAACGTATTTTGGTGGAAAAAAATGCGTAACGCTTGGTCCCATTTTTGTGGTGTGATCCTTGCGCGTGGGCCGGGGAGGATTGGCATGGCCCATGCGCAAGGATGACAGGTTAAAAATAGCCTGGGCAGGAAGGGGGTAAAAGTGCCCTGTATGTAAGCGGTTAAAATAGTTGATAATAAGGGTAAAAAAAATCATGGAATTGAACATATTTTGGTGGAAAAAAATGGGTAAAAAAAAAAAAATCATGGAATTGAACGTATTTTGGTGGAAAAAAATGGGTAACGCTTGGTCCCATTTTTGTGGTGTGATCCTTGCGCGGGGGCCTGGGAGGATTGGCATGGCCCATGCGCAAGGATGACAGGTTAAAAATAGCCTGGGCAGGAAGGGGGTAAAAGTGCCCTGTATGTAAGCGGTTAAAATAGTTGATAATAAGGGTAAAAAAAATCATGGAATTGAACATATTTTGGTGGAAAAAAATGGCTAAAAAAAAAAAAAAATCATGGAATTGAACGTATTTTGGTGGAAAAAAATGGGTAACGCTTGGTCCCATTTTTGTGGTGTGATCCTTGCGCGTGGGCCGGGGAGGATTGGCACGGCCCATGCGCAAGGATGACAGGTCAAAAAAAAAATGTGTGTGAGAGCGTTCCATATTTTCTCTGTACCTCTGGTGGTACGCGCCCTGCCTGCAGCAGGACAAGCCATGGGAGAGCCTGAACGCTATTTAAGCCGCCTAAGATGTGCGAACATCAGGTGATGGAGAGCTATGAATTTCCAAGTTGTGAGCTATTTATGCCAAACTAAGTTTATGAATTGTAATAATGCTTTTTGGCTAGTGATAAATGTGATAAATGTGATAAATAATGTCTGTCAGTTGAAAAGTTTTGATTTTACGCAAGAAAATAAGGAGCATAGAGACTATTGTTAAGCAGGGCACTGCATGCAAATGAGCAGCTCTGCCAGGAGGCATTGTGGGAAGGCAGGCCATGCCCACCATGCGTTGCTGGGCCCAGAACCCAGAGGTCGTGGGATCGAAAAACCATCCTCTGCTAGGCGGACATTTTTTTTATTTGTATTTTCTCATAATTAATAACGAAACATTTTAGTCCATTCCTTTTGTTTTTTGCTATATTATTTTCAACTCACTTTGATTTATTTATGTATTTATTTGGTTTTAAAAATGATGCCTGCACCATCTATACACCTAGGGAAGCCTACTGAAATGGGTGGTCAGTCCTATAGGTGCGCCGTGAGAACGCACACGCTGGCATGCCCCTTACACCCCGGTCACGTCAGGTGAAAAATAGCCTGGGCAGGAAGGGGGTAAAAGTGCCCTGTATGTAAGCGGTTAAAATAGTTGATAATAAGGGTAAAAAAAATGATGGAATTGAACGTATTTTGGTGGAAAAAAATGGGTAAAAAAAAAAAAAATCATGGAATTGAACGTATTTTGGTGGAAAAAAATGCGTAACGCTTGGTCCCATTTTTGTGGTGTGATCCTTGCGCGTGGGCCGGGGAGGATTGGCATGGCCCATGCGCAAGGATGACAGGTTAAAAATAGCCTGGGCAGGAAGGGGGTAAAAGTGCCCTGTATGTAAGCGGTTAAAATAGTTGATAATAAGGGTAAAAAAAATCATGGAATTGAACATATTTTGGTGGAAAAAAATGGGTAAAAAAAAAAAAATCATGGAATTGAACGTATTTTGGTGGAAAAAAATGGGTAACGCTTGGTCCCATTTTTGTGGTGTGATCCTTGCGCGGGGGCCTGGGAGGATTGGCATGGCCCATGCGCAAGGATGACAGGTTAAAAATAGCCTGGGCAGGAAGGGGGTAAAAGTGCCCTGTATGTAAGCGGTTAAAATAGTTGATAATAAGGGTAAAAAAAATCATGGAATTGAACATATTTTGGTGGAAAAAATGGCTAAAAAAAAAAAAAAATCATGGAATTGAACGTATTTTGGTGGAAAAAAATGGGTAACGCTTGGTCCCATTTTTGTGGTGTGATCCTTGCGCGTGGGCCGGGGAGGATTGGCACGGCCCATGCGCAAGGATGACAGGTCAAAAAAAAAATGTGTGTGAGAGCGTTCCATATTTTCTCTGTACCTCTGGTGGTACGCGCCCTGCCTGCAGCAGGACAAGCCATGGGAGAGCCTGAACGCTATTTAAGCCGCCTAAGATGTGCGAACATCAGGTGATGGAGAGCTATGAATTTCCAAGTTGTGAGCTATTTATGCCAAACTAAGTTTATGAATTGTAATAATGCTTTTTGGCTAGTGATAAATGTGATAAATGTGATAAATAATGTCTGTCAGTTGAAAAGTTTTGATTTTACGCAAGAAAATAAGGAGCATAGAGACTATTGTTAAGCAGGGCACTGCATGCAAATGAGCAGCTCTGCCAGGAGGCATTGTGGGAAGGCAGGCCATGCCCACCATGCGTTGCTGGGCCCAGAACCCAGAGGTCGTGGGATCGAAAAACCATCCTCTGCTAGGCGGACATTTTTTTTATTTGTATTTTCTCATAATTAATAACGAAACATTTTAGTCCATTCCTTTTGTTTTTTGCTATATTATTTTCAACTCACTTTGATTTATTTATGTATTTATTTGGTTTTAAAAATGATGCCTGCACCATCTATACACCTAGGGAAGCCTACTGAAATGGGTGGTCAGTCCTATAGGTGCGCCGTGAGAACGCACACGCTGGCATGCCCCTTACACCCCGGTCACGTCAGGTGAAAAATAGCCTGGGCAGGAAGGGGGTAAAAGTGCCCTGTATGTAAGCGGTTAAAATAGTTGATAATAAGGGTAAAAAAAAAAAAAATCATGGAATTGAACGTATTTTGGTGGAAAAAAAATGGGTAAAAAAAAAAATCATGAAAATGGGTAAAAAAAAAAAATCATGGAATTGAACGTATTTTGGTGGAAAAAAATGGGTAAAAAAAAAATCATGGAATTGAACGTATTTTGGTGGAAAAAAATGGGTAAAAAAAAAAATCATGGAATTGAACGTATTTTGGTGAAAAAAAATAGGTAAAAAAAAATAAATCATGGAATTGAACGTATTTTGGTGGAAAAAATGGGTAAAAAAAAAAATCATGGAATTGAACGTATTTTGGTGGAAAAAAAATGGGTAAAAAAAAAATCATGGAATTGAACGTATTTTGGTGGAAAAAAATGGGTAAAAAAAAAAAATCATGGAATTGAACGTATTTTGGTGGAAAAAAATGGGTAAAAAAAAAATCATGGAATTGAACGTATTTTGGTGGAAAAAAATGGGTAAAAAAAAAAATCATGGAATTGAACGTATTTTGGTGGAAAAAAATGGGTAAAAAAAAAAATCATGGAATTGAACGTATTTTGGTGAAAAAAAATGGGTAAAAAAAAATAAATCATGGAATTGAACGTATTTTGGTGGAAAAAATGGGTAAAAAAAAAAATCATGGAATTGAACGTATTTTGGTGGAAAAAAAATGGGTAAAAAAAAAATCATGGAATTGAACGTATTTTGGTGGAAAAAAATGGGTAAAAAAAAAAAATCATGGAATTGAACGTATTTTGGTGGAAAAAAATGGGTAAAAAAAAAAATCATGGAATTGAACGTATTTTGGTGGAAAAAAATGGGTAAAAAAAAAATAAATCATGGAATTGAACGTATTTTGGTGGAAAAAAATGGGTAACGCTTGGTCCCATTTTTGTGGTGTGATCCTTGCGCGTGGGCCGGGGAGGATTGGCATGGCCCATGCGCAAGGATGACAGGTTAAAAATAGCCTGGGCAGGAAGGGGGTAAAAGTGCCCTGTATGTAAGCGGTTAAAATAGTTGATAATAAGGGTAAAAAAAATCATGGAATTGAACGTATTTTGGTGGAAAAAAATGGGTAAAAAAAAAAAATCATGGAATTGAACGTATTTTGGCGGAAAAAAATGGGTAAAAAAAAAAAATCATGGAATTGAACGTATTTTGGTGGAAAAAAATGGGTAACGCTTGGTCCCATTTTTGTGGTGTGATCCTTGCGCGGGGGCCTGGGAGGATTGGCATGGCCCATGCGCAAGGATGACAGGTTAAAAATAGCCAGGGCAGGAAGGGGGTAAAAGTGCCCTGTATGTAAGCGGTTAAAATAGTTGATAATAAGGGTAAAAAAAATCATGGAATTGAACATATTTTGGTGGAAAAAAATGGCTAAAAAAAAAAAAAAATCATGGAATTGAACGTATTTTGGTGGAAAAAAATGGGTAACGCTTGGTCCCATTTTTGTGGTGTGATCCTTGCGCGTGGGCCGGGGAGGATTGGCACGGCCCATGCGCAAGGATGACAGGTCAAAAAAAAAATGTGTGTGAGAGCGTTCCATATTTTCTCTGTACCTCTGGTGGTACGCGCCCTGCCTGCAGCAGGACAAGCCATGGGAGAGCCTGAACGCTATTTAAGCCGCCTAAGATGTGCGAACATCAGGTGATGGAGAGCTATGAATTTCCAAGTTGTGAGCTATTTATGCCAAACTAAGTTTATGAATTGTAATAATGCTTTTTGGCTAGTGATAAATGTGATAAATGTGATAAATAATGTCTGTCAGTTGAAAAGTTTTGATTTTACGCAAGAAAATAAGGAGCATAGAGACTATTGTTAAGCAGGGCACTGCATGCAAATGAGCAGCTCTGCCAGGAGGCATTGTGGGAAGGCAGGCCATGCCCACCATGCGTTGCTGGGCCCAGAACCCAGAGGTCGTGGGATCGAAAAACCATCCTCTGCTAGGCGGACATTTTTTTTATTTGTATTTTCTCATAATTAATAACGAAACATTTTAGTCCATTCCTTTTGTTTTTTGCTATATTATTTTCAACTCACTTTGATTTATTTATGTATTTATTTGGTTTTAAAAATGATGCCTGCACCATCTATACACCTAGGGAAGCCTACTGAAATGGGTGGTCAGTCCTATAGGTGCGCCGTGAGAACGCACACGCTGGCATGCCCCTTACACCCCGGTCACGTCAGGTGAAAAATAGCCTGGGCAGGAAGGGGGTAAAAGTGCCCTGTATGTAAGCGGTTAAAATAGTTGATAATAAGGGTAAAAAAAAAAAAAATCATGGAATTGAACGTATTTTGGTGGAAAAAAAATGGGTAAAAAAAAAAATCATGAAAATGGGTAAAAAAAAAAAATCATGGAATTGAACGTATTTTGGTGGAAAAAAATGGGTAAAAAAAAAATCATGGAATTGAACGTATTTTGGTGGAAAAAAATGGGTAAAAAAAAAAATCATGGAATTGAACGTATTTTGGTGAAAAAAAATAGGTAAAAAAAAATAAATCATGGAATTGAACGTATTTTGGTGGAAAAAATGGGTAAAAAAAAAAATCATGGAATTGAACGTATTTTGGTGGAAAAAAAATGGGTAAAAAAAAAATCATGGAATTGAACGTATTTTGGTGGAAAAAAATGGGTAAAAAAAAAAAATCATGGAATTGAACGTATTTTGGTGGAAAAAAATGGGTAAAAAAAAAATCATGGAATTGAACGTATTTTGGTGGAAAAAAATGGGTAAAAAAAAAAATCATGGAATTGAACGTATTTTGGTGGAAAAAAATGGGTAAAAAAAAAAATCATGGAATTGAACGTATTTTGGTGAAAAAAAATGGGTAAAAAAAAATAAATCATGGAATTGAACGTATTTTGGTGGAAAAAATGGGTAAAAAAAAAAATCATGGAATTGAACGTATTTTGGTGGAAAAAAAATGGGTAAAAAAAAAATCATGGAATTGAACGTATTTTGGTGGAAAAAAATGGGTAAAAAAAAAAAATCATGGAATTGAACGTATTTTGGTGGAAAAAAATGGGTAAAAAAAAAAATCATGGAATTGAACGTATTTTGGTGGAAAAAAATGGGTAAAAAAAAAATAAATCATGGAATTGAACGTATTTTGGTGGAAAAAAATGGGTAACGCTTGGTCCCATTTTTGTGGTGTGATCCTTGCGCGTGGGCCGGGGAGGATTGGCATGGCCCATGCGCAAGGATGACAGGTTAAAAATAGCCTGGGCAGGAAGGGGGTAAAAGTGCCCTGTATGTAAGCGGTTAAAATAGTTGATAATAAGGGTAAAAAAAATCATGGAATTGAACGTATTTTGGTGGAAAAAAATGGGTAAAAAAAAAAATCATGGAATTGAACGTATTTTGGCGGAAAAAAATGGGTAAAAAAAAAAAAATCATGGAATTGAACGTATTTTGGTGGAAAAAAATGGGTAACGCTTGGTCCCATTTTTGTGGTGTGATCCTTGCGCGGGGGCCGGGGAGGATTGGCATGGCCCATGCGCAAGGATGACAGGTTAAAAATAGCCTGGGCAGGAAGGGGGTAAAAGTGCCCTGTATGTAAGCGGTTAAAATAGTTGATAATAAGGGTAAAAAAAATCATGGAATTGAACATATTTTGGTGGAAAAAAATGGCTAAAAAAAAAAAAAAATCATGGAATTGAACGTATTTTGGTGGAAAAAAATGGGTAACGCTTGGTCCCATTTTTGTGGTGTGATCCTTGCGCGTGGGCCGGGGAGGATTGGCACGGCCCATGCGCAAGGATGACAGGTCAAAAAAAAAATGTGTGTGAGAGCGTTCCATATTTTCTCTGTACCTCTGGTGGTACGCGCCCTGCCTGCAGCAGGACAAGCCATGGGAGAGCCTGAACGCTATTTAAGCCGCCTAAGATGTGCGAACATCAGGTGATGGAGAGCTATGAATTTCCAAGTTGTGAGCTATTTATGCCAAACTAAGTTTATGAATTGTAATAATGCTTTTTGGCTAGTGATAAATGTGATAAATGTGATAAATAATGTCTGTCAGTTGAAAAGTTTTGATTTTACGCAAGAAAATAAGGAGCATAGAGACTATTGTTAAGCAGGGCACTGCATGCAAATGAGCAGCTCTGCCAGGAGGCATTGTGGGAAGGCAGGCCATGCCCACCATGCGTTGCTGGGCCCAGAACCCAGAGGTCGTGGGATCGAAAAACCATCCTCTGCTAGGCGGACATTTTTTTTATTTGTATTTTCTCATAATTAATAACGAAACATTTTAGTCCATTCCTTTTGTTTTTTGCTATATTATTTTCAACTCACTTTGATTTATTTATGTATTTATTTGGTTTTAAAAATGATGCCTGCACCATCTATACACCTAGGGAAGCCTACTGAAATGGGTGGTCAGTCCTATAGGTGCGCCGTGAGAACGCACACGCTGGCATGCCCCTTACACCCCGGTCACGTCAGGTGAAAAATAGCCTGGGCAGGAAGGGGGTAAAAGTGCCCTGTATGTAAGCGGTTAAAATAGTTGATAATAAGGGTAAAAAAAAAAAAAATCATGGAATTGAACGTATTTTGGTGGAAAAAAATGGGTAAAAAAAAAAATCATGAAAATGGGTAAAAAAAAAAAATCATGCAATTGAACGTATTTTGGTGGAAAAAAATGGGTAAAAAAAAAATCATGGAATTGAACGTATTTTGGTGGAAAAAAATGGGTAAAAAAAAAATATCATGGAATTGAACGTATTTTGGTGAAAAAAAATAGGTAAAAAAAAATAAATCATGGAATTGAACGTATTTTGGTGGAAAAAATGGGTAAAAAAAAAAATCATGGAATTGAACGTATTTTGGTGGAAAAAAAATGGGTAAAAAAAAAATCATGGAATTGAACGTATTTTGGTGGAAAAAAATGGGTAAAAAAAAATAATCATGGAATTGAACGTATTTTGGTGGAAAAAAATGGGTAAAAAAAAAATCATGGAATTGAACGTATTTTGGTGGAAAAAAATGGGTAAAAAAAAAAATCATGGAATTGAACGTATTTTGGTGGAAAAAAATGGGTAAAAAAAAAAATCATGGAATTGAACGTATTTTGGTGAAAAAAAATGGGTAAAAAAAAATAAATCATGGAATTGAACGTATTTTGGTGGAAAAAATGGGTAAAAAAAAAAATCATGGAATTGAACGTATTTTGGTGGAAAAAAAATGGGTAAAAAAAAAATCATGGAATTGAACGTATTTTGGTGGAAAAAAATGGGTAAAAAAAAAAAATCATGGAATTGAACGTATTTTGGTGGAAAAAAATGGGTAAAAAAAAAAATCATGGAATTGAACGTATTTTGGTGGAAAAAAATGGGTAAAAAAAAAATAAATCATGGAATTGAACGTATTTTGGTGGAAAAAAATGGGTAACGCTTGGTCCCATTTTTGTGGTGTGATCCTTGCGCGTGGGCCGGGGAGGATTGGCATGGCCCATGCGCAAGGATGACAGGTTAAAAATAGCCTGGGCAGGAAGGGGGTAAAAGTGCCCTGTATGTAAGCGGTTAAAATAGTTGATAATAAGGGTAAAAAAAATCATGGAATTGAACGTATTTTGGTGGAAAAAAATGGGTAAAAAAAAAAAATCATGGAATTGAACGTATTTTGGCGGAAAAAAATGGGTAAAAAAAAAAAAATCATGGAATTGAACGTATTTTGGTGGAAAAAAATGGGTAACGCTTGGTCCCATTTTTGTGGTGTGATCCTTGCGCGGGGGCCTGGGAGGATTGGCATGGCCCATGCGCAAGGATGACAGGTTAAAAATAGCCAGGGCAGGAAGGGGGTAAAAGTGCCCTGTATGTAAGCGGTTAAAATAGTTGATAATAAGGGTAAAAAAAATCATGGAATTGAACATATTTTGGTGGAAAAAAATGGCTAAAAAAAAAAAAAAATCATGGAATTGAACGTATTTTGGTGGAAAAAAATGGGTAACGCTTGGTCCCATTTTTGTGGTGTGATCCTTGCGCGTGGGCCGGGGAGGATTGGCACGGCCCATGCGCAAGGATGACAGGTCAAAAAAAAAATGTGTGTGAGAGCGTTCCATATTTTCTCTGTACCTCTGGTGGTACGCGCCCTGCCTGCAGCAGGACAAGCCATGGGAGAGCCTGAACGCTATTTAAGCCGCCTAAGATGTGCGAACATCAGGTGATGGAGAGCTATGAATTTCCAAGTTGTGAGCTATTTATGCCAAACTAAGTTTATGAATTGTAATAATGCTTTTTGGCTAGTGATAAATGTGATAAATGTGATAAATAATGTCTGTCAGTTGAAAAGTTTTGATTTTACGCAAGAAAATAAGGAGCATAGAGACTATTGTTAAGCAGGGCACTGCATGCAAATGAGCAGCTCTGCCAGGAGGCATTGTGGGAAGGCAGGCCATGCCCACCATGCGTTGCTGGGCCCAGAACCCAGAGGTCGTGGGATCGAAAAACCATCCTCTGCTAGGCGGACATTTTTTTTATTTGTATTTTCTCATAATTAATAACGAAACATTTTAGTCCATTCCTTTTGTTTTTTGCTATATTATTTTCAACTCACTTTGATTTATTTATGTATTTATTTGGTTTTAAAAATGATGCCTGCACCATCTATACACCTAGGGAAGCCTACTGAAATGGGTGGTCAGTCCTATAGGTGCGCCGTGAGAACGCACACGCTGGCATGCCCCTTACACCCCGGTCACGTCAGGTGAAAAATAGCCTGGGCAGGAAGGGGGTAAAAGTGCCCTGTATGTAAGCGGTTAAAATAGTTGATAATAAGGGTAAAAAAAAAAAAAATCATGGAATTGAACGTATTTTGGTGGAAAAAAATGGGTAAAAAAAAAAATCATGAAAATGGGTAAAAAAAAAAAATCATGGAATTGAACGTATTTTGGTGGAAAAAAATGGGTAAAAAAAAAATCATGGAATTGAACGTATTTTGGTGGAAAAAAATGGGTAAAAAAAAAATATCATGGAATTGAAGGTATTTTGGTGAAAAAAAATAGGTAAAAAAAAATAAATCATGGAATTGAACGTATTTTGGTGGAAAAAATGGGTAAAAAAAAAAATCATGGAATTGAACGTATTTTGGTGGAAAAAAAATGGGTAAAAAAAAAATCATGGAATTGAACGTATTTTGGTGGAAAAAAATGGGTAAAAAAAAAAAATCATGGAATTGAACGTATTTTGGTGGAAAAAAATGGGTAAAAAAAAAATCATGGAATTGAACGTATTTTGGTGGAAAAAAATGGGTAAAAAAAAAATCATGGAATTGAACGTATTTTGGTGGAAAAAAATGGGTAAAAAAAAAAATCATGGAATTGAACGTATTTTGGTGAAAAAAAATGGGTAAAAAAAAATAAATCATGGAATTGAACGTATTTTGGTGGAAAAAATGGGTAAAAAAAAAAATCATGGAATTGAACGTATTTTGGTGGAAAAAAAATGGGTAAAAAAAAAATCATGGAATTGAACGTATTTTGGTGGAAAAAAATGGGTAAAAAAAAAAAATCATGGAATTGAACGTATTTTGGTGGAAAAAAATGGGTAAAAAAAAAAATCATGGAATTGAACGTATTTTGGTGGAAAAAAATGGGTAAAAAAAAAATAAATCATGGAATTGAACGTATTTTGGTGGAAAAAAATGGGTAACGCTTGGTCCCATTTTTGTGGTGTGATCCTTGCGCGTGGGCCGGGGAGGATTGGCATGGCCCATGCGCAAGGATGACAGGTTAAAAATAGCCTGGGCAGGAAGGGGGTAAAAGTGCCCTGTATGTAAGCGGTTAAAATAGTTGATAATAAGGGTAAAAAAAATCATGGAATTGAACGTATTTTGGTGGAAAAAAATGGGTAAAAAAAAAAAATCATGGAATTGAACGTATTTTGGCGGAAAAAAATGGGTAAAAAAAAAAAAATCATGGAATTGAACGTATTTTGGTGGAAAAAAATGGGTAACGCTTGGTCCCATTTTTGTGGTGTGATCCTTGCGCGGGGGCCTGGGAGGATTGGCATGGCCCATGCGCAAGGATGACAGGTTAAAAATAGCCAGGGCAGGAAGGGGGTAAAAGTGCCCTGTATGTAAGCGGTTAAAATAGTTGATAATAAGGGTAAAAAAAATCATGGAATTGAACATATTTTGGTGGAAAAAAATGGCTAAAAAAAAAAAAAAATCATGGAATTGAACGTATTTTGGTGGAAAAAAATGGGTAACGCTTGGTCCCATTTTTGTGGTGTGATCCTTGCGCGTGGGCCGGGGAGGATTGGCACGGCCCATGCGCAAGGATGACAGGTCAAAAAAAAAATGTGTGTGAGAGCGTTCCATATTTTCTCTGTACCTCTGGTGGTACGCGCCCTGCCTGCAGCAGGACAAGCCATGGGAGAGCCTGAACGCTATTTAAGCCGCCTAAGATGTGCGAACATCAGGTGATGGAGAGCTATGAATTTCCAAGTTGTGAGCTATTTATGCCAAACTAAGTTTATGAATTGTAATAATGCTTTTTGGCTAGTGATAAATGTGATAAATGTGATAAATAATGTCTGTCAGTTGAAAAGTTTTGATTTTACGCAAGAAAATAAGGAGCATAGAGACTATTGTTAAGCAGGGCACTGCATGCAAATGAGCAGCTCTGCCAGGAGGCATTGTGGGAAGGCAGGCCATGCCCACCATGCGTTGCTGGGCCCAGAACCCAGAGGTCGTGGGATCGAAAAACCATCCTCTGCTAGGCGGACATTTTTTTTATTTGTATTTTCTCATAATTAATAACGAAACATTTTAGTCCATTCCTTTTGTTTTTTGCTATATTATTTTCAACTCACTTTGATTTATTTATGTATTTATTTGGTTTTAAAAATGATGCCTGCACCATCTATACACCTAGGGAAGCCTACTGAAATGGGTGGTCAGTCCTATAGGTGCGCCGTGAGAACGCACACGCTGGCATGCCCCTTACACCCCGGTCACGTCAGGTGAAAAATAGCCTGGGCAGGAAGGGGGTAAAAGTGCCCTGTATGTAAGCGGTTAAAAAAGTTGATAATAAGGGTAAAAAAAATCATGGAATTGAACGTATTTTGGTGGAAAAAAATGGGTAAAAAAAAAAAAATCATGGAATTGAACGTATTTTGGTGGAAAAAAATGGGTAACGCTTGGTCCCATTTTTGTGGTGTGATCCTTGCGCGGGGGCCGGGGAGGATTGGCATGGCCCATGCGCAAGGATGACAGGTTAAAAATAGCCTGGGCAGGAAGGGGGTAAAAGTGCCCTGTATGTAAGCGGTTAAAATAGTTGATAATAAGGGTAAAAAAAAAAAAAATCATGGAATTGAACGTATTTTGGTGGAAAAAAATGGGTAAAAAAAAAAATCATGAAAATGGGTAAAAAAAAAAAATCATGGAATTGAACGTATTTTGGTGGAAAAAAATGGGTAAAAAAAAAATCATGGAATTGAACATATTTTGGTGGAAAAAAATGGGTAAAAAAAAAAATCATGGAATTGAACGTATTTTGGTGGAAAAAAATGGGTAAAAAAAAAAATCATGGAATTGAACGTATTTTGGTGAAAAAAAATGGGTAAAAAAAAATAAATCATGGAATTGAACGTATTTTGGTGGAAAAAATGGGTAAAAAAAAAAATCATGGAATTGAACGTATTTTGGTGGAAAAAAAATGGGTAAAAAAAAAATCATGGAATTGAACGTATTTTGGTGGAAAAAAATGGGTAAAAAAAAAAAATCATGGAATTGAACGTATTTTGGTGGAAAAAAATGGGTAAAAAAAAAAATCATGGAATTGAACGTATTTTGGTGGAAAAAAATGGGTAAAAAAAAAATAAATCATGGAATTGAACGTATTTTGGTGGAAAAAAATGGGTAACGCTTGGTCCCATTTTTGTGGTGTGATCCTTGCGCGTGGGCCGGGGAGGATTGGCATGGCCCATACGCAAGGATGACAGGTTAAAAATAGCCTGGGCAGGAAGGGGGTAAAAGTGCCCTGTATGTAAGCGGTTAAAATAGTTGATAATAAGGGTAAAAAAAATCATGGAATTGAACGTATTTTGGTGGAAAAAAATGGGTAAAAAAAAAAAAATCATGGAATTGAACGTATTTTGGCGGAAAAAAATGGGTAAAAAAAAAATAAATCATGGAATTGAACGTATTTTGGTGGAAAAAAATGCGTAACGCTTGGTCCCATTTTTGTGGTGTGATCCTTGCGCGTGGGCCGGGGAGGATTGGCATGGCCCATGCGCAAGGATGACAGGTTAAAAATAGCCTGGGCAGGAAGGGGGTAAAAGTGCCCTGTATGTAAGCGGTTAAAATAGTTGATAATAAGGGTAAAAAAAATCATGGAATTGAACGTATTTTGGTGGAAAAAAATGGGTAAAAAAAAAAAAATCATGGAATTGAACGTATTTTGGCGGAAAAAAATGGGTAACGCTTGGTCCCATTTTTGTGGTGTGATCCTTGCGCGGGGGCCGGGGAGGATTGGCACGGCCCATGCGCAAGGATGACAGGTCAAAAAAAAAATGTGTGTGAGAGCGTTCCATATTTTCTCTGTACCTCTGGTGGTACGCGCCCTGCCTGCAGCAGGACAAGCCATGGGAGAGCCTGAACGCTATTTAAGCCGCCTAAGATGTGCGAACATCAGGTGATGGAGAGCTATGAATTTCCAAGTTGTGAGCTATTTATGCCAAACTAAGTTTATGAATTGTAATAATGCTTTTTGGCTAGTGATAAATGTGATAAATGTGATAAATAATGTCTGTCAGTTGAAAAGTTTTGATTTTACGCAAGAAAATAAGGAGCATAGAGACTATTGTTAAGCAGGGCACTGCATGCAAATGAGCAGCTCTGCCAGGAGGCATTGTGGGAAGGCAGGCCATGCCCACCATGCGTTGCTGGGCCCAGAACCCAGAGGTCGTGGGATCGAAAAACCATCCTCTGCTAGGCGGACATTTTTTTTATTTGTATTTTCTCATAATTAATAACGAAACATTTTAGTCCATTCCTTTTGTTTTTTGCTATATTATTTTCAACTCACTTTGATTTATTTATGTATTTATTTGGTTTTAAAAATGATGCCTGCACCATCTATACACCTAGGGAAGCCTACTGAAATGGGTGGTCAGTCCTATAGGTGCGCCGTGAGAACGCACACGCTGGCATGCCCCTTACACCCCGGTCACGTCAGGTGAAAAATAGCCTGGGCAGGAAGGGGGTAAAAGTGCCCTGTATGTAAGCGGTTAAAATAGTTGATAATAAGGGTAAAAAAAATCATGGAATTGAACGTATTTTGGTGGAAAAAAAATGGGTAAAAAAAAAATCATGGAATTGAACGTATTTTGAGTGGAAAAAAATGGGTAAAAAAAAAAATCATGGAATTGAACGTATTTTGGTGGAAAAAAATGGGTAAAAAAAAAAATCATGGAATTGAACGTATTTTGGTGGAAAAAAATGGGTAAAAAAAAAATAAATCATGGAATTGAACGTATTTTGGTGGAAAAAAATGGGTAACGCTTGGTCCCATTTTTGTGGTGTGATCCTTGCGCGTGGGCCGGGGAGGATTGGCATGGCCCATGCGCAAGGATGACAGGTTAAAAATAGCCTGGGCAGGAAGGGGGTAAAAGTGCCCTGTATGTAAGCGGTTAAAATAGTTGATAATAAGGGTAAAAAAAATCATGGAATTGAACGTATTTTGGTGGAAAAAAATGGGTAAAAAAAAAAAATCATGGAATTGAACGTATTTTGGCGGAAAAAAATGGGTAAAAAAAAAAAAATCATGGAATTGAACGTATTTTGGTGGAAAAAAATGGGTAACGCTTGGTCCCATTTTTGTGGTGTGATCCTTGCGCGGGGGCCGGGGAGGATTGGCATGGCCCATGCGCAAGGATGACAGGTTAAAAATAGCCTGGGCAGGAAGGGGGTAAAAGTGCCCTGTATGTAAGCGGTTAAAATAGTTGATAATAAGGGTAAAAAAAATCATGGAATTGAACATATTTTGGTGGAAAAAAATGGCTAAAAAAAAAAAAAAATCATGGAATTGAACGTATTTTGGTGGAAAAAAATGGGTAACGCTTGGTCCCATTTTTGTGGTGTGATCCTTGCGCGTGGGCCGGGGAGGATTGGCACGGCCCATGCGCAAGGATGACAGGTCAAAAAAAAAATGTGTGTGAGAGCGTTCCATATTTTCTCTGTACCTCTGGTGGTACGCGCCCTGCCTGCAGCAGGACAAGCCATGGGAGAGCCTGAACGCTATTTAAGCCGCCTAAGATGTGCGAACATCAGGTGATGGAGAGCTATGAATTTCCAAGTTGTGAGCTATTTATGCCAAACTAAGTTTATGAATTGTAATAATGCTTTTTGGCTAGTGATAAATGTGATAAATGTGATAAATAATGTCTGTCAGTTGAAAAGTTTTGATTTTACGCAAGAAAATAAGGAGCATAGAGACTATTGTTAAGCAGGGCACTGCATGCAAATGAGCAGCTCTGCCAGGAGGCATTGTGGGAAGGCAGGCCATGCCCACCATGCGTTGCTGGGCCCAGAACCCAGAGGTCGTGGGATCGAAAAACCATCCTCTGCTAGGCGGACATTTTTTTTATTTGTATTTTCTCATAATTAATAACGAAACATTTTAGTCCATTCCTTTTGTTTTTTGCTATATTATTTTCAACTCACTTTGATTTATTTATGTATTTATTTGGTTTTAAAAATGATGCCTGCACCATCTATACACCTAGGGAAGCCTACTGAAATGGGTGGTCAGTCCTATAGGTGCGCCGTGAGAACGCACACGCTGGCATGCCCCTTACACCCCGGTCACGTCAGGTGAAAAATAGCCTGGGCAGGAAGGGGGTAAAAGTGCCCTGTATGTAAGCGGTTAAAATAGTTGATAATAAGGGTAAAAAAAAAAAAAATCATGGAATTGAACGTATTTTGGTGGAAAAAAATGGGTAAAAAAAAAAATCATGAAAATGGGTAAAAAAAAAAAATCATGCAATTGAACGTATTTTGGTGGAAAAAAATGGGTAAAAAAAAAATCATGGAATTGAACGTATTTTGGTGGAAAAAAATGGGTAAAAAAAAAATATCATGGAATTGAACGTATTTTGGTGAAAAAAAATAGGTAAAAAAAAATAAATCATGGAATTGAACGTATTTTGGTGGAAAAAATGGGTAAAAAAAAAAATCATGGAATTGAACGTATTTTGGTGGAAAAAAAATGGGTAAAAAAAAAATCATGGAATTGAACGTATTTTGGTGGAAAAAAATGGGTAAAAAAAAATAATCATGGAATTGAACGTATTTTGGTGGAAAAAAATGGGTAAAAAAAAAATCATGGAATTGAACGTATTTTGGTGGAAAAAAATGGGTAAAAAAAAAAATCATGGAATTGAACGTATTTTGGTGGAAAAAAATGGGTAAAAAAAAAAATCATGGAATTGAACGTATTTTGGTGAAAAAAAATGGGTAAAAAAAAATAAATCATGGAATTGAACGTATTTTGGTGGAAAAAATGGGTAAAAAAAAAAATCATGGAATTGAACGTATTTTGGTGGAAAAAAAATGGGTAAAAAAAAAATCATGGAATTGAACGTATTTTGGTGGAAAAAAATGGGTAAAAAAAAAAAATCATGGAATTGAACGTATTTTGGTGGAAAAAAATGGGTAAAAAAAAAAATCATGGAATTGAACGTATTTTGGTGGAAAAAAATGGGTAAAAAAAAAATAAATCATGGAATTGAACGTATTTTGGTGGAAAAAAATGGGTAACGCTTGGTCCCATTTTTGTGGTGTGATCCTTGCGCGTGGGCCGGGGAGGATTGGCATGGCCCATGCGCAAGGATGACAGGTTAAAAATAGCCTGGGCAGGAAGGGGGTAAAAGTGCCCTGTATGTAAGCGGTTAAAATAGTTGATAATAAGGGTAAAAAAAATCATGGAATTGAACGTATTTTGGTGGAAAAAAATGGGTAAAAAAAAAAAATCATGGAATTGAACGTATTTTGGCGGAAAAAAATGGGTAAAAAAAAAAAAATCATGGAATTGAACGTATTTTGGTGGAAAAAAATGGGTAACGCTTGGTCCCATTTTTGTGGTGTGATCCTTGCGCGGGGGCCTGGGAGGATTGGCATGGCCCATGCGCAAGGATGACAGGTTAAAAATAGCCAGGGCAGGAAGGGGGTAAAAGTGCCCTGTATGTAAGCGGTTAAAATAGTTGATAATAAGGGTAAAAAAAATCATGGAATTGAACATATTTTGGTGGAAAAAAATGGCTAAAAAAAAAAAAAAATCATGGAATTGAACGTATTTTGGTGGAAAAAAATGGGTAACGCTTGGTCCCATTTTTGTGGTGTGATCCTTGCGCGTGGGCCGGGGAGGATTGGCACGGCCCATGCGCAAGGATGACAGGTCAAAAAAAAAATGTGTGTGAGAGCGTTCCATATTTTCTCTGTACCTCTGGTGGTACGCGCCCTGCCTGCAGCAGGACAAGCCATGGGAGAGCCTGAACGCTATTTAAGCCGCCTAAGATGTGCGAACATCAGGTGATGGAGAGCTATGAATTTCCAAGTTGTGAGCTATTTATGCCAAACTAAGTTTATGAATTGTAATAATGCTTTTTGGCTAGTGATAAATGTGATAAATGTGATAAATAATGTCTGTCAGTTGAAAAGTTTTGATTTTACGCAAGAAAATAAGGAGCATAGAGACTATTGTTAAGCAGGGCACTGCATGCAAATGAGCAGCTCTGCCAGGAGGCATTGTGGGAAGGCAGGCCATGCCCACCATGCGTTGCTGGGCCCAGAACCCAGAGGTCGTGGGATCGAAAAACCATCCTCTGCTAGGCGGACATTTTTTTTATTTGTATTTTCTCATAATTAATAACGAAACATTTTAGTCCATTCCTTTTGTTTTTTGCTATATTATTTTCAACTCACTTTGATTTATTTATGTATTTATTTGGTTTTAAAAATGATGCCTGCACCATCTATACACCTAGGGAAGCCTACTGAAATGGGTGGTCAGTCCTATAGGTGCGCCGTGAGAACGCACACGCTGGCATGCCCCTTACACCCCGGTCACGTCAGGTGAAAAATAGCCTGGGCAGGAAGGGGGTAAAAGTGCCCTGTATGTAAGCGGTTAAAATAGTTGATAATAAGGGTAAAAAAAAAAAAAATCATGGAATTGAACGTATTTTGGTGGAAAAAAATGGGTAAAAAAAAAAATCATGAAAATGGGTAAAAAAAAAAAATCATGGAATTGAACGTATTTTGGTGGAAAAAAATGGGTAAAAAAAAAATCATGGAATTGAACGTATTTTGGTGGAAAAAAATGGGTAAAAAAAAAATATCATGGAATTGAAGGTATTTTGGTGAAAAAAAATAGGTAAAAAAAAATAAATCATGGAATTGAACGTATTTTGGTGGAAAAAATGGGTAAAAAAAAAAATCATGGAATTGAACGTATTTTGGTGGAAAAAAAATGGGTAAAAAAAAAATCATGGAATTGAACGTATTTTGGTGGAAAAAAATGGGTAAAAAAAAAAAATCATGGAATTGAACGTATTTTGGTGGAAAAAAATGGGTAAAAAAAAAATCATGGAATTGAACGTATTTTGGTGGAAAAAAATGGGTAAAAAAAAAATCATGGAATTGAACGTATTTTGGTGGAAAAAAATGGGTAAAAAAAAAAATCATGGAATTGAACGTATTTTGGTGAAAAAAAATGGGTAAAAAAAAATAAATCATGGAATTGAACGTATTTTGGTGGAAAAAATGGGTAAAAAAAAAAATCATGGAATTGAACGTATTTTGGTGGAAAAAAAATGGGTAAAAAAAAAATCATGGAATTGAACGTATTTTGGTGGAAAAAAATGGGTAAAAAAAAAAAATCATGGAATTGAACGTATTTTGGTGGAAAAAAATGGGTAAAAAAAAAAATCATGGAATTGAACGTATTTTGGTGGAAAAAAATGGGTAAAAAAAAAATAAATCATGGAATTGAACGTATTTTGGTGGAAAAAAATGGGTAACGCTTGGTCCCATTTTTGTGGTGTGATCCTTGCGCGTGGGCCGGGGAGGATTGGCATGGCCCATGCGCAAGGATGACAGGTTAAAAATAGCCTGGGCAGGAAGGGGGTAAAAGTGCCCTGTATGTAAGCGGTTAAAATAGTTGATAATAAGGGTAAAAAAAATCATGGAATTGAACGTATTTTGGTGGAAAAAAATGGGTAAAAAAAAAAAATCATGGAATTGAACGTATTTTGGCGGAAAAAAATGGGTAAAAAAAAAAAAATCATGGAATTGAACGTATTTTGGTGGAAAAAAATGGGTAACGCTTGGTCCCATTTTTGTGGTGTGATCCTTGCGCGGGGGCCTGGGAGGATTGGCATGGCCCATGCGCAAGGATGACAGGTTAAAAATAGCCAGGGCAGGAAGGGGGTAAAAGTGCCCTGTATGTAAGCGGTTAAAATAGTTGATAATAAGGGTAAAAAAAATCATGGAATTGAACATATTTTGGTGGAAAAAAATGGCTAAAAAAAAAAAAAAATCATGGAATTGAACGTATTTTGGTGGAAAAAAATGGGTAACGCTTGGTCCCATTTTTGTGGTGTGATCCTTGCGCGTGGGCCGGGGAGGATTGGCACGGCCCATGCGCAAGGATGACAGGTCAAAAAAAAAATGTGTGTGAGAGCGTTCCATATTTTCTCTGTACCTCTGGTGGTACGCGCCCTGCCTGCAGCAGGACAAGCCATGGGAGAGCCTGAACGCTATTTAAGCCGCCTAAGATGTGCGAACATCAGGTGATGGAGAGCTATGAATTTCCAAGTTGTGAGCTATTTATGCCAAACTAAGTTTATGAATTGTAATAATGCTTTTTGGCTAGTGATAAATGTGATAAATGTGATAAATAATGTCTGTCAGTTGAAAAGTTTTGATTTTACGCAAGAAAATAAGGAGCATAGAGACTATTGTTAAGCAGGGCACTGCATGCAAATGAGCAGCTCTGCCAGGAGGCATTGTGGGAAGGCAGGCCATGCCCACCATGCGTTGCTGGGCCCAGAACCCAGAGGTCGTGGGATCGAAAAACCATCCTCTGCTAGGCGGACATTTTTTTTATTTGTATTTTCTCATAATTAATAACGAAACATTTTAGTCCATTCCTTTTGTTTTTTGCTATATTATTTTCAACTCACTTTGATTTATTTATGTATTTATTTGGTTTTAAAAATGATGCCTGCACCATCTATACACCTAGGGAAGCCTACTGAAATGGGTGGTCAGTCCTATAGGTGCGCCGTGAGAACGCACACGCTGGCATGCCCCTTACACCCCGGTCACGTCAGGTGAAAAATAGCCTGGGCAGGAAGGGGGTAAAAGTGCCCTGTATGTAAGCGGTTAAAATAGTTGATAATAAGGGTAAAAAAAAAAAAAATCATGGAATTGAACGTATTTTGGTGGAAAAAAAATGGGTAAAAAAAAAAATCATGAAAATGGGTAAAAAAAAAAAATCATGGAATTGAACGTATTTTGGTGGAAAAAAATGGGTAAAAAAAAAATCATGGAATTGAACGTATTTTGGTGGAAAAAAATGGGTAAAAAAAAAAATCATGGAATTGAACGTATTTTGGTGAAAAAAAATAGGTAAAAAAAAATAAATCATGGAATTGAACGTATTTTGGTGGAAAAAATGGGTAAAAAAAAAAATCATGGAATTGAACGTATTTTGGTGGAAAAAAAATGGGTAAAAAAAAAATCATGGAATTGAACGTATTTTGGTGGAAAAAAATGGGTAAAAAAAAAAAATCATGGAATTGAACGTATTTTGGTGGAAAAAAATGGGTAAAAAAAAAATCATGGAATTGAACGTATTTTGGTGGAAAAAAATGGGTAAAAAAAAAAATCATGGAATTGAACGTATTTTGGTGGAAAAAAATGGGTAAAAAAAAAAATCATGGAATTGAACGTATTTTGGTGAAAAAAAATGGGTAAAAAAAAATAAATCATGGAATTGAACGTATTTTGGTGGAAAAAATGGGTAAAAAAAAAAATCATGGAATTGAACGTATTTTGGTGGAAAAAAAATGGGTAAAAAAAAAATCATGGAATTGAACGTATTTTGGTGGAAAAAAATGGGTAAAAAAAAAAAATCATGGAATTGAACGTATTTTGGTGGAAAAAAATGGGTAAAAAAAAAAATCATGGAATTGAACGTATTTTGGTGGAAAAAAATGGGTAAAAAAAAAATAAATCATGGAATTGAACGTATTTTGGTGGAAAAAAATGGGTAACGCTTGGTCCCATTTTTGTGGTGTGATCCTTGCGCGTGGGCCGGGGAGGATTGGCATGGCCCATGCGCAAGGATGACAGGTTAAAAATAGCCTGGGCAGGAAGGGGGTAAAAGTGCCCTGTATGTAAGCGGTTAAAATAGTTGATAATAAGGGTAAAAAAAATCATGGAATTGAACGTATTTTGGTGGAAAAAAATGGGTAAAAAAAAAAATCATGGAATTGAACGTATTTTGGCGGAAAAAAATGGGTAAAAAAAAAAAAATCATGGAATTGAACGTATTTTGGTGGAAAAAAATGGGTAACGCTTGGTCCCATTTTTGTGGTGTGATCCTTGCGCGGGGGCCGGGGAGGATTGGCATGGCCCATGCGCAAGGATGACAGGTTAAAAATAGCCTGGGCAGGAAGGGGGTAAAAGTGCCCTGTATGTAAGCGGTTAAAATAGTTGATAATAAGGGTAAAAAAAATCATGGAATTGAACATATTTTGGTGGAAAAAAATGGCTAAAAAAAAAAAAAAATCATGGAATTGAACGTATTTTGGTGGAAAAAAATGGGTAACGCTTGGTCCCATTTTTGTGGTGTGATCCTTGCGCGTGGGCCGGGGAGGATTGGCACGGCCCATGCGCAAGGATGACAGGTCAAAAAAAAAATGTGTGTGAGAGCGTTCCATATTTTCTCTGTACCTCTGGTGGTACGCGCCCTGCCTGCAGCAGGACAAGCCATGGGAGAGCCTGAACGCTATTTAAGCCGCCTAAGATGTGCGAACATCAGGTGATGGAGAGCTATGAATTTCCAAGTTGTGAGCTATTTATGCCAAACTAAGTTTATGAATTGTAATAATGCTTTTTGGCTAGTGATAAATGTGATAAATGTGATAAATAATGTCTGTCAGTTGAAAAGTTTTGATTTTACGCAAGAAAATAAGGAGCATAGAGACTATTGTTAAGCAGGGCACTGCATGCAAATGAGCAGCTCTGCCAGGAGGCATTGTGGGAAGGCAGGCCATGCCCACCATGCGTTGCTGGGCCCAGAACCCAGAGGTCGTGGGATCGAAAAACCATCCTCTGCTAGGCGGACATTTTTTTTATTTGTATTTTCTCATAATTAATAACGAAACATTTTAGTCCATTCCTTTTGTTTTTTGCTATATTATTTTCAACTCACTTTGATTTATTTATGTATTTATTTGGTTTTAAAAATGATGCCTGCACCATCTATACACCTAGGGAAGCCTACTGAAATGGGTGGTCAGTCCTATAGGTGCGCCGTGAGAACGCACACGCTGGCATGCCCCTTACACCCCGGTCACGTCAGGTGAAAAATAGCCTGGGCAGGAAGGGGGTAAAAGTGCCCTGTATGTAAGCGGTTAAAATAGTTGATAATAAGGGTAAAAAAAAAAAAAATCATGGAATTGAACGTATTTTGGTGGAAAAAAATGGGTAAAAAAAAAAATCATGAAAATGGGTAAAAAAAAAAAATCATGCAATTGAACGTATTTTGGTGGAAAAAAATGGGTAAAAAAAAAATCATGGAATTGAACGTATTTTGGTGGAAAAAAATGGGTAAAAAAAAAATATCATGGAATTGAACGTATTTTGGTGAAAAAAAATAGGTAAAAAAAAATAAATCATGGAATTGAACGTATTTTGGTGGAAAAAATGGGTAAAAAAAAAAATCATGGAATTGAACGTATTTTGGTGGAAAAAAAATGGGTAAAAAAAAAATCATGGAATTGAACGTATTTTGGTGGAAAAAAATGGGTAAAAAAAAATAATCATGGAATTGAACGTATTTTGGTGGAAAAAAATGGGTAAAAAAAAAATCATGGAATTGAACGTATTTTGGTGGAAAAAAATGGGTAAAAAAAAAAATCATGGAATTGAACGTATTTTGGTGGAAAAAAATGGGTAAAAAAAAAAATCATGGAATTGAACGTATTTTGGTGAAAAAAAATGGGTAAAAAAAAATAAATCATGGAATTGAACGTATTTTGGTGGAAAAAATGGGTAAAAAAAAAAATCATGGAATTGAACGTATTTTGGTGGAAAAAAAATGGGTAAAAAAAAAATCATGGAATTGAACGTATTTTGGTGGAAAAAAATGGGTAAAAAAAAAAAATCATGGAATTGAACGTATTTTGGTGGAAAAAAATGGGTAAAAAAAAAAATCATGGAATTGAACGTATTTTGGTGGAAAAAAATGGGTAAAAAAAAAATAAATCATGGAATTGAACGTATTTTGGTGGAAAAAAATGGGTAACGCTTGGTCCCATTTTTGTGGTGTGATCCTTGCGCGTGGGCCGGGGAGGATTGGCATGGCCCATGCGCAAGGATGACAGGTTAAAAATAGCCTGGGCAGGAAGGGGGTAAAAGTGCCCTGTATGTAAGCGGTTAAAATAGTTGATAATAAGGGTAAAAAAAATCATGGAATTGAACGTATTTTGGTGGAAAAAAATGGGTAAAAAAAAAAAATCATGGAATTGAACGTATTTTGGCGGAAAAAAATGGGTAAAAAAAAAAAAATCATGGAATTGAACGTATTTTGGTGGAAAAAAATGGGTAACGCTTGGTCCCATTTTTGTGGTGTGATCCTTGCGCGGGGGCCTGGGAGGATTGGCATGGCCCATGCGCAAGGATGACAGGTTAAAAATAGCCAGGGCAGGAAGGGGGTAAAAGTGCCCTGTATGTAAGCGGTTAAAATAGTTGATAATAAGGGTAAAAAAAATCATGGAATTGAACATATTTTGGTGGAAAAAAATGGCTAAAAAAAAAAAAAAATCATGGAATTGAACGTATTTTGGTGGAAAAAAATGGGTAACGCTTGGTCCCATTTTTGTGGTGTGATCCTTGCGCGTGGGCCGGGGAGGATTGGCACGGCCCATGCGCAAGGATGACAGGTCAAAAAAAAAATGTGTGTGAGAGCGTTCCATATTTTCTCTGTACCTCTGGTGGTACGCGCCCTGCCTGCAGCAGGACAAGCCATGGGAGAGCCTGAACGCTATTTAAGCCGCCTAAGATGTGCGAACATCAGGTGATGGAGAGCTATGAATTTCCAAGTTGTGAGCTATTTATGCCAAACTAAGTTTATGAATTGTAATAATGCTTTTTGGCTAGTGATAAATGTGATAAATGTGATAAATAATGTCTGTCAGTTGAAAAGTTTTGATTTTACGCAAGAAAATAAGGAGCATAGAGACTATTGTTAAGCAGGGCACTGCATGCAAATGAGCAGCTCTGCCAGGAGGCATTGTGGGAAGGCAGGCCATGCCCACCATGCGTTGCTGGGCCCAGAACCCAGAGGTCGTGGGATCGAAAAACCATCCTCTGCTAGGCGGACATTTTTTTTATTTGTATTTTCTCATAATTAATAACGAAACATTTTAGTCCATTCCTTTTGTTTTTTGCTATATTATTTTCAACTCACTTTGATTTATTTATGTATTTATTTGGTTTTAAAAATGATGCCTGCACCATCTATACACCTAGGGAAGCCTACTGAAATGGGTGGTCAGTCCTATAGGTGCGCCGTGAGAACGCACACGCTGGCATGCCCCTTACACCCCGGTCACGTCAGGTGAAAAATAGCCTGGGCAGGAAGGGGGTAAAAGTGCCCTGTATGTAAGCGGTTAAAATAGTTGATAATAAGGGTAAAAAAAAAAAAAATCATGGAATTGAACGTATTTTGGTGGAAAAAAATGGGTAAAAAAAAAAATCATGAAAATGGGTAAAAAAAAAAAATCATGGAATTGAACGTATTTTGGTGGAAAAAAATGGGTAAAAAAAAAATCATGGAATTGAACGTATTTTGGTGGAAAAAAATGGGTAAAAAAAAAATATCATGGAATTGAAGGTATTTTGGTGAAAAAAAATAGGTAAAAAAAAATAAATCATGGAATTGAACGTATTTTGGTGGAAAAAATGGGTAAAAAAAAAAATCATGGAATTGAACGTATTTTGGTGGAAAAAAAATGGGTAAAAAAAAAATCATGGAATTGAACGTATTTTGGTGGAAAAAAATGGGTAAAAAAAAAAAATCATGGAATTGAACGTATTTTGGTGGAAAAAAATGGGTAAAAAAAAAATCATGGAATTGAACGTATTTTGGTGGAAAAAAATGGGTAAAAAAAAAATCATGGAATTGAACGTATTTTGGTGGAAAAAAATGGGTAAAAAAAAAAAAATCATGGAATTGAACGTATTTTGGCGGAAAAAAATGGGTAACGCTTGGTCCCATTTTTGTGGTGTGATCCTTGCGCGGGGGCCGGGGAGGATTGGCACGGCCCATGCGCAAGGATGACAGGTCAAAAAAAAAATGTGTGTGAGAGCGTTCCATATTTTCTCTGTACCTCTGGTGGTACGCGCCCTGCCTGCAGCAGGACAAGCCATGGGAGAGCCTGAACGCTATTTAAGCCGCCTAAGATGTGCGAACATCAGGTGATGGAGAGCTATGAATTTCCAAGTTGTGAGCTATTTATGCCAAACTAAGTTTATGAATTGTAATAATGCTTTTTGGCTAGTGATAAATGTGATAAATGTGATAAATAATGTCTGTCAGTTGAAAAGTTTTGATTTTACGCAAGAAAATAAGGAGCATAGAGACTATTGTTAAGCAGGGCACTGCATGCAAATGAGCAGCTCTGCCAGGAGGCATTGTGGGAAGGCAGGCCATGCCCACCATGCGTTGCTGGGCCCAGAACCCAGAGGTCGTGGGATCGAAAAACCATCCTCTGCTAGGCGGACATTTTTTTTATTTGTATTTTCTCATAATTAATAACGAAACATTTTAGTCCATTCCTTTTGTTTTTTGCTATATTATTTTCAACTCACTTTGATTTATTTATGTATTTATTTGGTTTTAAAAATGATGCCTGCACCATCTATACACCTAGGGAAGCCTACTGAAATGGGTGGTCAGTCCTATAGGTGCGCCGTGAGAACGCACACGCTGGCATGCCCCTTACACCCCGGTCACGTCAGGTGAAAAATAGCCTGGGCAGGAAGGGGGTAAAAGTGCCCTGTATGTAAGCGGTTAAAATAGTTGATAATAAGGGTAAAAAAAAAAAAAATCATGGAATTGAACGTATTTTGGTGGAAAAAAATGGGTAAAAAAAAAAATCATGAAAATGGGTAAAAAAAAAAAATCATGGAATTGAACGTATTTTGGTGGAAAAAAATGGGTAAAAAAAAAATCATGGAATTGAACGTATTTTGGTGGAAAAAAATGGGTAAAAAAAAAATATCATGGAATTGAAGGTATTTTGGTGAAAAAAAATAGGTAAAAAAAAATAAATCATGGAATTGAACGTATTTTGGTGGAAAAAATGGGTAAAAAAAAAAATCATGGAATTGAACGTATTTTGGTGGAAAAAAAATGGGTAAAAAAAAAATCATGGAATTGAACGTATTTTGGTGGAAAAAAATGGGTAAAAAAAAAAAATCATGGAATTGAACGTATTTTGGTGGAAAAAAATGGGTAAAAAAAAAATCATGGAATTGAACGTATTTTGGTGGAAAAAAATGGGTAAAAAAAAAATCATGGAATTGAACGTATTTTGGTGGAAAAAAATGGGTAAAAAAAAAAATCATGGAATTGAACGTATTTTGGTGAAAAAAAATGGGTAAAAAAAAATAAATCATGGAATTGAACGTATTTTGGTGGAAAAAATGGGTAAAAAAAAAAATCATGGAATTGAACGTATTTTGGTGGAAAAAAAATGGGTAAAAAAAAAATCATGGAATTGAACGTATTTTGGTGGAAAAAAATGGGTAAAAAAAAAAAATCATGGAATTGAACGTATTTTGGTGGAAAAAAATGGGTAAAAAAAAAAATCATGGAATTGAACGTATTTTGGTGGAAAAAAATGGGTAAAAAAAAAATAAATCATGGAATTGAACGTATTTTGGTGGAAAAAAATGGGTAACGCTTGGTCCCATTTTTGTGGTGTGATCCTTGCGCGTGGGCCGGGGAGGATTGGCATGGCCCATGCGCAAGGATGACAGGTTAAAAATAGCCTGGGCAGGAAGGGGGTAAAAGTGCCCTGTATGTAAGCGGTTAAAATAGTTGATAATAAGGGTAAAAAAAATCATGGAATTGAACGTATTTTGGTGGAAAAAAATGGGTAAAAAAAAAAAATCATGGAATTGAACGTATTTTGGCGGAAAAAAATGGGTAAAAAAAAAAAAATCATGGAATTGAACGTATTTTGGTGGAAAAAAATGGGTAACGCTTGGTCCCATTTTTGTGGTGTGATCCTTGCGCGGGGGCCTGGGAGGATTGGCATGGCCCATGCGCAAGGATGACAGGTTAAAAATAGCCAGGGCAGGAAGGGGGTAAAAGTGCCCTGTATGTAAGCGGTTAAAATAGTTGATAATAAGGGTAAAAAAAATCATGGAATTGAACATATTTTGGTGGAAAAAAATGGCTAAAAAAAAAAAAAAATCATGGAATTGAACGTATTTTGGTGGAAAAAAATGGGTAACGCTTGGTCCCATTTTTGTGGTGTGATCCTTGCGCGTGGGCCGGGGAGGATTGGCACGGCCCATGCGCAAGGATGACAGGTCAAAAAAAAAATGTGTGTGAGAGCGTTCCATATTTTCTCTGTACCTCTGGTGGTACGCGCCCTGCCTGCAGCAGGACAAGCCATGGGAGAGCCTGAACGCTATTTAAGCCGCCTAAGATGTGCGAACATCAGGTGATGGAGAGCTATGAATTTCCAAGTTGTGAGCTATTTATGCCAAACTAAGTTTATGAATTGTAATAATGCTTTTTGGCTAGTGATAAATGTGATAAATGTGATAAATAATGTCTGTCAGTTGAAAAGTTTTGATTTTACGCAAGAAAATAAGGAGCATAGAGACTATTGTTAAGCAGGGCACTGCATGCAAATGAGCAGCTCTGCCAGGAGGCATTGTGGGAAGGCAGGCCATGCCCACCATGCGTTGCTGGGCCCAGAACCCAGAGGTCGTGGGATCGAAAAACCATCCTCTGCTAGGCGGACATTTTTTTTATTTGTATTTTCTCATAATTAATAACGAAACATTTTAGTCCATTCCTTTTGTTTTTTGCTATATTATTTTCAACTCACTTTGATTTATTTATGTATTTATTTGGTTTTAAAAATGATGCCTGCACCATCTATACACCTAGGGAAGCCTACTGAAATGGGTGGTCAGTCCTATAGGTGCGCCGTGAGAACGCACACGCTGGCATGCCCCTTACACCCCGGTCACGTCAGGTGAAAAATAGCCTGGGCAGGAAGGGGGTAAAAGTGCCCTGTATGTAAGCGGTTAAAAAAGTTGATAATAAGGGTAAAAAAAATCATGGAATTGAACGTATTTTGGTGGAAAAAAATGGGTAAAAAAAAAAAAATCATGGAATTGAACGTATTTTGGTGGAAAAAAATGGGTAACGCTTGGTCCCATTTTTGTGGTGTGATCCTTGCGCGGGGGCCGGGGAGGATTGGCATGGCCCATGCGCAAGGATGACAGGTTAAAAATAGCCTGGGCAGGAAGGGGGTAAAAGTGCCCTGTATGTAAGCGGTTAAAATAGTTGATAATAAGGGTAAAAAAAAAAAAAATCATGGAATTGAACGTATTTTGGTGGAAAAAAATGGGTAAAAAAAAAAATCATGAAAATGGGTAAAAAAAAAAAATCATGGAATTGAACGTATTTTGGTGGAAAAAAATGGGTAAAAAAAAAATCATGGAATTGAACATATTTTGGTGGAAAAAAATGGGTAAAAAAAAAAATCATGGAATTGAACGTATTTTGGTGGAAAAAAATGGGTAAAAAAAAAAATCATGGAATTGAACGTATTTTGGTGAAAAAAAATGGGTAAAAAAAAATAAATCATGGAATTGAACGTATTTTGGTGGAAAAAATGGGTAAAAAAAAAAATCATGGAATTGAACGTATTTTGGTGGAAAAAAAATGGGTAAAAAAAAAATCATGGAATTGAACGTATTTTGGTGGAAAAAAATGGGTAAAAAAAAAAAATCATGGAATTGAACGTATTTTGGTGGAAAAAAATGGGTAAAAAAAAAAATCATGGAATTGAACGTATTTTGGTGGAAAAAAATGGGTAAAAAAAAAATAAATCATGGAATTGAACGTATTTTGGTGGAAAAAAATGGGTAACGCTTGGTCCCATTTTTGTGGTGTGATCCTTGCGCGTGGGCCGGGGAGGATTGGCATGGCCCATACGCAAGGATGACAGGTTAAAAATAGCCTGGGCAGGAAGGGGGTAAAAGTGCCCTGTATGTAAGCGGTTAAAATAGTTGATAATAAGGGTAAAAAAAATCATGGAATTGAACGTATTTTGGTGGAAAAAAATGGGTAAAAAAAAAAAAATCATGGAATTGAACGTATTTTGGCGGAAAAAAATGGGTAAAAAAAAAATAAATCATGGAATTGAACGTATTTTGGTGGAAAAAAATGCGTAACGCTTGGTCCCATTTTTGTGGTGTGATCCTTGCGCGTGGGCCGGGGAGGATTGGCATGGCCCATGCGCAAGGATGACAGGTTAAAAATAGCCTGGGCAGGAAGGGGGTAAAAGTGCCCTGTATGTAAGCGGTTAAAATAGTTGATAATAAGGGTAAAAAAAATCATGGAATTGAACGTATTTTGGTGGAAAAAAATGGGTAAAAAAAAAAAAATCATGGAATTGAACGTATTTTGGCGGAAAAAAATGGGTAACGCTTGGTCCCATTTTTGTGGTGTGATCCTTGCGCGGGGGCCGGGGAGGATTGGCACGGCCCATGCGCAAGGATGACAGGTCAAAAAAAAAATGTGTGTGAGAGCGTTCCATATTTTCTCTGTACCTCTGGTGGTACGCGCCCTGCCTGCAGCAGGACAAGCCATGGGAGAGCCTGAACGCTATTTAAGCCGCCTAAGATGTGCGAACATCAGGTGATGGAGAGCTATGAATTTCCAAGTTGTGAGCTATTTATGCCAAACTAAGTTTATGAATTGTAATAATGCTTTTTGGCTAGTGATAAATGTGATAAATGTGATAAATAATGTCTGTCAGTTGAAAAGTTTTGATTTTACGCAAGAAAATAAGGAGCATAGAGACTATTGTTAAGCAGGGCACTGCATGCAAATGAGCAGCTCTGCCAGGAGGCATTGTGGGAAGGCAGGCCATGCCCACCATGCGTTGCTGGGCCCAGAACCCAGAGGTCGTGGGATCGAAAAACCATCCTCTGCTAGGCGGACATTTTTTTTATTTGTATTTTCTCATAATTAATAACGAAACATTTTAGTCCATTCCTTTTGTTTTTTGCTATATTATTTTCAACTCACTTTGATTTATTTATGTATTTATTTGGTTTTAAAAATGATGCCTGCACCATCTATACACCTAGGGAAGCCTACTGAAATGGGTGGTCAGTCCTATAGGTGCGCCGTGAGAACGCACACGCTGGCATGCCCCTTACACCCCGGTCACGTCAGGTGAAAAATAGCCTGGGCAGGAAGGGGGTAAAAGTGCCCTGTATGTAAGCGGTTAAAATAGTTGATAATAAGGGTAAAAAAAATCATGGAATTGAACGTATTTTGGTGGAAAAAAAATGGGTAAAAAAAAAATCATGGAATTGAACGTATTTTGAGTGGAAAAAAATGGGTAAAAAAAAAAATCATGGAATTGAACGTATTTTGGTGGAAAAAAATGGGTAAAAAAAAAAATCATGGAATTGAACGTATTTTGGTGGAAAAAAATGGGTAAAAAAAAAATAAATCATGGAATTGAACGTATTTTGGTGGAAAAAAATGGGTAACGCTTGGTCCCATTTTTGTGGTGTGATCCTTGCGCGTGGGCCGGGGAGGATTGGCATGGCCCATGCGCAAGGATGACAGGTTAAAAATAGCCTGGGCAGGAAGGGGGTAAAAGTGCCCTGTATGTAAGCGGTTAAAATAGTTGATAATAAGGGTAAAAAAAATCATGGAATTGAACGTATTTTGGTGGAAAAAAATGGGTAAAAAAAAAAAATCATGGAATTGAACGTATTTTGGCGGAAAAAAATGGGTAAAAAAAAAAAAATCATGGAATTGAACGTATTTTGGTGGAAAAAAATGGGTAACGCTTGGTCCCATTTTTGTGGTGTGATCCTTGCGCGGGGGCCGGGGAGGATTGGCATGGCCCATGCGCAAGGATGACAGGTTAAAAATAGCCTGGGCAGGAAGGGGGTAAAAGTGCCCTGTATGTAAGCGGTTAAAATAGTTGATAATAAGGGTAAAAAAAATCATGGAATTGAACATATTTTGGTGGAAAAAAATGGCTAAAAAAAAAAAAAAATCATGGAATTGAACGTATTTTGGTGGAAAAAAATGGGTAACGCTTGGTCCCATTTTTGTGGTGTGATCCTTGCGCGTGGGCCGGGGAGGATTGGCACGGCCCATGCGCAAGGATGACAGGTCAAAAAAAAAATGTGTGTGAGAGCGTTCCATATTTTCTCTGTACCTCTGGTGGTACGCGCCCTGCCTGCAGCAGGACAAGCCATGGGAGAGCCTGAACGCTATTTAAGCCGCCTAAGATGTGCGAACATCAGGTGATGGAGAGCTATGAATTTCCAAGTTGTGAGCTATTTATGCCAAACTAAGTTTATGAATTGTAATAATGCTTTTTGGCTAGTGATAAATGTGATAAATGTGATAAATAATGTCTGTCAGTTGAAAAGTTTTGATTTTACGCAAGAAAATAAGGAGCATAGAGACTATTGTTAAGCAGGGCACTGCATGCAAATGAGCAGCTCTGCCAGGAGGCATTGTGGGAAGGCAGGCCATGCCCACCATGCGTTGCTGGGCCCAGAACCCAGAGGTCGTGGGATCGAAAAACCATCCTCTGCTAGGCGGACATTTTTTTTATTTGTATTTTCTCATAATTAATAACGAAACATTTTAGTCCATTCCTTTTGTTTTTTGCTATATTATTTTCAACTCACTTTGATTTATTTATGTATTTATTTGGTTTTAAAAATGATGCCTGCACCATCTATACACCTAGGGAAGCCTACTGAAATGGGTGGTCAGTCCTATAGGTGCGCCGTGAGAACGCACACGCTGGCATGCCCCTTACACCCCGGTCACGTCAGGTGAAAAATAGCCTGGGCAGGAAGGGGGTAAAAGTGCCCTGTATGTAAGCGGTTAAAATAGTTGATAATAAGGGTAAAAAAAAAAAAAATCATGGAATTGAACGTATTTTGGTGGAAAAAAATGGGTAAAAAAAAAAATCATGAAAATGGGTAAAAAAAAAAAATCATGCAATTGAACGTATTTTGGTGGAAAAAAATGGGTAAAAAAAAAATCATGGAATTGAACGTATTTTGGTGGAAAAAAATGGGTAAAAAAAAAATATCATGGAATTGAACGTATTTTGGTGAAAAAAAATAGGTAAAAAAAAATAAATCATGGAATTGAACGTATTTTGGTGGAAAAAATGGGTAAAAAAAAAAATCATGGAATTGAACGTATTTTGGTGGAAAAAAAATGGGTAAAAAAAAAATCATGGAATTGAACGTATTTTGGTGGAAAAAAATGGGTAAAAAAAAATAATCATGGAATTGAACGTATTTTGGTGGAAAAAAATGGGTAAAAAAAAAATCATGGAATTGAACGTATTTTGGTGGAAAAAAATGGGTAAAAAAAAAAATCATGGAATTGAACGTATTTTGGTGGAAAAAAATGGGTAAAAAAAAAAATCATGGAATTGAACGTATTTTGGTGAAAAAAAATGGGTAAAAAAAAATAAATCATGGAATTGAACGTATTTTGGTGGAAAAAATGGGTAAAAAAAAAAATCATGGAATTGAACGTATTTTGGTGGAAAAAAAATGGGTAAAAAAAAAATCATGGAATTGAACGTATTTTGGTGGAAAAAAATGGGTAAAAAAAAAAAATCATGGAATTGAACGTATTTTGGTGGAAAAAAATGGGTAAAAAAAAAAATCATGGAATTGAACGTATTTTGGTGGAAAAAAATGGGTAAAAAAAAAATAAATCATGGAATTGAACGTATTTTGGTGGAAAAAAATGGGTAACGCTTGGTCCCATTTTTGTGGTGTGATCCTTGCGCGTGGGCCGGGGAGGATTGGCATGGCCCATGCGCAAGGATGACAGGTTAAAAATAGCCTGGGCAGGAAGGGGGTAAAAGTGCCCTGTATGTAAGCGGTTAAAATAGTTGATAATAAGGGTAAAAAAAATCATGGAATTGAACGTATTTTGGTGGAAAAAAATGGGTAAAAAAAAAAAATCATGGAATTGAACGTATTTTGGCGGAAAAAAATGGGTAAAAAAAAAAAAATCATGGAATTGAACGTATTTTGGTGGAAAAAAATGGGTAACGCTTGGTCCCATTTTTGTGGTGTGATCCTTGCGCGGGGGCCTGGGAGGATTGGCATGGCCCATGCGCAAGGATGACAGGTTAAAAATAGCCAGGGCAGGAAGGGGGTAAAAGTGCCCTGTATGTAAGCGGTTAAAATAGTTGATAATAAGGGTAAAAAAAATCATGGAATTGAACATATTTTGGTGGAAAAAAATGGCTAAAAAAAAAAAAAAATCATGGAATTGAACGTATTTTGGTGGAAAAAAATGGGTAACGCTTGGTCCCATTTTTGTGGTGTGATCCTTGCGCGTGGGCCGGGGAGGATTGGCACGGCCCATGCGCAAGGATGACAGGTCAAAAAAAAAATGTGTGTGAGAGCGTTCCATATTTTCTCTGTACCTCTGGTGGTACGCGCCCTGCCTGCAGCAGGACAAGCCATGGGAGAGCCTGAACGCTATTTAAGCCGCCTAAGATGTGCGAACATCAGGTGATGGAGAGCTATGAATTTCCAAGTTGTGAGCTATTTATGCCAAACTAAGTTTATGAATTGTAATAATGCTTTTTGGCTAGTGATAAATGTGATAAATGTGATAAATAATGTCTGTCAGTTGAAAAGTTTTGATTTTACGCAAGAAAATAAGGAGCATAGAGACTATTGTTAAGCAGGGCACTGCATGCAAATGAGCAGCTCTGCCAGGAGGCATTGTGGGAAGGCAGGCCATGCCCACCATGCGTTGCTGGGCCCAGAACCCAGAGGTCGTGGGATCGAAAAACCATCCTCTGCTAGGCGGACATTTTTTTTATTTGTATTTTCTCATAATTAATAACGAAACATTTTAGTCCATTCCTTTTGTTTTTTGCTATATTATTTTCAACTCACTTTGATTTATTTATGTATTTATTTGGTTTTAAAAATGATGCCTGCACCATCTATACACCTAGGGAAGCCTACTGAAATGGGTGGTCAGTCCTATAGGTGCGCCGTGAGAACGCACACGCTGGCATGCCCCTTACACCCCGGTCACGTCAGGTGAAAAATAGCCTGGGCAGGAAGGGGGTAAAAGTGCCCTGTATGTAAGCGGTTAAAATAGTTGATAATAAGGGTAAAAAAAAAAAAAATCATGGAATTGAACGTATTTTGGTGGAAAAAAATGGGTAAAAAAAAAAATCATGAAAATGGGTAAAAAAAAAAAATCATGGAATTGAACGTATTTTGGTGGAAAAAAATGGGTAAAAAAAAAATCATGGAATTGAACGTATTTTGGTGGAAAAAAATGGGTAAAAAAAAAATATCATGGAATTGAAGGTATTTTGGTGAAAAAAAATAGGTAAAAAAAAATAAATCATGGAATTGAACGTATTTTGGTGGAAAAAATGGGTAAAAAAAAAAATCATGGAATTGAACGTATTTTGGTGGAAAAAAAATGGGTAAAAAAAAAATCATGGAATTGAACGTATTTTGGTGGAAAAAAATGGGTAAAAAAAAAAAATCATGGAATTGAACGTATTTTGGTGGAAAAAAATGGGTAAAAAAAAAATCATGGAATTGAACGTATTTTGGTGGAAAAAAATGGGTAAAAAAAAAATCATGGAATTGAACGTATTTTGGTGGAAAAAAATGGGTAAAAAAAAAAATCATGGAATTGAACGTATTTTGGTGAAAAAAAATGGGTAAAAAAAAATAAATCATGGAATTGAACGTATTTTGGTGGAAAAAATGGGTAAAAAAAAAAATCATGGAATTGAACGTATTTTGGTGGAAAAAAAATGGGTAAAAAAAAAATCATGGAATTGAACGTATTTTGGTGGAAAAAAATGGGTAAAAAAAAAAAATCATGGAATTGAACGTATTTTGGTGGAAAAAAATGGGTAAAAAAAAAAATCATGGAATTGAACGTATTTTGGTGGAAAAAAATGGGTAAAAAAAAAATAAATCATGGAATTGAACGTATTTTGGTGGAAAAAAATGGGTAACGCTTGGTCCCATTTTTGTGGTGTGATCCTTGCGCGTGGGCCGGGGAGGATTGGCATGGCCCATGCGCAAGGATGACAGGTTAAAAATAGCCTGGGCAGGAAGGGGGTAAAAGTGCCCTGTATGTAAGCGGTTAAAATAGTTGATAATAAGGGTAAAAAAAATCATGGAATTGAACGTATTTTGGTGGAAAAAAATGGGTAAAAAAAAAAAATCATGGAATTGAACGTATTTTGGCGGAAAAAAATGGGTAAAAAAAAAAAAATCATGGAATTGAACGTATTTTGGTGGAAAAAAATGGGTAACGCTTGGTCCCATTTTTGTGGTGTGATCCTTGCGCGGGGGCCTGGGAGGATTGGCATGGCCCATGCGCAAGGATGACAGGTTAAAAATAGCCAGGGCAGGAAGGGGGTAAAAGTGCCCTGTATGTAAGCGGTTAAAATAGTTGATAATAAGGGTAAAAAAAATCATGGAATTGAACATATTTTGGTGGAAAAAAATGGCTAAAAAAAAAAAAAAATCATGGAATTGAACGTATTTTGGTGGAAAAAAATGGGTAACGCTTGGTCCCATTTTTGTGGTGTGATCCTTGCGCGTGGGCCGGGGAGGATTGGCACGGCCCATGCGCAAGGATGACAGGTCAAAAAAAAAATGTGTGTGAGAGCGTTCCATATTTTCTCTGTACCTCTGGTGGTACGCGCCCTGCCTGCAGCAGGACAAGCCATGGGAGAGCCTGAACGCTATTTAAGCCGCCTAAGATGTGCGAACATCAGGTGATGGAGAGCTATGAATTTCCAAGTTGTGAGCTATTTATGCCAAACTAAGTTTATGAATTGTAATAATGCTTTTTGGCTAGTGATAAATGTGATAAATGTGATAAATAATGTCTGTCAGTTGAAAAGTTTTGATTTTACGCAAGAAAATAAGGAGCATAGAGACTATTGTTAAGCAGGGCACTGCATGCAAATGAGCAGCTCTGCCAGGAGGCATTGTGGGAAGGCAGGCCATGCCCACCATGCGTTGCTGGGCCCAGAACCCAGAGGTCGTGGGATCGAAAAACCATCCTCTGCTAGGCGGACATTTTTTTTATTTGTATTTTCTCATAATTAATAACGAAACATTTTAGTCCATTCCTTTTGTTTTTTGCTATATTATTTTCAACTCACTTTGATTTATTTATGTATTTATTTGGTTTTAAAAATGATGCCTGCACCATCTATACACCTAGGGAAGCCTACTGAAATGGGTGGTCAGTCCTATAGGTGCGCCGTGAGAACGCACACGCTGGCATGCCCCTTACACCCCGGTCACGTCAGGTGAAAAATAGCCTGGGCAGGAAGGGGGTAAAAGTGCCCTGTATGTAAGCGGTTAAAAAAGTTGATAATAAGGGTAAAAAAAATCATGGAATTGAACGTATTTTGGTGGAAAAAAATGGGTAAAAAAAAAAAAATCATGGAATTGAACGTATTTTGGTGGAAAAAAATGGGTAACGCTTGGTCCCATTTTTGTGGTGTGATCCTTGCGCGGGGGCCGGGGAGGATTGGCATGGCCCATGCGCAAGGATGACAGGTTAAAAATAGCCTGGGCAGGAAGGGGGTAAAAGTGCCCTGTATGTAAGCGGTTAAAATAGTTGATAATAAGGGTAAAAAAAAAAAAAATCATGGAATTGAACGTATTTTGGTGGAAAAAAATGGGTAAAAAAAAAAATCATGAAAATGGGTAAAAAAAAAAAATCATGGAATTGAACGTATTTTGGTGGAAAAAAATGGGTAAAAAAAAAATCATGGAATTGAACATATTTTGGTGGAAAAAAATGGGTAAAAAAAAAAATCATGGAATTGAACGTATTTTGGTGGAAAAAAATGGGTAAAAAAAAAAATCATGGAATTGAACGTATTTTGGTGAAAAAAAATGGGTAAAAAAAAATAAATCATGGAATTGAACGTATTTTGGTGGAAAAAATGGGTAAAAAAAAAAATCATGGAATTGAACGTATTTTGGTGGAAAAAAAATGGGTAAAAAAAAAATCATGGAATTGAACGTATTTTGGTGGAAAAAAATGGGTAAAAAAAAAAAATCATGGAATTGAACGTATTTTGGTGGAAAAAAATGGGTAAAAAAAAAAATCATGGAATTGAACGTATTTTGGTGGAAAAAAATGGGTAAAAAAAAAATAAATCATGGAATTGAACGTATTTTGGTGGAAAAAAATGGGTAACGCTTGGTCCCATTTTTGTGGTGTGATCCTTGCGCGTGGGCCGGGGAGGATTGGCATGGCCCATACGCAAGGATGACAGGTTAAAAATAGCCTGGGCAGGAAGGGGGTAAAAGTGCCCTGTATGTAAGCGGTTAAAATAGTTGATAATAAGGGTAAAAAAAATCATGGAATTGAACGTATTTTGGTGGAAAAAAATGGGTAAAAAAAAAAAAATCATGGAATTGAACGTATTTTGGCGGAAAAAAATGGGTAAAAAAAAAATAAATCATGGAATTGAACGTATTTTGGTGGAAAAAAATGCGTAACGCTTGGTCCCATTTTTGTGGTGTGATCCTTGCGCGTGGGCCGGGGAGGATTGGCATGGCCCATGCGCAAGGATGACAGGTTAAAAATAGCCTGGGCAGGAAGGGGGTAAAAGTGCCCTGTATGTAAGCGGTTAAAATAGTTGATAATAAGGGTAAAAAAAATCATGGAATTGAACGTATTTTGGTGGAAAAAAATGGGTAAAAAAAAAAAAATCATGGAATTGAACGTATTTTGGCGGAAAAAAATGGGTAACGCTTGGTCCCATTTTTGTGGTGTGATCCTTGCGCGGGGGCCGGGGAGGATTGGCACGGCCCATGCGCAAGGATGACAGGTCAAAAAAAAAATGTGTGTGAGAGCGTTCCATATTTTCTCTGTACCTCTGGTGGTACGCGCCCTGCCTGCAGCAGGACAAGCCATGGGAGAGCCTGAACGCTATTTAAGCCGCCTAAGATGTGCGAACATCAGGTGATGGAGAGCTATGAATTTCCAAGTTGTGAGCTATTTATGCCAAACTAAGTTTATGAATTGTAATAATGCTTTTTGGCTAGTGATAAATGTGATAAATGTGATAAATAATGTCTGTCAGTTGAAAAGTTTTGATTTTACGCAAGAAAATAAGGAGCATAGAGACTATTGTTAAGCAGGGCACTGCATGCAAATGAGCAGCTCTGCCAGGAGGCATTGTGGGAAGGCAGGCCATGCCCACCATGCGTTGCTGGGCCCAGAACCCAGAGGTCGTGGGATCGAAAAACCATCCTCTGCTAGGCGGACATTTTTTTTATTTGTATTTTCTCATAATTAATAACGAAACATTTTAGTCCATTCCTTTTGTTTTTTGCTATATTATTTTCAACTCACTTTGATTTATTTATGTATTTATTTGGTTTTAAAAATGATGCCTGCACCATCTATACACCTAGGGAAGCCTACTGAAATGGGTGGTCAGTCCTATAGGTGCGCCGTGAGAACGCACACGCTGGCATGCCCCTTACACCCCGGTCACGTCAGGTGAAAAATAGCCTGGGCAGGAAGGGGGTAAAAGTGCCCTGTATGTAAGCGGTTAAAATAGTTGATAATAAGGGTAAAAAAAATCATGGAATTGAACGTATTTTGGTGGAAAAAAAATGGGTAAAAAAAAAATCATGGAATTGAACGTATTTTGAGTGGAAAAAAATGGGTAAAAAAAAAAATCATGGAATTGAACGTATTTTGGTGGAAAAAAATGGGTAAAAAAAAAAATCATGGAATTGAACGTATTTTGGTGGAAAAAAATGGGTAAAAAAAAAATAAATCATGGAATTGAACGTATTTTGGTGGAAAAAAATGGGTAACGCTTGGTCCCATTTTTGTGGTGTGATCCTTGCGCGTGGGCCGGGGAGGATTGGCATGGCCCATGCGCAAGGATGACAGGTTAAAAATAGCCTGGGCAGGAAGGGGGTAAAAGTGCCCTGTATGTAAGCGGTTAAAATAGTTGATAATAAGGGTAAAAAAAATCATGGAATTGAACGTATTTTGGTGGAAAAAAATGGGTAAAAAAAAAAAAATCATGGAATTGAACGTATTTTGGCGGAAAAAAATGGGTAAAAAAAAAATAAATCATGGAATTGAACGTATTTTGGTGGAAAAAAATGCGTAACGCTTGGTCCCATTTTTGTGGTGTGATCCTTGCGCGTGGGCCGGGGAGGATTGGCATGGCCCATGCGCAAGGATGACAGGTTAAAAATAGCCTGGGCAGGAAGGGGGTAAAAGTGCCCTGTATGTAAGCGGTTAAAATAGTTGATAATAAGGGTAAAAAAAATCATGGAATTGAACATATTTTGGTGGAAAAAAATGGGTAAAAAAAAAAAAATCATGGAATTGAACGTATTTTGGTGGAAAAAAATGGGTAACGCTTGGTCCCATTTTTGTGGTGTGATCCTTGCGCGTGGGCCGGGGAGGATTGGCACGGCCCATGCGCAAGGATGACAGGTCAAAAAAAAAATGTGTGTGAGAGCGTTCCATATTTTCTCTGTACCTCTGGTGGTACGCGCCCTGCCTGCAGCAGGACAAGCCATGGGAGAGCCTGAACGCTATTTAAGCCGCCTAAGATGTGCGAACATCAGGTGATGGAGAGCTATGAATTTCCAAGTTGTGAGCTATTTATGCCAAACTAAGTTTATGAATTGTAATAATGCTTTTTGGCTAGTGATAAATGTGATAAATGTGATAAATAATGTCTGTCAGTTGAAAAGTTTTGATTTTACGCAAGAAAATAAGGAGCATAGAGACTATTGTTAAGCAGGGCACTGCATGCAAATGAGCAGCTCTGCCAGGAGGCATTGTGGGAAGGCAGGCCATGCCCACCATGCGTTGCTGGGCCCAGAACCCAGAGGTCGTGGGATCGAAAAACCATCCTCTGCTAGGCGGACATTTTTTTTATTTGTATTTTCTCATAATTAATAACGAAACATTTTAGTCCATTCCTTTTGTTTTTTGCTATATTATTTTCAACTCACTTTGATTTATTTATGTATTTATTTGGTTTTAAAAATGATGCCTGCACCATCTATACACCTAGGGAAGCCTACTGAAATGGGTGGTCAGTCCTATAGGTGCGCCGTGAGAACGCACACGCTGGCATGCCCCTTACACCCCGGTCACGTCAGGTGAAAAATAGCCTGGGCAGGAAGGGGGTAAAAGTGCCCTGTATTTAAGCGGTTAAAATAGTTGATAATAAGGGTAAAAAAAATCATGGAATTGAACGTATTTTGGTGGAAAAAAAATGGGTAAAAAAAAAATCATGGAATTGAACGTATTTTGAGTGGAAAAAAATGGGTAAAAAAAAAAAATCATGGAATTGAACGTATTTTGGTGGAAAAAAATGGGTAAAAAAAAAAATCATGGAATTGAACGTATTTTGGTGGAAAAAAATGGGTAAAAAAAAAATAAATCATGGAATTGAACGTATTTTGGTGGAAAAAAATGGGTAACGCTTGGTCCCATTTTTGTGGTGTGATCCTTGCGCGTGGGCCGGGGAGGATTGGCATGGCCCATGCGCAAGGATGACAGTTTAAAAATAGCCTGGGCAGGAAGGGGGTAAAAGTGCCCTGTATGTAAGCGGTTAAAATAGTTGATAATAAGGGTAAAAAAAATCATGGAATTGAACGTATTTTGGTGGAAAAAAATGGGTAAAAAAAAAAAAATCATGGAATTGAACGTATTTTGGCGGAAAAAAATGGGTAAAAAAAAAATAAATCATGGAATTGAACGTATTTTGGTGGAAAAAAATGCGTAACGCTTGGTCCCATTTTTGTGGTGTGATCCTTGCGCGTGGGCCGGGGAGGATTGGCATGGCCCATGCGCAAGGATGACAGGTTAAAAATAGCCTGGGCAGGAAGGGGGTAAAAGTGCCCTGTATGTAAGCGGTTAAAATAGTTGATAATAAGGGTAAAAAAAATCATGGAATTGAACATATTTTGGTGGAAAAAAATGGGTAAAAAAAAAAAAATCATGGAATTGAACGTATTTTGGTGGAAAAAAATGGGTAACGCTTGGTCCCATTTTTGTGGTGTGATCCTTGCGCGGGGGTCGGGGAGGATTGGCATGGCCCATGCGCAAGGATGACAGGTTAAAAATAGCCAGGGCAGGAAGGGGGTAAAAGTGCCCTGTATGTAAGCGGTTAAAATAGTTGATAATAAGGGTAAAAAAAATCATGGAATTGAACATATTTTGGTGGAAAAAAATGGCTAAAAAAAAAAAAAAATCATGGAATTGAACGTATTTTGGTGGAAAAAAATGGGTAACGCTTGGTCCCATTTTTGTGGTGTGATCCTTGCGCGTGGGCCGGGGAGGATTGGCACGGCCCATGCGCAAGGATGACAGGTCAAAAAAAAAATGTGTGTGAGAGCGTTCCATATTTTCTCTGTACCTCTGGTGGTACGCGCCCTGCCTGCAGCAGGACAAGCCATGGGAGAGCCTGAACGCTATTTAAGCCGCCTAAGATGTGCGAACATCAGGTGATGGAGAGCTATGAATTTCCAAGTTGTGAGCTATTTATGCCAAACTAAGTTTATGAATTGTAATAATGCTTTTTGGCTAGTGATAAATGTGATAAATGTGATAAATAATGTCTGTCAGTTGAAAAGTTTTGATTTTACGCAAGAAAATAAGGAGCATAGAGACTATTGTTAAGCAGGGCACTGCATGCAAATGAGCAGCTCTGCCAGGAGGCATTGTGGGAAGGCAGGCCATGCCCACCATGCGTTGCTGGGCCCAGAACCCAGAGGTCGTGGGATCGAAAAACCATCCTCTGCTAGGCGGACATTTTTTTTATTTGTATTTTCTCATAATTAATAACGAAACATTTTAGTCCATTCCTTTTGTTTTTTGCTATATTATTTTCAACTCACTTTGATTTATTTATGTATTTATTTGGTTTTAAAAATGATGCCTGCACCATCTATACACCTAGGGAAGCCTACTGAAATGGGTGGTCAGTCCTATAGGTGCGCCGTGAGAACGCACACGCTGGCATGCCCCTTACACCCCGGTCACGTCAGGTGAAAAATAGCCTGGGCAGGAAGGGGGTAAAAGTGCCCTGTATTTAAGCGGTTAAAATAGTTGATAATAAGGGTAAAAAAAATCATGGAATTGAACGTATTTTGGTGGAAAAAAAATGGGTAAAAAAAAAATCATGGAATTGAACGTATTTTGAGTGGAAAAAAATGGGTAAAAAAAAAAAATCATGGAATTGAACGTATTTTGGTGGAAAAAAATGGGTAAAAAAAAAAATCATGGAATTGAACGTATTTTGGTGGAAAAAAATGGGTAAAAAAAAAATAAATCATGGAATTGAACGTATTTTGGTGGAAAAAAATGGGTAACGCTTGGTCCCATTTTTGTGGTGTGATCCTTGCGCGTGGGCCGGGGAGGATTGGCATGGCCCATGCGCAAGGATGACAGTTTAAAAATAGCCTGGGCAGGAAGGGGGTAAAAGTGCCCTGTATGTAAGCGGTTAAAATAGTTGATAATAAGGGTAAAAAAAATCATGGAATTGAACGTATTTTGGTGGAAAAAAATGGGTAAAAAAAAAAAAATCATGGAATTGAACGTATTTTGGCGGAAAAAAATGGGTAAAAAAAAAATAAATCATGGAATTGAACGTATTTTGGTGGAAAAAAATGCGTAACGCTTGGTCCCATTTTTGTGGTGTGATCCTTGCGCGTGGGCCGGGGAGGATTGGCATGGCCCATGCGCAAGGATGACAGGTTAAAAATAGCCTGGGCAGGAAGGGGGTAAAAGTGCCCTGTATTTAAGCGGTTAAAATAGTTGATAATAAGGGTAAAAAAAATCATGGAATTGAACGTATTTTGGTGGAAAAAAAATGGGTAAAAAAAAAATCATGGAATTGAACGTATTTTGAGTGGAAAAAAATGGGTAAAAAAAAAAAATCATGGAATTGAACGTATTTTGGTGGAAAAAAATGGGTAAAAAAAAAAATCATGGAATTGAACGTATTTTGGTGGAAAAAAATGGGTAAAAAAAAAATAAATCATGGAATTGAACGTATTTTGGTGGAAAAAAATGGGTAACGCTTGGTCCCATTTTTGTGGTGTGATCCTTGCGCGTGGGCCGGGGAGGATTGGCATGGCCCATGCGCAAGGATGACAGGTTAAAAATAGCCTGGGCAGGAAGGGGGTAAAAGTGCCCTGTATGTAAGCGGTTAAAATAGTTGATAATAAGGGTAAAAAAAATCATGGAATTGAACGTATTTTGGTGGAAAAAAATGGGTAAAAAAAAAAAAATCATGGAATTGAACGTATTTTGGCGGAAAAAAATGGGTAAAAAAAAAATAAATCATGGAATTGAACGTATTTTGGTGGAAAAAAATGCGTAACGCTTGGTCCCATTTTTGTGGTGTGATCCTTGCGCGTGGGCCGGGGAGGATTGGCATGGCCCATGCGCAAGGATGACAGGTTAAAAATAGCCTGGGCAGGAAGGGGGTAAAAGTGCCCTGTATGTAAGCGGTTAAAATAGTTGATAATAAGGGTAAAAAAAATCATGGAATTGAACGTATTTTGGTGGAAAAAAATGGGTAAAAAAAAAAAAATCATGGAATTGAACGTATTTTGGCGGAAAAAAATGGGTAACGCTTGGTCCCATTTTTGTGGTGTGATCCTTGCGCGGGGGCCGGGGAGGATTGGCACGGCCCATGCGCAAGGATGACAGGTCAAAAAAAAAATGTGTGTGAGAGCGTTCCATATTTTCTCTGTACCTCTGGTGGTACGCGCCCTGCCTGCAGCAGGACAAGCCATGGGAGAGCCTGAACGCTATTTAAGCCGCCTAAGATGTGCGAACATCAGGTGATGGAGAGCTATGAATTTCCAAGTTGTGAGCTATTTATGCCAAACTAAGTTTATGAATTGTAATAATGCTTTTTGGCTAGTGATAAATGTGATAAATGTGATAAATAATGTCTGTCAGTTGAAAAGTTTTGATTTTACGCAAGAAAATAAGGAGCATAGAGACTATTGTTAAGCAGGGCACTGCATGCAAATGAGCAGCTCTGCCAGGAGGCATTGTGGGAAGGCAGGCCATGCCCACCATGCGTTGCTGGGCCCAGAACCCAGAGGTCGTGGGATCGAAAAACCATCCTCTGCTAGGCGGACATTTTTTTTATTTGTATTTTCTCATAATTAATAACGAAACATTTTAGTCCATTCCTTTTGTTTTTTGCTATATTATTTTCAACTCACTTTGATTTATTTATGTATTTATTTGGTTTTAAAAATGATGCCTGCACCATCTATACACCTAGGGAAGCCTACTGAAATGGGTGGTCAGTCCTATAGGTGCGCCGTGAGAACGCACACGCTGGCATGCCCCTTACACCCCGGTCACGTCAGGTGAAAAATAGCCTGGGCAGGAAGGGGGTAAAAGTGCCCTGTATGTAAGCGGTTAAAATAGTTGATAATAAGGGTAAAAAAAATCATGGAATTGAACGTATTTTGGTGGAAAAAAAATGGGTAAAAAAAAAATCATGGAATTGAACGTATTTTGAGTGGAAAAAAATGGGTAAAAAAAAAAAATCATGGAATTGAACGTATTTTGGTGGAAAAAAATGGGTAAAAAAAAAAATCATGGAATTGAACGTATTTTGGTGGAAAAAAATGGGTAAAAAAAAAATAAATCATGGAATTGAACGTATTTTGGTGGAAAAAAATGGGTAACGCTTGGTCCCATTTTTGTGGTGTGATCCTTGCGCGTGGGCCGGGGAGGATTGGCATGGCCCATGCGCAAGGATGACAGGTTAAAAATAGCCTGGGCAGGAAGGGGGTAAAAGTGCCCTGTATGTAAGCGGTTAAAATAGTTGATAATAAGGGTAAAAAAAATCATGGAATTGAACGTATTTTGGTGGAAAAAAATGGGTAAAAAAAAAAAAATCATGGAATTGAACGTATTTTGGCGGAAAAAAATGGGTAAAAAAAAAATAAATCATGGAATTGAACGTATTTTGGTGGAAAAAAATGCGTAACGCTTGGTCCCATTTTTGTGGTGTGATCCTTGCGCGTGGGCCGGGGAGGATTGGCATGGCCCATGCGCAAGGATGACAGGTTAAAAATAGCCTGGGCAGGAAGGGGGTAAAAGTGCCCTGTATGTAAGCGGTTAAAATAGTTGATAATAAGGGTAAAAAAAATCATGGAATTGAACGTATTTTGGTGGAAAAAAATGGGTAAAAAAAAAAAAATCATGGAATTGAACGTATTTTGGTGGAAAAAAATGGGTAACGCTTGGTCCCATTTTTGTGGTGTGATCCTTGCGCGTGGGCCGGGGAGGATTGGCACGGCCCATGCGCAAGGATGACAGGTCAAAAAAAAAATGTGTGTGAGAGCGTTCCATATTTTCTCTGTACCTCTGGTGGTACGCGCCCTGCCTGCAGCAGGACAAGCCATGGGAGAGCCTGAACGCTATTTAAGCCGCCTAAGATGTGCGAACATCAGGTGATGGAGAGCTATGAATTTCCAAGTTGTGAGCTATTTATGCCAAACTAAGTTTATGAATTGTAATAATGCTTTTTGGCTAGTGATAAATGTGATAAATGTGATAAATAATGTCTGTCAGTTGAAAAGTTTTGATTTTACGCAAGAAAATAAGGAGCATAGAGACTATTGTTAAGCAGGGCACTGCATGCAAATGAGCAGCTCTGCCAGGAGGCATTGTGGGAAGGCAGGCCATGCCCACCATGCGTTGCTGGGCCCAGAACCCAGAGGTCGTGGGATCGAAAAACCATCCTCTGCTAGGCGGACATTTTTTTTATTTGTATTTTCTCATAATTAATAACGAAACATTTTAGTCCATTCCTTTTGTTTTTTGCTATATTATTTTCAACTCACTTTGATTTATTTATGTATTTATTTGGTTTTAAAAATGATGCCTGCACCATCTATACACCTAGGGAAGCCTACTGAAATGGGTGGTCAGTCCTATAGGTGCGCCGTGAGAACGCACACGCTGGCATGCCCCTTACACCCCGGTCACGTCAGGTGAAAAATAGCCTGGGCAGGAAGGGGGTAAAAGTGCCCTGTATGTAAGCGGTTAAAATAGTTGATAATAAGGGTAAAAAAAATCATGGAATTGAACGTATTTTGGTGGAAAAAAAATGGGTAAAAAAAAAATCATGGAATTGAACGTATTTTGAGTGGAAAAAAATGGGTAAAAAAAAAAAATCATGGAATTGAACGTATTTTGGTGGAAAAAAATGGGTAAAAAAAAAAATCATGGAATTGAACGTATTTTGGTGGAAAAAAATGGGTAAAAAAAAAATAAATCATGGAATTGAACGTATTTTGGTGGAAAAAAATGGGTAACGCTTGGTCCCATTTTTGTGGTGTGATCCTTGCGCGTGGGCCGGGGAGGATTGGCATGGCCCATGCGCAAGGATGACAGTTTAAAAATAGCCTGGGCAGGAAGGGGGTAAAAGTGCCCTGTATGTAAGCGGTTAAAATAGTTGATAATAAGGGTAAAAAAAATCATGGAATTGAACGTATTTTGGTGGAAAAAAATGGGTAAAAAAAAATAAATCATGGAATTGAACGTATTTTGGCGGAAAAAAATGGGTAAAAAAAAAATAAATCATGGAATTGAACGTATTTTGGTGGAAAAAAATGCGTAACGCTTGGTCCCATTTTTGTGGTGTGATCCTTGCGCGTGGGCCGGGGAGGATTGGCATGGCCCATGCGCAAGGATGACAGGTTAAAAATAGCCTGGGCAGGAAGGGGGTAAAAGTGCCCTGTATGTAAGCGGTTAAAATAGTTGATAATAAGGGTAAAAAAAATCATGGAATTGAACATATTTTGGTGGAAAAAAATGGGTAAAAAAAAAAAAATCATGGAATTGAACGTATTTTGGTGGAAAAAAATGGGTAACGCTTGGTCCCATTTTTGTGGTGTGATCCTTGCGCGGGGGTCGGGGAGGATTGGCATGGCCCATGCGCAAGGATGACAGGTTAAAAATAGCCAGGGCAGGAAGGGGGTAAAAGTGCCCTGTATGTAAGCGGTTAAAATAGTTGATAATAAGGGTAAAAAAAATCATGGAATTGAACATATTTTGGTGGAAAAAAATGGCTAAAAAAAAAAAAAAATCATGGAATTGAACGTATTTTGGTGGAAAAAAATGGGTAACGCTTGGTCCCATTTTTGTGGTGTGATCCTTGCGCGTGGGCCGGGGAGGATTGGCACGGCCCATGCGCAAGGATGACAGGTCAAAAAAAAAATGTGTGTGAGAGCGTTCCATATTTTCTCTGTACCTCTGGTGGTACGCGCCCTGCCTGCAGCAGGACAAGCCATGGGAGAGCCTGAACGCTATTTAAGCCGCCTAAGATGTGCGAACATCAGGTGATGGAGAGCTATGAATTTCCAAGTTGTGAGCTATTTATGCCAAACTAAGTTTATGAATTGTAATAATGCTTTTTGGCTAGTGATAAATGTGACAAATGTGATAAATAATGTCTGTCAGTTGAAAAGTTTTGATTTTACGCAAGAAAATAAGGAGCATAGAGACTATTGTTAAGCAGGGCACTGCATGCAAATGAGCAGCTCTGCCAGGAGGCATTGTGGGAAGGCAGGCCATGCCCACCATGCGTTGCTGGGCCCAGAACCCAGAGGTCGTGGGATCGAAAAACCATCCTCTGCTAGGCGGACATTTTTTTTATTTGTATTTTCTCATAATTAATAACGAAACATTTTAGTCCATTCCTTTTGTTTTTTGCTATATTATTTTCAACTCACTTTGATTTATTTATGTATTTATTTGGTTTTAAAAATGATGCCTGCACCATCTATACACCTAGGGAAGCCTACTGAAATGGGTGGTCAGTCCTATAGGTGCGCCGTGAGAACGCACACGCTGGCATGCCCCTTACACCCCGGTCACGTCAGGTGAAAAATAGCCTGGGCAGGAAGGGGGTAAAAGTGCCCTGTATTTAAGCGGTTAAAATAGTTGATAATAAGGGTAAAAAAAATCATGGAATTGAACGTATTTTGGTGGAAAAAAAATGGGTAAAAAAAAAATCATGGAATTGAACGTATTTTGAGTGGAAAAAAATGGGTAAAAAAAAAAAATCATGGAATTGAACGTATTTTGGTGGAAAAAAATGGGTAAAAAAAAAAATCATGGAATTGAACGTATTTTGGTGGAAAAAAATGGGTAAAAAAAAAATAAATCATGGAATTGAACGTATTTTGGTGGAAAAAAATGGGTAACGCTTGGTCCCATTTTTGTGGTGTGATCCTTGCGCGTGGGCCGGGGAGGATTGGCATGGCCCATGCGCAAGGATGACAGTTTAAAAATAGCCTGGGCAGGAAGGGGGTAAAAGTGCCCTGTATGTAAGCGGTTAAAATAGTTGATAATAAGGGTAAAAAAAATCATGGAATTGAACGTATTTTGGTGGAAAAAAATGGGTAAAAAAAAAAAAATCATGGAATTGAACGTATTTTGGCGGAAAAAAATGGGTAAAAAAAAAATAAATCATGGAATTGAACGTATTTTGGTGGAAAAAAATGCGTAACGCTTGGTCCCATTTTTGTGGTGTGATCCTTGCGCGTGGGCCGGGGAGGATTGGCATGGCCCATGCGCAAGGATGACAGGTTAAAAATAGCCTGGGCAGGAAGGGGGTAAAAGTGCCCTGTATTTAAGCGGTTAAAATAGTTGATAATAAGGGTAAAAAAAATCATGGAATTGAACGTATTTTGGTGGAAAAAAAATGGGTAAAAAAAAAATCATGGAATTGAACGTATTTTGAGTGGAAAAAAATGGGTAAAAAAAAAAAATCATGGAATTGAACGTATTTTGGTGGAAAAAAATGGGTAAAAAAAAAAATCATGGAATTGAACGTATTTTGGTGGAAAAAAATGGGTAAAAAAAAAATAAATCATGGAATTGAACGTATTTTGGTGGAAAAAAATGGGTAACGCTTGGTCCCATTTTTGTGGTGTGATCCTTGCGCGTGGGCCGGGGAGGATTGGCATGGCCCATGCGCAAGGATGACAGGTTAAAAATAGCCTGGGCAGGAAGGGGGTAAAAGTGCCCTGTATGTAAGCGGTTAAAATAGTTGATAATAAGGGTAAAAAAAATCATGGAATTGAACGTATTTTGGTGGAAAAAAATGGGTAAAAAAAAAAAAATCATGGAATTGAACGTATTTTGGCGGAAAAAAATGGGTAAAAAAAAAATAAATCATGGAATTGAACGTATTTTGGTGGAAAAAAATGCGTAACGCTTGGTCCCATTTTTGTGGTGTGATCCTTGCGCGTGGGCCGGGGAGGATTGGCATGGCCCATGCGCAAGGATGACAGGTTAAAAATAGCCTGGGCAGGAAGGGGGTAAAAGTGCCCTGTATGTAAGCGGTTAAAATAGTTGATAATAAGGGTAAAAAAAATCATGGAATTGAACGTATTTTGGTGGAAAAAAATGGGTAAAAAAAAAAAAATCATGGAATTGAACGTATTTTGGCGGAAAAAAATGGGTAACGCTTGGTCCCATTTTTGTGGTGTGATCCTTGCGCGGGGGCCGGGGAGGATTGGCACGGCCCATGCGCAAGGATGACAGGTCAAAAAAAAAATGTGTGTGAGAGCGTTCCATATTTTCTCTGTACCTCTGGTGGTACGCGCCCTGCCTGCAGCAGGACAAGCCATGGGAGAGCCTGAACGCTATTTAAGCCGCCTAAGATGTGCGAACATCAGGTGATGGAGAGCTATGAATTTCCAAGTTGTGAGCTATTTATGCCAAACTAAGTTTATGAATTGTAATAATGCTTTTTGGCTAGTGATAAATGTGATAAATGTGATAAATAATGTCTGTCAGTTGAAAAGTTTTGATTTTACGCAAGAAAATAAGGAGCATAGAGACTATTGTTAAGCAGGGCACTGCATGCAAATGAGCAGCTCTGCCAGGAGGCATTGTGGGAAGGCAGGCCATGCCCACCATGCGTTGCTGGGCCCAGAACCCAGAGGTCGTGGGATCGAAAAACCATCCTCTGCTAGGCGGACATTTTTTTTATTTGTATTTTCTCATAATTAATAACGAAACATTTTAGTCCATTCCTTTTGTTTTTTGCTATATTATTTTCAACTCACTTTGATTTATTTATGTATTTATTTGGTTTTAAAAATGATGCCTGCACCATCTATACACCTAGGGAAGCCTACTGAAATGGGTGGTCAGTCCTATAGGTGCGCCGTGAGAACGCACACGCTGGCATGCCCCTTACACCCCGGTCACGTCAGGTGAAAAATAGCCTGGGCAGGAAGGGGGTAAAAGTGCCCTGTATGTAAGCGGTTAAAATAGTTGATAATAAGGGTAAAAAAAATCATGGAATTGAACGTATTTTGGTGGAAAAAAAATGGGTAAAAAAAAAATCATGGAATTGAACGTATTTTGAGTGGAAAAAAATGGGTAAAAAAAAAAAATCATGGAATTGAACGTATTTTGGTGGAAAAAAATGGGTAAAAAAAAAAATCATGGAATTGAACGTATTTTGGTGGAAAAAAATGGGTAAAAAAAAAATAAATCATGGAATTGAACGTATTTTGGTGGAAAAAAATGGGTAACGCTTGGTCCCATTTTTGTGGTGTGATCCTTGCGCGTGGGCCGGGGAGGATTGGCATGGCCCATGCGCAAGGATGACAGGTTAAAAATAGCCTGGGCAGGAAGGGGGTAAAAGTGCCCTGTATGTAAGCGGTTAAAATAGTTGATAATAAGGGTAAAAAAAATCATGGAATTGAACGTATTTTGGTGGAAAAAAATGGGTAAAAAAAAAAAAATCATGGAATTGAACGTATTTTGGCGGAAAAAAATGGGTAAAAAAAAAATAAATCATGGAATTGAACGTATTTTGGTGGAAAAAAATGCGTAACGCTTGGTCCCATTTTTGTGGTGTGATCCTTGCGCGTGGGCCGGGGAGGATTGGCATGGCCCATGCGCAAGGATGACAGGTTAAAAATAGCCTGGGCAGGAAGGGGGTAAAAGTGCCCTGTATGTAAGCGGTTAAAATAGTTGATAATAAGGGTAAAAAAAATCATGGAATTGAACGTATTTTGGTGGAAAAAAATGGGTAAAAAAAAAAAAATCATGGAATTGAACGTATTTTGGTGGAAAAAAATGGGTAACGCTTGGTCCCATTTTTGTGGTGTGATCCTTGCGCGTGGGCCGGGGAGGATTGGCACGGCCCATGCGCAAGGATGACAGGTCAAAAAAAAAATGTGTGTGAGAGCGTTCCATATTTTCTCTGTACCTCTGGTGGTACGCGCCCTGCCTGCAGCAGGACAAGCCATGGGAGAGCCTGAACGCTATTTAAGCCGCCTAAGATGTGCGAACATCAGGTGATGGAGAGCTATGAATTTCCAAGTTGTGAGCTATTTATGCCAAACTAAGTTTATGAATTGTAATAATGCTTTTTGGCTAGTGATAAATGTGATAAATGTGATAAATAATGTCTGTCAGTTGAAAAGTTTTGATTTTACGCAAGAAAATAAGGAGCATAGAGACTATTGTTAAGCAGGGCACTGCATGCAAATGAGCAGCTCTGCCAGGAGGCATTGTGGGAAGGCAGGCCATGCCCACCATGCGTTGCTGGGCCCAGAACCCAGAGGTCGTGGGATCGAAAAACCATCCTCTGCTAGGCGGACATTTTTTTTATTTGTATTTTCTCATAATTAATAACGAAACATTTTAGTCCATTCCTTTTGTTTTTTGCTATATTATTTTCAACTCACTTTGATTTATTTATGTATTTATTTGGTTTTAAAAATGATGCCTGCACCATCTATACACCTAGGGAAGCCTACTGAAATGGGTGGTCAGTCCTATAGGTGCGCCGTGAGAACGCACACGCTGGCATGCCCCTTACACCCCGGTCACGTCAGGTGAAAAATAGCCTGGGCAGGAAGGGGGTAAAAGTGCCCTGTATGTAAGCGGTTAAAATAGTTGATAATAAGGGTAAAAAAAATCATGGAATTGAACGTATTTTGGTGGAAAAAAAATGGGTAAAAAAAAAATCATGGAATTGAACGTATTTTGAGTGGAAAAAAATGGGTAAAAAAAAAAAATCATGGAATTGAACGTATTTTGGTGGAAAAAAATGGGTAAAAAAAAAAATCATGGAATTGAACGTATTTTGGTGGAAAAAAATGGGTAAAAAAAAAATAAATCATGGAATTGAACGTATTTTGGTGGAAAAAAATGGGTAACGCTTGGTCCCATTTTTGTGGTGTGATCCTTGCGCGTGGGCCGGGGAGGATTGGCATGGCCCATGCGCAAGGATGACAGGTTAAAAATAGCCTGGGCAGGAAGGGGGTAAAAGTGCCCTGTATGTAAGCGGTTAAAATAGTTGATAATAAGGGTAAAAAAAATCATGGAATTGAACGTATTTTGGTGGAAAAAAATGGGTAAAAAAAAATAAATCATGGAATTGAACGTATTTTGGCGGAAAAAAATGGGTAAAAAAAAAATAAATCATGGAATTGAACGTATTTTGGTGGAAAAAAATGCGTAACGCTTGGTCCCATTTTTGTGGTGTGATCCTTGCGCGTGGGCCGGGGAGGATTGGCATGGCCCATGCGCAAGGATGACAGGTTAAAAATAGCCTGGGCAGGAAGGGGGTAAAAGTGCCCTGTATGTAAGCGGTTAAAATAGTTGATAATAAGGGTAAAAAAAATCATGGAATTGAACATATTTTGGTGGAAAAAAATGGGTAAAAAAAAAAAAATCATGGAATTGAACGTATTTTGGTGGAAAAAAATGGGTAACGCTTGGTCCCATTTTTGTGGTGTGATCCTTGCGCGGGGGTCGGGGAGGATTGGCATGGCCCATGCGCAAGGATGACAGGTTAAAAATAGCCTGGGCAGGAAGGGGGTAAAAGTGCCCTGTATGTAAGCGGTTAAAATAGTTGATAATAAGGGTAAAAAAAATCATGGAATTGAACGTATTTTGGTGGAAAAAAATGGCTAAAAAAAAAAAAATCATGGAATTGAACGTATTTTGGCGGAAAAAAATGGGTAACGCTTGGTCCCATTTTTGTGGTGTGATCCTTGCGCGGGGGCCGGGGAGGATTGGCACGGCCCATGCGCAAGGATGACAGGTCAAAAAAAAAATGTGTGTGAGAGCGTTCCATATTTTCTCTGTACCTCTGGTGGTACGCGCCCTGCCTGCAGCAGGACAAGCCATGGGAGAGCCTGAACGCTATTTAAGCCGCCTAAGATGTGCGAACATCAGGTGATGGAGAGCTATGAATTTCCAAGTTGTGAGCTATTTATGCCAAACTAAGTTTATGAATTGTAATAATGCTTTTTGGCTAGTGATAAATGTGATAAATGTGATAAATAATGTCTGTCAGTTGAAAAGTTTTGATTTTACGCAAGAAAATAAGGAGCATAGAGACTATTGTTAAGCAGGGCACTGCATGCAAATGAGCAGCTCTGCCAGGAGGCATTGTGGGAAGGCAGGCCATGCCCACCATGCGTTGCTGGGCCCAGAACCCAGAGGTCGTGGGATCGAAAAACCATCCTCTGCTAGGCGGACATTTTTTTTATTTGTATTTTCTCATAATTAATAACGAAACATTTTAGTCCATTCCTTTTGTTTTTTGCTATATTATTTTCAACTCACTTTGATTTATTTATGTATTTATTTGGTTTTAAAAATGATGCCTGCACCATCTATACACCTAGGGAAGCCTACTGAAATGGGTGGTCAGTCCTATAGGTGCGCCGTGAGAACGCACACGCTGGCATGCCCCTTACACCCCGGTCACGTCAGGTGAAAAATAGCCTGGGCAGGAAGGGGGTAAAAGTGCCCTGTATGTAAGCGGTTAAAATAGTTGATAATAAGGGTAAAAAAAATCATGGAATTGAACGTATTTTGGTGGAAAAAAAATGGGTAAAAAAAAAATCATGGAATTGAACGTATTTTGAGTGGAAAAAAATGGGTAAAAAAAAAAAATCATGGAATTGAACGTATTTTGGTGGAAAAAAATGGGTAAAAAAAAAAATCATGGAATTGAACGTATTTTGGTGGAAAAAAATGGGTAAAAAAAAAATAAATCATGGAATTGAACGTATTTTGGTGGAAAAAAATGGGTAACGCTTGGTCCCATTTTTGTGGTGTGATCCTTGCGCGTGGGCCGGGGAGGATTGGCATGGCCCATGCGCAAGGATGACAGGTTAAAAATAGCCTGGGCAGGAAGGGGGTAAAAGTGCCCTGTATGTAAGCGGTTAAAATAGTTGATAATAAGGGTAAAAAAAATCATGGAATTGAACGTATTTTGGTGGAAAAAAATGGGTAAAAAAAAATAAATCATGGAATTGAACGTATTTTGGCGGAAAAAAATGGGTAAAAAAAAAATAAATCATGGAATTGAACGTATTTTGGTGGAAAAAAATGCGTAACGCTTGGTCCCATTTTTGTGGTGTGATCCTTGCGCGTGGGCCGGGGAGGATTGGCATGGCCCATACGCAAGGATGACAGGTTAAAAATAGCCTGGGCAGGAAGGGGGTAAAAGTGCCCTGTATGTAAGCGGTTAAAATAGTTGATAATAAGGGTAAAAAAAATCATGGAATTGAACGTATTTTGGTGGAAAAAAATGGGTAAAAAAAAAAAAATCATGGAATTGAACGTATTTTGGCGGAAAAAAATGGGTAAAAAAAAAATAAATCATGGAATTGAACGTATTTTGGTGGAAAAAAATGCGTAACGCTTGGTCCCATTTTTGTGGTGTGATCCTTGCGCGTGGGCCGGGGAGGATTGGCATGGCCCATGCGCAAGGATGACAGGTTAAAAATAGCCTGGGCAGGAAGGGGGTAAAAGTGCCCTGTATGTAAGCGGTTAAAATAGTTGATAATAAGGGTAAAAAAAATCATGGAATTGAACGTATTTTGGTGGAAAAAAATGGGTAAAAAAAAAAAAATCATGGAATTGAACGTATTTTGGCGGAAAAAAATGGGTAACGCTTGGTCCCATTTTTGTGGTGTGATCCTTGCGCGGGGGCCGGGGAGGATTGGCACGGCCCATGCGCAAGGATGACAGGTCAAAAAAAAAATGTGTGTGAGAGCGTTCCATATTTTCTCTGTACCTCTGGTGGTACGCGCCCTGCCTGCAGCAGGACAAGCCATGGGAGAGCCTGAACGCTATTTAAGCCTCCTAAGATGTGCGAACATCAGGTGATGGAGAGCTATGAATTTCCAAGTTGTGAGCTATTTATGCCAAACTAAGTTTATGAATTGTAATAATGCTTTTTGGCTAGTGATAAATGTGATAAATGTGATAAATAATGTCTGTCAGTTGAAAAGTTTTGATTTTACGCAAGAAAATAAGGAGCATAGAGACTATTGTTAAGCAGGGCACTGCATGCAAATGAGCAGCTCTGCCAGGAGGCATTGTGGGAAGGCAGGCCATGCCCACCATGCGTTGCTGGGCCCAGAACCCAGAGGTCGTGGGATCGAAAAACCATCCTCTGCTAGGCGGACATTTTTTTTATTTGTATTTTCTCATAATTAATAACGAAACATTTTAGTCCATTCCTTTTGTTTTTTGCTATATTATTTTCAACTCACTTTGATTTATTTATGTATTTATTTGGTTTTAAAAATGATGCCTGCACCATCTATACACCTAGGGAAGCCTACTGAAATGGGTGGTCAGTCCTATAGGTGCGCCGTGAGAACGCACACGCTGGCATGCCCCTTACACCCCGGTCACGTCAGGTGAAAAATAGCCTGGGCAGGAAGGGGGTAAAAGTGCCCTGTATGTAAGCGGTTAAAATAGTTGATAATAAGGGTAAAAAAAATCATGGAATTGAACGTATTTTGGTGGAAAAAAAATGGGTAAAAAAAAAATCATGGAATTGAACGTATTTTGAGTGGAAAAAAATGGGTAAAAAAAAAAAATCATGGAATTGAACGTATTTTGGTGGAAAAAAATGGGTAAAAAAAAAAATCATGGAATTGAACGTATTTTGGTGGAAAAAAATGGGTAAAAAAAAAATAAATCATGGAATTGAACGTATTTTGGTGGAAAAAAATGGGTAACGCTTGGTCCCATTTTTGTGGTGTGATCCTTGCGCGTGGGCCGGGGAGGATTGGCATGGCCCATGCGCAAGGATGACAGGTTAAAAATAGCCTGGGCAGGAAGGGGGTAAAAGTGCCCTGTATGTAAGCGGTTAAAATAGTTGATAATAAGGGTAAAAAAAATCATGGAATTGAACGTATTTTGGTGGAAAAAAATGGGTAAAAAAAAAAAAATCATGGAATTGAACGTATTTTGGCGGAAAAAAATGGGTAAAAAAAAAATAAATCATGGAATTGAACGTATTTTGGTGGAAAAAAATGCGTAACGCTTGGTCCCATTTTTGTGGTGTGATCCTTGCGCGTGGGCCGGGGAGGATTGGCATGGCCCATACGCAAGGATGACAGGTTAAAAATAGCCTGGGCAGGAAGGGGGTAAAAGTGCCCTGTATGTAAGCGGTTAAAATAGTTGATAATAAGGGTAAAAAAAATCATGGAATTGAACGTATTTTGGTGGAAAAAAATGGGTAAAAAAAAAAAAATCATGGAATTGAACGTATTTTGGCGGAAAAAAATGGGTAAAAAAAAAATAAATCATGGAATTGAACGTATTTTGGTGGAAAAAAATGCGTAACGCTTGGTCCCATTTTTGTGGTGTGATCCTTGCGCGTGGGCCGGGGAGGATTGGCATGGCCCATGCGCAAGGATGACAGGTTAAAAATAGCCTGGGCAGGAAGGGGGTAAAAGTGCCCTGTATGTAAGCGGTTAAAATAGTTGATAATAAGGGTAAAAAAAATCATGGAATTGAACGTATTTTGGTGGAAAAAAATGGGTAAAAAAAAAAAAATCATGGAATTGAACGTATTTTGGCGGAAAAAAATGGGTAACGCTTGGTCCCATTTTTGTGGTGTGATCCTTGCGCGGGGGCCGGGGAGGATTGGCACGGCCCATGCGCAAGGATGACAGGTCAAAAAAAAAATGTGTGTGAGAGCGTTCCATATTTTCTCTGTACCTCTGGTGGTACGCGCCCTGCCTGCAGCAGGACAAGCCATGGGAGAGCCTGAACGCTATTTAAGCCGCCTAAGATGTGCGAACATCAGGTGATGGAGAGCTATGAATTTCCAAGTTGTGAGCTATTTATGCCAAACTAAGTTTATGAATTGTAATAATGCTTTTTGGCTAGTGATAAATGTGATAAATGTGATAAATAATGTCTGTCAGTTGAAAAGTTTTGATTTTACGCAAGAAAATAAGGAGCATAGAGACTATTGTTAAGCAGGGCACTGCATGCAAATGAGCAGCTCTGCCAGGAGGCATTGTGGGAAGGCAGGCCATGCCCACCATGCGTTGCTGGGCCCAGAACCCAGAGGTCGTGGGATCGAAAAACCATCCTCTGCTAGGCGGACATTTTTTTTATTTGTATTTTCTCATAATTAATAACGAAACATTTTAGTCCATTCCTTTTGTTTTTTGCTATATTATTTTCAACTCACTTTGATTTATTTATGTATTTATTTGGTTTTAAAAATGATGCCTGCACCATCTATACACCTAGGGAAGCCTACTGAAATGGGTGGTCAGTCCTATAGGTGCGCCGTGAGAACGCACACGCTGGCATGCCCCTTACACCCCGGTCACGTCAGGTGAAAAATAGCCTGGGCAGGAAGGGGGTAAAAGTGCCCTGTATTTAAGCGGTTAAAATAGTTGATAATAAGGGTAAAAAAAATCATGGAATTGAACGTATTTTGGTGGAAAAAAAATGGGTAAAAAAAAAATCATGGAATTGAACGTATTTTGAGTGGAAAAAAATGGGTAAAAAAAAAAAATCATGGAATTGAACGTATTTTGGTGGAAAAAAATGGGTAAAAAAAAAAATCATGGAATTGAACGTATTTTGGTGGAAAAAAATGGGTAAAAAAAAAATAAATCATGGAATTGAACGTATTTTGGTGGAAAAAAATGGGTAACGCTTGGTCCCATTTTTGTGGTGTGATCCTTGCGCGTGGGCCGGGGAGGATTGGCATGGCCCATGCGCAAGGATGACAGGTTAAAAATAGCCTGGGCAGGAAGGGGGTAAAAGTGCCCTGTATGTAAGCGGTTAAAATAGTTGATAATAAGGGTAAAAAAAATCATGGAATTGAACGTATTTTGGTGGAAAAAAATGGGTAAAAAAAAAAAAATCATGGAATTGAACGTATTTTGGCGGAAAAAAATGGGTAAAAAAAAAATAAATCATGGAATTGAACGTATTTTGGTGGAAAAAAATGCGTAACGCTTGGTCCCATTTTTGTGGTGTGATCCTTGCGCGTGGGCCGGGGAGGATTGGCATGGCCCATGCGCAAGGATGACAGGTTAAAAATAGCCTGGGCAGGAAGGGGGTAAAAGTGCCCTGTATGTAAGCGGTTAAAATAGTTGATAATAAGGGTAAAAAAAATCATGGAATTGAACGTATTTTGGTGGAAAAAAATGGCTAAAAAAAAAAAAATCATGGAATTGAACGTATTTTGGCGGAAAAAAATGGGTAACGCTTGGTCCCATTTTTGTGGTGTGATCCTTGCGCGGGGGCCGGGGAGGATTGGCACGGCCCATGCGCAAGGATGACAGGTCAAAAAAAAAATGTGTGTGAGAGCGTTCCATATTTTCTCTGTACCTCTGGTGGTACGCGCCCTGCCTGCAGCAGGACAAGCCATGGGAGAGCCTGAACGCTATTTAAGCCGCCTAAGATGTGCGAACATCAGGTGATGGAGAGCTATGAATTTCCAAGTTGTGAGCTATTTATGCCAAACTAAGTTTATGAATTGTAATAATGCTTTTTGGCTAGTGATAAATGTGATAAATGTGATAAATAATGTCTGTCAGTTGAAAAGTTTTGATTTTACGCAAGAAAATAAGGAGCATAGAGACTATTGTTAAGCAGGGCACTGCATGCAAATGAGCAGCTCTGCCAGGAGGCATTGTGGGAAGGCAGGCCATGCCCACCATGCGTTGCTGGGCCCAGAACCCAGAGGTCGTGGGATCGAAAAACCATCCTCTGCTAGGCGGACATTTTTTTTATTTGTATTTTCTCATAATTAATAACGAAACATTTTAGTCCATTCCTTTTGTTTTTTGCTATATTATTTTCAACTCACTTTGATTTATTTATGTATTTATTTGGTTTTAAAAATGATGCCTGCACCATCTATACACCTAGGGAAGCCTACTGAAATGGGTGGTCAGTCCTATAGGTGCGCCGTGAGAACGCACACGCTGGCATGCCCCTTACACCCCGGTCACGTCAGGTGAAAAATAGCCTGGGCAGGAAGGGGGTAAAAGTGCCCTGTATGTAAGCGGTTAAAATAGTTGATAATAAGGGTAAAAAAAATCATGGAATTGAACGTATTTTGGTGGAAAAAAAATGGGTAAAAAAAAAATCATGGAATTGAACGTATTTTGAGTGGAAAAAAATGGGTAAAAAAAAAAAATCATGGAATTGAACGTATTTTGGTGGAAAAAAATGGGTAAAAAAAAAAATCATGGAATTGAACGTATTTTGGTGGAAAAAAATGGGTAAAAAAAAAATAAATCATGGAATTGAACGTATTTTGGTGGAAAAAAATGGGTAACGCTTGGTCCCATTTTTGTGGTGTGATCCTTGCGCGTGGGCCGGGGAGGATTGGCATGGCCCATGCGCAAGGATGACAGGTTAAAAATAGCCTGGGCAGGAAGGGGGTAAAAGTGCCCTGTATGTAAGCGGTTAAAATAGTTGATAATAAGGGTAAAAAAAATCATGGAATTGAACGTATTTTGGTGGAAAAAAATGGGTAAAAAAAAATAAATCATGGAATTGAACGTATTTTGGCGGAAAAAAATGGGTAAAAAAAAAATAAATCATGGAATTGAACGTATTTTGGTGGAAAAAAATGCGTAACGCTTGGTCCCATTTTTGTGGTGTGATCCTTGCGCGTGGGCCGGGGAGGATTGGCATGGCCCATACGCAAGGATGACAGGTTAAAAATAGCCTGGGCAGGAAGGGGGTAAAAGTGCCCTGTATGTAAGCGGTTAAAATAGTTGATAATAAGGGTAAAAAAAATCATGGAATTGAACGTATTTTGGTGGAAAAAAATGGGTAAAAAAAAAAAAATCATGGAATTGAACGTATTTTGGCGGAAAAAAATGGGTAAAAAAAAAATAAATCATGGAATTGAACGTATTTTGGTGGAAAAAAATGCGTAACGCTTGGTCCCATTTTTGTGGTGTGATCCTTGCGCGTGGGCCGGGGAGGATTGGCATGGCCCATGCGCAAGGATGACAGGTTAAAAATAGCCTGGGCAGGAAGGGGGTAAAAGTGCCCTGTATGTAAGCGGTTAAAATAGTTGATAATAAGGGTAAAAAAAATCATGGAATTGAACGTATTTTGGTGGAAAAAAATGGGTAAAAAAAAAAAAATCATGGAATTGAACGTATTTTGGCGGAAAAAAATGGGTAACGCTTGGTCCCATTTTTGTGGTGTGATCCTTGCGCGGGGGCCGGGGAGGATTGGCACGGCCCATGCGCAAGGATGACAGGTCAAAAAAAAAATGTGTGTGAGAGCGTTCCATATTTTCTCTGTACCTCTGGTGGTACGCGCCCTGCCTGCAGCAGGACAAGCCATGGGAGAGCCTGAACGCTATTTAAGCCTCCTAAGATGTGCGAACATCAGGTGATGGAGAGCTATGAATTTCCAAGTTGTGAGCTATTTATGCCAAACTAAGTTTATGAATTGTAATAATGCTTTTTGGCTAGTGATAAATGTGATAAATGTGATAAATAATGTCTGTCAGTTGAAAAGTTTTGATTTTACGCAAGAAAATAAGGAGCATAGAGACTATTGTTAAGCAGGGCACTGCATGCAAATGAGCAGCTCTGCCAGGAGGCATTGTGGGAAGGCAGGCCATGCCCACCATGCGTTGCTGGGCCCAGAACCCAGAGGTCGTGGGATCGAAAAACCATCCTCTGCTAGGCGGACATTTTTTTTATTTGTATTTTCTCATAATTAATAACGAAACATTTTAGTCCATTCCTTTTGTTTTTTGCTATATTATTTTCAACTCACTTTGATTTATTTATGTATTTATTTGGTTTTAAAAATGATGCCTGCACCATCTATACACCTAGGGAAGCCTACTGAAATGGGTGGTCAGTCCTATAGGTGCGCCGTGAGAACGCACACGCTGGCATGCCCCTTACACCCCGGTCACGTCAGGTGAAAAATAGCCTGGGCAGGAAGGGGGTAAAAGTGCCCTGTATGTAAGCGGTTAAAATAGTTGATAATAAGGGTAAAAAAAATCATGGAATTGAACGTATTTTGGTGGAAAAAAAATGGGTAAAAAAAAAATCATGGAATTGAACGTATTTTGAGTGGAAAAAAATGGGTAAAAAAAAAAAATCATGGAATTGAACGTATTTTGGTGGAAAAAAATGGGTAAAAAAAAAAATCATGGAATTGAACGTATTTTGGTGGAAAAAAATGGGTAAAAAAAAAATAAATCATGGAATTGAACGTATTTTGGTGGAAAAAAATGGGTAACGCTTGGTCCCATTTTTGTGGTGTGATCCTTGCGCGTGGGCCGGGGAGGATTGGCATGGCCCATGCGCAAGGATGACAGGTTAAAAATAGCCTGGGCAGGAAGGGGGTAAAAGTGCCCTGTATGTAAGCGGTTAAAATAGTTGATAATAAGGGTAAAAAAAATCATGGAATTGAACGTATTTTGGTGGAAAAAAATGGGTAAAAAAAAAAAAATCATGGAATTGAACGTATTTTGGCGGAAAAAAATGGGTAAAAAAAAAATAAATCATGGAATTGAACGTATTTTGGTGGAAAAAAATGCGTAACGCTTGGTCCCATTTTTGTGGTGTGATCCTTGCGCGTGGGCCGGGGAGGATTGGCATGGCCCATACGCAAGGATGACAGGTTAAAAATAGCCTGGGCAGGAAGGGGGTAAAAGTGCCCTGTATGTAAGCGGTTAAAATAGTTGATAATAAGGGTAAAAAAAATCATGGAATTGAACGTATTTTGGTGGAAAAAAATGGGTAAAAAAAAAAAAATCATGGAATTGAACGTATTTTGGCGGAAAAAAATGGGTAAAAAAAAAATAAATCATGGAATTGAACGTATTTTGGTGGAAAAAAATGCGTAACGCTTGGTCCCATTTTTGTGGTGTGATCCTTGCGCGTGGGCCGGGGAGGATTGGCATGGCCCATGCGCAAGGATGACAGGTTAAAAATAGCCTGGGCAGGAAGGGGGTAAAAGTGCCCTGTATGTAAGCGGTTAAAATAGTTGATAATAAGGGTAAAAAAAATCATGGAATTGAACGTATTTTGGTGGAAAAAAATGGGTAAAAAAAAAAAAATCATGGAATTGAACGTATTTTGGCGGAAAAAAATGGGTAACGCTTGGTCCCATTTTTGTGGTGTGATCCTTGCGCGGGGGCCGGGGAGGATTGGCACGGCCCATGCGCAAGGATGACAGGTCAAAAAAAAAATGTGTGTGAGAGCGTTCCATATTTTCTCTGTACCTCTGGTGGTACGCGCCCTGCCTGCAGCAGGACAAGCCATGGGAGAGCCTGAACGCTATTTAAGCCGCCTAAGATGTGCGAACATCAGGTGATGGAGAGCTATGAATTTCCAAGTTGTGAGCTATTTATGCCAAACTAAGTTTATGAATTGTAATAATGCTTTTTGGCTAGTGATAAATGTGATAAATGTGATAAATAATGTCTGTCAGTTGAAAAGTTTTGATTTTACGCAAGAAAATAAGGAGCATAGAGACTATTGTTAAGCAGGGCACTGCATGCAAATGAGCAGCTCTGCCAGGAGGCATTGTGGGAAGGCAGGCCATGCCCACCATGCGTTGCTGGGCCCAGAACCCAGAGGTCGTGGGATCGAAAAACCATCCTCTGCTAGGCGGACATTTTTTTTATTTGTATTTTCTCATAATTAATAACGAAACATTTTAGTCCATTCCTTTTGTTTTTTGCTATATTATTTTCAACTCACTTTGATTTATTTATGTATTTATTTGGTTTTAAAAATGATGCCTGCACCATCTATACACCTAGGGAAGCCTACTGAAATGGGTGGTCAGTCCTATAGGTGCGCCGTGAGAACGCACACGCTGGCATGCCCCTTACACCCCGGTCACGTCAGGTGAAAAATAGCCTGGGCAGGAAGGGGGTAAAAGTGCCCTGTATTTAAGCGGTTAAAATAGTTGATAATAAGGGTAAAAAAAATCATGGAATTGAACGTATTTTGGTGGAAAAAAAATGGGTAAAAAAAAAATCATGGAATTGAACGTATTTTGAGTGGAAAAAAATGGGTAAAAAAAAAAAATCATGGAATTGAACGTATTTTGGTGGAAAAAAATGGGTAAAAAAAAAAATCATGGAATTGAACGTATTTTGGTGGAAAAAAATGGGTAAAAAAAAAATAAATCATGGAATTGAACGTATTTTGGTGGAAAAAAATGGGTAACGCTTGGTCCCATTTTTGTGGTGTGATCCTTGCGCGTGGGCCGGGGAGGATTGGCATGGCCCATGCGCAAGGATGACAGGTTAAAAATAGCCTGGGCAGGAAGGGGGTAAAAGTGCCCTGTATGTAAGCGGTTAAAATAGTTGATAATAAGGGTAAAAAAAATCATGGAATTGAACGTATTTTGGTGGAAAAAAATGGGTAAAAAAAAAAAAATCATGGAATTGAACGTATTTTGGCGGAAAAAAATGGGTAAAAAAAAAATAAATCATGGAATTGAACGTATTTTGGTGGAAAAAAATGCGTAACGCTTGGTCCCATTTTTGTGGTGTGATCCTTGCGCGTGGGCCGGGGAGGATTGGCATGGCCCATGCGCAAGGATGACAGGTTAAAAATAGCCTGGGCAGGAAGGGGGTAAAAGTGCCCTGTATGTAAGCGGTTAAAATAGTTGATAATAAGGGTAAAAAAAATCATGGAATTGAACGTATTTTGGTGGAAAAAAATGGCTAAAAAAAAAAAAATCATGGAATTGAACGTATTTTGGCGGAAAAAAATGGGTAACGCTTGGTCCCATTTTTGTGGTGTGATCCTTGCGCGGGGGCCGGGGAGGATTGGCACGGCCCATGCGCAAGGATGACAGGTCAAAAAAAAAATGTGTGTGAGAGCGTTCCATATTTTCTCTGTACCTCTGGTGGTACGCGCCCTGCCTGCAGCAGGACAAGCCATGGGAGAGCCTGAACGCTATTTAAGCCGCCTAAGATGTGCGAACATCAGGTGATGGAGAGCTATGAATTTCCAAGTTGTGAGCTATTTATGCCAAACTAAGTTTATGAATTGTAATAATGCTTTTTGGCTAGTGATAAATGTGATAAATGTGATAAATAATGTCTGTCAGTTGAAAAGTTTTGATTTTACGCAAGAAAATAAGGAGCATAGAGACTATTGTTAAGCAGGGCACTGCATGCAAATGAGCAGCTCTGCCAGGAGGCATTGTGGGAAGGCAGGCCATGCCCACCATGCGTTGCTGGGCCCAGAACCCAGAGGTCGTGGGATCGAAAAACCATCCTCTGCTAGGCGGACATTTTTTTTATTTGTATTTTCTCATAATTAATAACGAAACATTTTAGTCCATTCCTTTTGTTTTTTGCTATATTATTTTCAACTCACTTTGATTTATTTATGTATTTATTTGGTTTTAAAAATGATGCCTGCACCATCTATACACCTAGGGAAGCCTACTGAAATGGGTGGTCAGTCCTATAGGTGCGCCGTGAGAACGCACACGCTGGCATGCCCCTTACACCCCGGTCACGTCAGGTGAAAAATAGCCTGGGCAGGAAGGGGGTAAAAGTGCCCTGTATGTAAGCGGTTAAAATAGTTGATAATAAGGGTAAAAAAAATCATGGAATTGAACGTATTTTGGTGGAAAAAAAATGGGTAAAAAAAAAATCATGGAATTGAACGTATTTTGAGTGGAAAAAAATGGGTAAAAAAAAAAAATCATGGAATTGAACGTATTTTGGTGGAAAAAAATGGGTAAAAAAAAAAATCATGGAATTGAACGTATTTTGGTGGAAAAAAATGGGTAAAAAAAAAATAAATCATGGAATTGAACGTATTTTGGTGGAAAAAAATGGGTAACGCTTGGTCCCATTTTTGTGGTGTGATCCTTGCGCGTGGGCCGGGGAGGATTGGCATGGCCCATGCGCAAGGATGACAGGTTAAAAATAGCCTGGGCAGGAAGGGGGTAAAAGTGCCCTGTATGTAAGCGGTTAAAATAGTTGATAATAAGGGTAAAAAAAATCATGGAATTGAACGTATTTTGGTGGAAAAAAATGGGTAAAAAAAAAAAAATCATGGAATTGAACGTATTTTGGCGGAAAAAAATGGGTAAAAAAAAAATAAATCATGGAATTGAACGTATTTTGGTGGAAAAAAATGCGTAACGCTTGGTCCCATTTTTGTGGTGTGATCCTTGCGCGTGGGCCGGGGAGGATTGGCATGGCCCATGCGCAAGGATGACAGGTTAAAAATAGCCTGGGCAGGAAGGGGGTAAAAGTGCCCTGTATGTAAGCGGTTAAAATAGTTGATAATAAGGGTAAAAAAAATCATGGAATTGAACGTATTTTGGTGGAAAAAAATGGGTAAAAAAAAAAAAATCATGGAATTGAACGTATTTTGGTGGAAAAAAATGGGTAACGCTTGGTCCCATTTTTGTGGTGTGATCCTTGCGCGTGGGCCGGGGAGGATTGGCACGGCCCATGCGCAAGGATGACAGGTCAAAAAAAAAATGTGTGTGAGAGCGTTCCATATTTTCTCTGTACCTCTGGTGGTACGCGCCCTGCCTGCAGCAGGACAAGCCATGGGAGAGCCTGAACGCTATTTAAGCCGCCTAAGATGTGCGAACATCAGGTGATGGAGAGCTATGAATTTCCAAGTTGTGAGCTATTTATGCCAAACTAAGTTTATGAATTGTAATAATGCTTTTTGGCTAGTGATAAATGTGATAAATGTGATAAATAATGTCTGTCAGTTGAAAAGTTTTGATTTTACGCAAGAAAATAAGGAGCATAGAGACTATTGTTAAGCAGGGCACTGCATGCAAATGAGCAGCTCTGCCAGGAGGCATTGTGGGAAGGCAGGCCATGCCCACCATGCGTTGCTGGGCCCAGAACCCAGAGGTCGTGGGATCGAAAAACCATCCTCTGCTAGGCGGACATTTTTTTTATTTGTATTTTCTCATAATTAATAACGAAACATTTTAGTCCATTCCTTTTGTTTTTTGCTATATTATTTTCAACTCACTTTGATTTATTTATGTATTTATTTGGTTTTAAAAATGATGCCTGCACCATCTATACACCTAGGGAAGCCTACTGAAATGGGTGGTCAGTCCTATAGGTGCGCCGTGAGAACGCACACGCTGGCATGCCCCTTACACCCCGGTCACGTCAGGTGAAAAATAGCCTGGGCAGGAAGGGGGTAAAAGTGCCCTGTATGTAAGCGGTTAAAATAGTTGATAATAAGGGTAAAAAAAATCATGGAATTGAACGTATTTTGGTGGAAAAAAAATGGGTAAAAAAAAATCATGGAATTGAACGTATTTTGAGTGGAAAAAAATGGGTAAAAAAAAAAAATCATGGAATTGAACGTATTTTGGTGGAAAAAAATGGGTAAAAAAAAAAATCATGGAATTGAACGTATTTTGGTGGAAAAAAATGGGTAAAAAAAAAATAAATCATGGAATTGAACGTATTTTGGTGGAAAAAAATGGGTAACGCTTGGTCCCATTTTTGTGGTGTGATCCTTGCGCGTGGGCCGGGGAGGATTGGCATGGCCCATGCGCAAGGATGACAGGTTAAAAATAGCCTGGGCAGGAAGGGGGTAAAAGTGCCCTGTATGTAAGCGGTTAAAATAGTTGATAATAAGGGTAAAAAAAATCATGGAATTGAACGTATTTTGGTGGAAAAAAATGGGTAAAAAAAAATAAATCATGGAATTGAACGTATTTTGGCGGAAAAAAATGGGTAAAAAAAAAATAAATCATGGAATTGAACGTATTTTGGTGGAAAAAAATGCGTAACGCTTGGTCCCATTTTTGTGGTGTGATCCTTGCGCGTGGGCCGGGGAGGATTGGCATGGCCCATGCGCAAGGATGACAGGTTAAAAATAGCCTGGGCAGGAAGGGGGTAAAAGTGCCCTGTATGTAAGCGGTTAAAATAGTTGATAATAAGGGTAAAAAAAATCATGGAATTGAACATATTTTGGTGGAAAAAAATGGGTAAAAAAAAAAAAATCATGGAATTGAACGTATTTTGGTGGAAAAAAATGGGTAACGCTTGGTCCCATTTTTGTGGTGTGATCCTTGCGCGGGGGTCGGGGAGGATTGGCATGGCCCATGCGCAAGGATGACAGGTTAAAAATAGCCTGGGCAGGAAGGGGGTAAAAGTGCCCTGTATGTAAGCGGTTAAAATAGTTGATAATAAGGGTAAAAAAAATCATGGAATTGAACGTATTTTGGTGGAAAAAAATGGCTAAAAAAAAAAAAATCATGGAATTGAACGTATTTTGGCGGAAAAAAATGGGTAACGCTTGGTCCCATTTTTGTGGTGTGATCCTTGCGCGGGGGCCGGGGAGGATTGGCACGGCCCATGCGCAAGGATGACAGGTCAAAAAAAAAATGTGTGTGAGAGCGTTCCATATTTTCTCTGTACCTCTGGTGGTACGCGCCCTGCCTGCAGCAGGACAAGCCATGGGAGAGCCTGAACGCTATTTAAGCCGCCTAAGATGTGCGAACATCAGGTGATGGAGAGCTATGAATTTCCAAGTTGTGAGCTATTTATGCCAAACTAAGTTTATGAATTGTAATAATGCTTTTTGGCTAGTGATAAATGTGATAAATGTGATAAATAATGTCTGTCAGTTGAAAAGTTTTGATTTTACGCAAGAAAATAAGGAGCATAGAGACTATTGTTAAGCAGGGCACTGCATGCAAATGAGCAGCTCTGCCAGGAGGCATTGTGGGAAGGCAGGCCATGCCCACCATGCGTTGCTGGGCCCAGAACCCAGAGGTCGTGGGATCGAAAAACCATCCTCTGCTAGGCGGACATTTTTTTTATTTGTATTTTCTCATAATTAATAACGAAACATTTTAGTCCATTCCTTTTGTTTTTTGCTATATTATTTTCAACTCACTTTGATTTATTTATGTATTTATTTGGTTTTAAAAATGATGCCTGCACCATCTATACACCTAGGGAAGCCTACTGAAATGGGTGGTCAGTCCTATAGGTGCGCCGTGAGAACGCACACGCTGGCATGCCCCTTACACCCCGGTCACGTCAGGTGAAAAATAGCCTGGGCAGGAAGGGGGTAAAAGTGCCCTGTATGTAAGCGGTTAAAATAGTTGATAATAAGGGTAAAAAAAATCATGGAATTGAACGTATTTTGGTGGAAAAAAAATGGGTAAAAAAAAAATCATGGAATTGAACGTATTTTGAGTGGAAAAAAATGGGTAAAAAAAAAAAATCATGGAATTGAACGTATTTTGGTGGAAAAAAATGGGTAAAAAAAAAAATCATGGAATTGAACGTATTTTGGTGGAAAAAAATGGGTAAAAAAAAAATAAATCATGGAATTGAACGTATTTTGGTGGAAAAAAATGGGTAACGCTTGGTCCCATTTTTGTGGTGTGATCCTTGCGCGTGGGCCGGGGAGGATTGGCATGGCCCATGCGCAAGGATGACAGGTTAAAAATAGCCTGGGCAGGAAGGGGGTAAAAGTGCCCTGTATGTAAGCGGTTAAAATAGTTGATAATAAGGGTAAAAAAAATCATGGAATTGAACGTATTTTGGTGGAAAAAAATGGGTAAAAAAAAATAAATCATGGAATTGAACGTATTTTGGCGGAAAAAAATGGGTAAAAAAAAAATAAATCATGGAATTGAACGTATTTTGGTGGAAAAAAATGCGTAACGCTTGGTCCCATTTTTGTGGTGTGATCCTTGCGCGTGGGCCGGGGAGGATTGGCATGGCCCATACGCAAGGATGACAGGTTAAAAATAGCCTGGGCAGGAAGGGGGTAAAAGTGCCCTGTATGTAAGCGGTTAAAATAGTTGATAATAAGGGTAAAAAAAATCATGGAATTGAACGTATTTTGGTGGAAAAAAATGGGTAAAAAAAAAAAAATCATGGAATTGAACGTATTTTGGCGGAAAAAAATGGGTAAAAAAAAAATAAATCATGGAATTGAACGTATTTTGGTGGAAAAAAATGCGTAACGCTTGGTCCCATTTTTGTGGTGTGATCCTTGCGCGTGGGCCGGGGAGGATTGGCATGGCCCATGCGCAAGGATGACAGGTTAAAAATAGCCTGGGCAGGAAGGGGGTAAAAGTGCCCTGTATGTAAGCGGTTAAAATAGTTGATAATAAGGGTAAAAAAAATCATGGAATTGAACGTATTTTGGTGGAAAAAAATGGGTAAAAAAAAAAAAATCATGGAATTGAACGTATTTTGGCGGAAAAAAATGGGTAACGCTTGGTCCCATTTTTGTGGTGTGATCCTTGCGCGGGGGCCGGGGAGGATTGGCACGGCCCATGCGCAAGGATGACAGGTCAAAAAAAAAATGTGTGTGAGAGCGTTCCATATTTTCTCTGTACCTCTGGTGGTACGCGCCCTGCCTGCAGCAGGACAAGCCATGGGAGAGCCTGAACGCTATTTAAGCCTCCTAAGATGTGCGAACATCAGGTGATGGAGAGCTATGAATTTCCAAGTTGTGAGCTATTTATGCCAAACTAAGTTTATGAATTGTAATAATGCTTTTTGGCTAGTGATAAATGTGATAAATGTGATAAATAATGTCTGTCAGTTGAAAAGTTTTGATTTTACGCAAGAAAATAAGGAGCATAGAGACTATTGTTAAGCAGGGCACTGCATGCAAATGAGCAGCTCTGCCAGGAGGCATTGTGGGAAGGCAGGCCATGCCCACCATGCGTTGCTGGGCCCAGAACCCAGAGGTCGTGGGATCGAAAAACCATCCTCTGCTAGGCGGACATTTTTTTTATTTGTATTTTCTCATAATTAATAACGAAACATTTTAGTCCATTCCTTTTGTTTTTTGCTATATTATTTTCAACTCACTTTGATTTATTTATGTATTTATTTGGTTTTAAAAATGATGCCTGCACCATCTATACACCTAGGGAAGCCTACTGAAATGGGTGGTCAGTCCTATAGGTGCGCCGTGAGAACGCACACGCTGGCATGCCCCTTACACCCCGGTCACGTCAGGTGAAAAATAGCCTGGGCAGGAAGGGGGTAAAAGTGCCCTGTATGTAAGCGGTTAAAATAGTTGATAATAAGGGTAAAAAAAATCATGGAATTGAACGTATTTTGGTGGAAAAAAAATGGGTAAAAAAAAAATCATGGAATTGAACGTATTTTGAGTGGAAAAAAATGGGTAAAAAAAAAAAATCATGGAATTGAACGTATTTTGGTGGAAAAAAATGGGTAAAAAAAAAAATCATGGAATTGAACGTATTTTGGTGGAAAAAAATGGGTAAAAAAAAAATAAATCATGGAATTGAACGTATTTTGGTGGAAAAAAATGGGTAACGCTTGGTCCCATTTTTGTGGTGTGATCCTTGCGCGTGGGCCGGGGAGGATTGGCATGGCCCATGCGCAAGGATGACAGGTTAAAAATAGCCTGGGCAGGAAGGGGGTAAAAGTGCCCTGTATGTAAGCGGTTAAAATAGTTGATAATAAGGGTAAAAAAAATCATGGAATTGAACGTATTTTGGTGGAAAAAAATGGGTAAAAAAAAAAAAATCATGGAATTGAACGTATTTTGGCGGAAAAAAATGGGTAAAAAAAAAATAAATCATGGAATTGAACGTATTTTGGTGGAAAAAAATGCGTAACGCTTGGTCCCATTTTTGTGGTGTGATCCTTGCGCGTGGGCCGGGGAGGATTGGCATGGCCCATACGCAAGGATGACAGGTTAAAAATAGCCTGGGCAGGAAGGGGGTAAAAGTGCCCTGTATGTAAGCGGTTAAAATAGTTGATAATAAGGGTAAAAAAAATCATGGAATTGAACGTATTTTGGTGGAAAAAAATGGGTAAAAAAAAAAAAATCATGGAATTGAACGTATTTTGGCGGAAAAAAATGGGTAAAAAAAAAATAAATCATGGAATTGAACGTATTTTGGTGGAAAAAAATGCGTAACGCTTGGTCCCATTTTTGTGGTGTGATCCTTGCGCGTGGGCCGGGGAGGATTGGCATGGCCCATGCGCAAGGATGACAGGTTAAAAATAGCCTGGGCAGGAAGGGGGTAAAAGTGCCCTGTATGTAAGCGGTTAAAATAGTTGATAATAAGGGTAAAAAAAATCATGGAATTGAACGTATTTTGGTGGAAAAAAATGGGTAAAAAAAAAAAAATCATGGAATTGAACGTATTTTGGCGGAAAAAAATGGGTAACGCTTGGTCCCATTTTTGTGGTGTGATCCTTGCGCGGGGGCCGGGGAGGATTGGCACGGCCCATGCGCAAGGATGACAGGTCAAAAAAAAAATGTGTGTGAGAGCGTTCCATATTTTCTCTGTACCTCTGGTGGTACGCGCCCTGCCTGCAGCAGGACAAGCCATGGGAGAGCCTGAACGCTATTTAAGCCGCCTAAGATGTGCGAACATCAGGTGATGGAGAGCTATGAATTTCCAAGTTGTGAGCTATTTATGCCAAACTAAGTTTATGAATTGTAATAATGCTTTTTGGCTAGTGATAAATGTGATAAATGTGATAAATAATGTCTGTCAGTTGAAAAGTTTTGATTTTACGCAAGAAAATAAGGAGCATAGAGACTATTGTTAAGCAGGGCACTGCATGCAAATGAGCAGCTCTGCCAGGAGGCATTGTGGGAAGGCAGGCCATGCCCACCATGCGTTGCTGGGCCCAGAACCCAGAGGTCGTGGGATCGAAAAACCATCCTCTGCTAGGCGGACATTTTTTTTATTTGTATTTTCTCATAATTAATAACGAAACATTTTAGTCCATTCCTTTTGTTTTTTGCTATATTATTTTCAACTCACTTTGATTTATTTATGTATTTATTTGGTTTTAAAAATGATGCCTGCACCATCTATACACCTAGGGAAGCCTACTGAAATGGGTGGTCAGTCCTATAGGTGCGCCGTGAGAACGCACACGCTGGCATGCCCCTTACACCCCGGTCACGTCAGGTGAAAAATAGCCTGGGCAGGAAGGGGGTAAAAGTGCCCTGTATTTAAGCGGTTAAAATAGTTGATAATAAGGGTAAAAAAAATCATGGAATTGAACGTATTTTGGTGGAAAAAAAATGGGTAAAAAAAAAATCATGGAATTGAACGTATTTTGAGTGGAAAAAAATGGGTAAAAAAAAAAAATCATGGAATTGAACGTATTTTGGTGGAAAAAAATGGGTAAAAAAAAAAATCATGGAATTGAACGTATTTTGGTGGAAAAAAATGGGTAAAAAAAAAATAAATCATGGAATTGAACGTATTTTGGTGGAAAAAAATGGGTAACGCTTGGTCCCATTTTTGTGGTGTGATCCTTGCGCGTGGGCCGGGGAGGATTGGCATGGCCCATGCGCAAGGATGACAGGTTAAAAATAGCCTGGGCAGGAAGGGGGTAAAAGTGCCCTGTATGTAAGCGGTTAAAATAGTTGATAATAAGGGTAAAAAAAATCATGGAATTGAACGTATTTTGGTGGAAAAAAATGGGTAAAAAAAAAAAAATCATGGAATTGAACGTATTTTGGCGGAAAAAAATGGGTAAAAAAAAAATAAATCATGGAATTGAACGTATTTTGGTGGAAAAAAATGCGTAACGCTTGGTCCCATTTTTGTGGTGTGATCCTTGCGCGTGGGCCGGGGAGGATTGGCATGGCCCATGCGCAAGGATGACAGGTTAAAAATAGCCTGGGCAGGAAGGGGGTAAAAGTGCCCTGTATGTAAGCGGTTAAAATAGTTGATAATAAGGGTAAAAAAAATCATGGAATTGAACGTATTTTGGTGGAAAAAAATGGCTAAAAAAAAAAAAATCATGGAATTGAACGTATTTTGGCGGAAAAAAATGGGTAACGCTTGGTCCCATTTTTGTGGTGTGATCCTTGCGCGGGGGCCGGGGAGGATTGGCACGGCCCATGCGCAAGGATGACAGGTCAAAAAAAAAATGTGTGTGAGAGCGTTCCATATTTTCTCTGTACCTCTGGTGGTACGCGCCCTGCCTGCAGCAGGACAAGCCATGGGAGAGCCTGAACGCTATTTAAGCCGCCTAAGATGTGCGAACATCAGGTGATGGAGAGCTATGAATTTCCAAGTTGTGAGCTATTTATGCCAAACTAAGTTTATGAATTGTAATAATGCTTTTTGGCTAGTGATAAATGTGATAAATGTGATAAATAATGTCTGTCAGTTGAAAAGTTTTGATTTTACGCAAGAAAATAAGGAGCATAGAGACTATTGTTAAGCAGGGCACTGCATGCAAATGAGCAGCTCTGCCAGGAGGCATTGTGGGAAGGCAGGCCATGCCCACCATGCGTTGCTGGGCCCAGAACCCAGAGGTCGTGGGATCGAAAAACCATCCTCTGCTAGGCGGACATTTTTTTTATTTGTATTTTCTCATAATTAATAACGAAACATTTTAGTCCATTCCTTTTGTTTTTTGCTATATTATTTTCAACTCACTTTGATTTATTTATGTATTTATTTGGTTTTAAAAATGATGCCTGCACCATCTATACACCTAGGGAAGCCTACTGAAATGGGTGGTCAGTCCTATAGGTGCGCCGTGAGAACGCACACGCTGGCATGCCCCTTACACCCCGGTCACGTCAGGTGAAAAATAGCCTGGGCAGGAAGGGGGTAAAAGTGCCCTGTATGTAAGCGGTTAAAATAGTTGATAATAAGGGTAAAAAAAATCATGGAATTGAACGTATTTTGGTGGAAAAAAAATGGGTAAAAAAAAAATCATGGAATTGAACGTATTTTGAGTGGAAAAAAATGGGTAAAAAAAAAAAATCATGGAATTGAACGTATTTTGGTGGAAAAAAATGGGTAAAAAAAAAAATCATGGAATTGAACGTATTTTGGTGGAAAAAAATGGGTAAAAAAAAAATAAATCATGGAATTGAACGTATTTTGGTGGAAAAAAATGGGTAACGCTTGGTCCCATTTTTGTGGTGTGATCCTTGCGCGTGGGCCGGGGAGGATTGGCATGGCCCATGCGCAAGGATGACAGTTTAAAAATAGCCTGGGCAGGAAGGGGGTAAAAGTGCCCTGTATGTAAGCGGTTAAAATAGTTGATAATAAGGGTAAAAAAAATCATGGAATTGAACGTATTTTGGTGGAAAAAAATGGGTAAAAAAAAAAAAATCATGGAATTGAACGTATTTTGGCGGAAAAAAATGGGTAAAAAAAAAATAAATCATGGAATTGAACGTATTTTGGTGGAAAAAAATGCGTAACGCTTGGTCCCATTTTTGTGGTGTGATCCTTGCGCGTGGGCCGGGGAGGATTGGCATGGCCCATGCGCAAGGATGACAGGTTAAAAATAGCCTGGGCAGGAAGGGGGTAAAAGTGCCCTGTATTTAAGCGGTTAAAATAGTTGATAATAAGGGTAAAAAAAATCATGGAATTGAACGTATTTTGGTGGAAAAAAAATGGGTAAAAAAAAAATCATGGAATTGAACGTATTTTGAGTGGAAAAAAATGGGTAAAAAAAAAAAATCATGGAATTGAACGTATTTTGGTGGAAAAAAATGGGTAAAAAAAAAAATCATGGAATTGAACGTATTTTGGTGGAAAAAAATGGGTAAAAAAAAAATAAATCATGGAATTGAACGTATTTTGGTGGAAAAAAATGGGTAACGCTTGGTCCCATTTTTGTGGTGTGATCCTTGCGCGTGGGCCGGGGAGGATTGGCATGGCCCATGCGCAAGGATGACAGGTTAAAAATAGCCTGGGCAGGAAGGGGGTAAAAGTGCCCTGTATGTAAGCGGTTAAAATAGTTGATAATAAGGGTAAAAAAAATCATGGAATTGAACGTATTTTGGTGGAAAAAAATGGGTAAAAAAAAAAAAATCATGGAATTGAACGTATTTTGGCGGAAAAAAATGGGTAAAAAAAAAATAAATCATGGAATTGAACGTATTTTGGTGGAAAAAAATGCGTAACGCTTGGTCCCATTTTTGTGGTGTGATCCTTGCGCGTGGGCCGGGGAGGATTGGCATGGCCCATGCGCAAGGATGACAGGTTAAAAATAGCCTGGGCAGGAAGGGGGTAAAAGTGCCCTGTATGTAAGCGGTTAAAATAGTTGATAATAAGGGTAAAAAAAATCATGGAATTGAACGTATTTTGGTGGAAAAAAATGGCTAAAAAAAAAAAAATCATGGAATTGAACGTATTTTGGCGGAAAAAAATGGGTAACGCTTGGTCCCATTTTTGTGGTGTGATCCTTGCGCGGGGGCCGGGGAGGATTGGCACGGCCCATGCGCAAGGATGACAGGTCAAAAAAAAAATGTGTGTGAGAGCGTTCCATATTTTCTCTGTACCTCTGGTGGTACGCGCCCTGCCTGCAGCAGGACAAGCCATGGGAGAGCCTGAACGCTATTTAAGCCGCCTAAGATGTGCGAACATCAGGTGATGGAGAGCTATGAATTTCCAAGTTGTGAGCTATTTATGCCAAACTAAGTTTATGAATTGTAATAATGCTTTTTGGCTAGTGATAAATGTGATAAATGTGATAAATAATGTCTGTCAGTTGAAAAGTTTTGATTTTACGCAAGAAAATAAGGAGCATAGAGACTATTGTTAAGCAGGGCACTGCATGCAAATGAGCAGCTCTGCCAGGAGGCATTGTGGGAAGGCAGGCCATGCCCACCATGCGTTGCTGGGCCCAGAACCCAGAGGTCGTGGGATCGAAAAACCATCCTCTGCTAGGCGGACATTTTTTTTATTTGTATTTTCTCATAATTAATAACGAAACATTTTAGTCCATTCCTTTTGTTTTTTGCTATATTATTTTCAACTCACTTTGATTTATTTATGTATTTATTTGGTTTTAAAAATGATGCCTGCACCATCTATACACCTAGGGAAGCCTACTGAAATGGGTGGTCAGTCCTATAGGTGCGCCGTGAGAACGCACACGCTGGCATGCCCCTTACACCCCGGTCACGTCAGGTGAAAAATAGCCTGGGCAGGAAGGGGGTAAAAGTGCCCTGTATTTAAGCGGTTAAAATAGTTGATAATAAGGGTAAAAAAAATCATGGAATTGAACGTATTTTGGTGGAAAAAAAATGGGTAAAAAAAAAATCATGGAATTGAACGTATTTTGAGTGGAAAAAAATGGGTAAAAAAAAAAAATCATGGAATTGAACGTATTTTGGTGGAAAAAAATGGGTAAAAAAAAAAATCATGGAATTGAACGTATTTTGGTGGAAAAAAATGGGTAAAAAAAAAATAAATCATGGAATTGAACGTATTTTGGTGGAAAAAAATGGGTAACGCTTGGTCCCATTTTTGTGGTGTGATCCTTGCGCGTGGGCCGGGGAGGATTGGCATGGCCCATGCGCAAGGATGACAGTTTAAAAATAGCCTGGGCAGGAAGGGGGTAAAAGTGCCCTGTATGTAAGCGGTTAAAATAGTTGATAATAAGGGTAAAAAAAATCATGGAATTGAACGTATTTTGGTGGAAAAAAATGGGTAAAAAAAAAAAAATCATGGAATTGAACGTATTTTGGCGGAAAAAAATGGGTAAAAAAAAAATAAATCATGGAATTGAACGTATTTTGGTGGAAAAAAATGCGTAACGCTTGGTCCCATTTTTGTGGTGTGATCCTTGCGCGTGGGCCGGGGAGGATTGGCATGGCCCATGCGCAAGGATGACAGGTTAAAAATAGCCTGGGCAGGAAGGGGGTAAAAGTGCCCTGTATTTAAGCGGTTAAAATAGTTGATAATAAGGGTAAAAAAAATCATGGAATTGAACGTATTTTGGTGGAAAAAAAATGGGTAAAAAAAAAATCATGGAATTGAACGTATTTTGAGTGGAAAAAAATGGGTAAAAAAAAAAAATCATGGAATTGAACGTATTTTGGTGGAAAAAAATGGGTAAAAAAAAAAATCATGGAATTGAACGTATTTTGGTGGAAAAAAATGGGTAAAAAAAAAATAAATCATGGAATTGAACGTATTTTGGTGGAAAAAAATGGGTAACGCTTGGTCCCATTTTTGTGGTGTGATCCTTGCGCGTGGGCCGGGGAGGATTGGCATGGCCCATGCGCAAGGATGACAGGTTAAAAATAGCCTGGGCAGGAAGGGGGTAAAAGTGCCCTGTATGTAAGCGGTTAAAATAGTTGATAATAAGGGTAAAAAAAATCATGGAATTGAACGTATTTTGGTGGAAAAAAATGGGTAAAAAAAAAAAAATCATGGAATTGAACGTATTTTGGCGGAAAAAAATGGGTAAAAAAAAAATAAATCATGGAATTGAACGTATTTTGGTGGAAAAAAATGCGTAACGCTTGGTCCCATTTTTGTGGTGTGATCCTTGCGCGTGGGCCGGGGAGGATTGGCATGGCCCATGCGCAAGGATGACAGGTTAAAAATAGCCTGGGCAGGAAGGGGGTAAAAGTGCCCTGTATGTAAGCGGTTAAAATAGTTGATAATAAGGGTAAAAAAAATCATGGAATTGAACGTATTTTGGTGGAAAAAAATGGGTAAAAAAAAAAAAATCATGGAATTGAACGTATTTTGGCGGAAAAAAATGGGTAACGCTTGGTCCCATTTTTGTGGTGTGATCCTTGCGCGGGGGCCGGGGAGGATTGGCACGGCCCATGCGCAAGGATGACAGGTCAAAAAAAAAATGTGTGTGAGAGCGTTCCATATTTTCTCTGTACCTCTGGTGGTACGCGCCCTGCCTGCAGCAGGACAAGCCATGGGAGAGCCTGAACGCTATTTAAGCCACCTAAGATGTGCGAACATCAGGTGATGGAGAGCTATGAATTTCCAAGTTGTGAGCTATTTATGCCAAACTAAGTTTATGAATTGTAATAATGCTTTTTGGCTAGTGATAAATGTGATAAATGTGATAAATAATGTCTGTCAGTTGAAAAGTTTTGATTTTACGCAAGAAAATAAGGAGCATAGAGACTATTGTTAAGCAGGGCACTGCATGCAAATGAGCAGCTCTGCCAGGAGGCATTGTGGGAAGGCAGGCCATGCCCACCATGCGTTGCTGGGCCCAGAACCCAGAGGTCGTGGGATCGAAAAACCATCCTCTGCTAGGCGGACATTTTTTTTATTTGTATTTTCTCATAATTAATAACGAAACATTTTAGTCCATTCCTTTTGTTTTTTGCTATATTATTTTCAACTCACTTTGATTTATTTATGTATTTATTTGGTTTTAAAAATGATGCCTGCACCATCTATACACCTAGGGAAGCCTACTGAAATGGGTGGTCAGTCCTATAGGTGCGCCGTGAGAACGCACACGCTGGCATGCCCCTTACACCCCGGTCACGTCAGGTGAAAAATAGCCTGGGCAGGAAGGGGGTAAAAGTGCCCTGTATGTAAGCGGTTAAAATAGTTGATAATAAGGGTAAAAAAAATCATGGAATTGAACGTATTTTGGTGGAAAAAAAATGGGTAAAAAAAAAATCATGGAATTGAACGTATTTTGAGTGGAAAAAAATGGGTAAAAAAAAAAAATCATGGAATTGAACGTATTTTGGTGGAAAAAAATGGGTAAAAAAAAAAATCATGGAATTGAACGTATTTTGGTGGAAAAAAATGGGTAAAAAAAAAATAAATCATGGAATTGAACGTATTTTGGTGGAAAAAAATGGGTAACGCTTGGTCCCATTTTTGTGGTGTGATCCTTGCGCGTGGGCCGGGGAGGATTGGCATGGCCCATGCGCAAGGATGACAGGTTAAAAATAGCCTGGGCAGGAAGGGGGTAAAAGTGCCCTGTATGTAAGCGGTTAAAATAGTTGATAATAAGGGTAAAAAAAATCATGGAATTGAACGTATTTTGGTGGAAAAAAATGGGTAAAAAAAAAAAAATCATGGAATTGAACGTATTTTGGCGGAAAAAAATGGGTAAAAAAAAAATAAATCATGGAATTGAACGTATTTTGGTGGAAAAAAATGCGTAACGCTTGGTCCCATTTTTGTGGTGTGATCCTTGCGCGTGGGCCGGGGAGGATTGGCATGGCCCATGCGCAAGGATGACAGGTTAAAAATAGCCTGGGCAGGAAGGGGGTAAAAGTGCCCTGTATGTAAGCGGTTAAAATAGTTGATAATAAGGGTAAAAAAAATCATGGAATTGAACATATTTTGGTGGAAAAAAATGGGTAAAAAAAAAAAAATCATGGAATTGAACGTATTTTGGTGGAAAAAAATGGGTAACGCTTGGTCCCATTTTTGTGGTGTGATCCTTGCGCGTGGGCCGGGGAGGATTGGCACGGCCCATGCGCAAGGATGACAGGTCAAAAAAAAAATGTGTGTGAGAGCGTTCCATATTTTCTCTGTACCTCTGGTGGTACGCGCCCTGCCTGCAGCAGGACAAGCCATGGGAGAGCCTGAACGCTATTTAAGCCGCCTAAGATGTGCGAACATCAGGTGATGGAGAGCTATGAATTTCCAAGTTGTGAGCTATTTATGCCAAACTAAGTTTATGAATTGTAATAATGCTTTTTGGCTAGTGATAAATGTGATAAATGTGATAAATAATGTCTGTCAGTTGAAAAGTTTTGATTTTACGCAAGAAAATAAGGAGCATAGAGACTATTGTTAAGCAGGGCACTGCATGCAAATGAGCAGCTCTGCCAGGAGGCATTGTGGGAAGGCAGGCCATGCCCACCATGCGTTGCTGGGCCCAGAACCCAGAGGTCGTGGGATCGAAAAACCATCCTCTGCTAGGCGGACATTTTTTTTATTTGTATTTTCTCATAATTAATAACGAAACATTTTAGTCCATTCCTTTTGTTTTTTGCTATATTATTTTCAACTCACTTTGATTTATTTATGTATTTATTTGGTTTTAAAAATGATGCCTGCACCATCTATACACCTAGGGAAGCCTACTGAAATGGGTGGTCAGTCCTATAGGTGCGCCGTGAGAACGCACACGCTGGCATGCCCCTTACACCCCGGTCACGTCAGGTGAAAAATAGCCTGGGCAGGAAGGGGGTAAAAGTGCCCTGTATGTAAGCGGTTAAAATAGTTGATAATAAGGGTAAAAAAAATCATGGAATTGAACGTATTTTGGTGGAAAAAAATGGGTAAAAAAAAAAATCATGAAAATGGGTAAAAAAAAAAAATCATGGAATTGAACGTATTTTGGTGGAAAAAAATGGGTAAAAAAAAAATCATGGAATTGAACGTATTTTGGTGGAAAAAAATGGGTAAAAAAAAAAATCATGGAATTGAACGTATTTTGGTGGAAAAAAATGGGTAAAAAAAAATAAATCATGGAATTGAACGTATTTTGGTGGAAAAAATGGGTAAAAAAAAAATCATGGAATTGAACGTATTTTGGTGGAAAAAAAATGGGTAAAAAAAAAATCATGGAATTGAACGTATTTTGGTGGAAAAAAATGGGTAAAAAAAAAAATCATGGAATTGAACGTATTTTGGTGGAAAAAAATGGGTAAAAAAAAATAAATCATGGAATTGAACGTATTTTGGTGGAAAAAATGGGTAAAAAAAAAATCATGGAATTGAACGTATTTTGGTGGAAAAAAAATGGGTAAAAAAAAAATCATGGAATTGAACGTATTTTGGTGGAAAAAAATGGGTAAAAAATAAATCATGGAATTGAACGTATTTTGGTGGAAAAAAATGGGTAACGCTTGGTCCCATTTTTGTGGTGTGATCCTTGCGCGTGGGCCGGGGAGGATTGGCATGGCCCATGCGCAAGGATGACAGGTTAAAAATAGCCTGGGCAGGAAGGGGGTAAAAGTGCCCTGTATGTAAGCGGTTAAAATAGTTGATAATAAGGGTAAAAAAAATCATGGAATTGAACGTATTTTGGTGGAAAAAAATGGGTAAAAAAAAAAAAATCATGGAATTGAACGTATTTTGGCGGAAAAAAATGGGTAAAAAAAAAATAAATCATGGAATTGAACGTATTTTGGTGGAAAAAAATGCGTAACGCTTGGTCCCATTTTTGTGGTGTGATCCTTGCGCGTGGGCCGGGGAGGATTGGCATGGCCCATGCGCAAGGATGACAGGTTAAAAATAGCCTGGGCAGGAAGGGGGTAAAAGTGCCCTGTATGTAAGCGGTTAAAATAGTTGATAATAAGGGTAAAAAAAATCATGGAATTGAACGTATTTTGGTGGAAAAAAATGGGTAAAAAAAAAAAAATAATGGAATTGAACGTATTTTGGCGGAAAAAAATGGGTAACGCTTGGTCCCATTTTTGTGGTGTGATCCTTGCGCGGGGGCCGGGGAGGATTGGCACGGCCCATGCGCAAGGATGACAGGTCAAAAAAAAAATTTGTGTGAGAGCGTTCCATATTTTCTCTGTACCTCTGGTGGTACGCGCCCTTCCTGCAGCAGGACAAGCCATGGGAGAGCCTGAACGCTATTTAAGCCGCCTAAGATGTGCGAACATCAGGTGATGGAGAGCTATGAATTTCCAAGTTGTGAGCTATTTATGCCAAACTAAGTTTATGAATTGTAATAATGCTTTTTGGCTAGTGATAAATGTGATAAATGTGATAAATAATGTCTGTCAGTTGAAAAGTTTTGATTTTACGCAAGAAAATAAGGAGCATAGAGACTATTGTTAAGCAGGGCACTGCATGCAAATGAGCAGCTCTGCCAGGAGGCATTGTGGGAAGGCAGGCCATGCCCACCATGCGTTGCTGGGCCCAGAACCCAGAGGTCGTGGGATCGAAAAACCATCCTCTGCTAGGCGGACATTTTTTTTATTTGTATTTTCTCATAATTAATAACGAAACATTTTAGTCCATTCCTTTTGTTTTTTGCTATATTATTTTCAACTCACTTTGATTTATTTATGTATTTATTTGGTTTTAAAAATGATGCCTGCACCATCTATACACCTAGGGAAGCCTACTGAAATGGGTGGTCAGTCCTATAGGTGCGCCGTGAGAACGCACACGCTGGCATGCCCCTTACACCCCGGTCACGTCAGGTGAAAAATAGCCTGGGCAGGAAGGGGGTAAAAGTGCCCTGTATGTAAGCGGTTAAAATAGTTGATAATAAGGGTAAAAAAAATCATGGAATTGAACGTATTTTGGTGGAAAAAAATGGGTAAAAAAAAAAATCATGAAAATGGGTAAAAAAAAAAAATCATGGAATTGAACGTATTTTGGTGGAAAAAAATGGGTAAAAAAAAAATCATGGAATTGAACGTATTTTGGTGGAAAAAAATGGGTAAAAAAAAAAATCATGGAATTGAACGTATTTTGGTGGAAAAAAATGGGTAAAAAAAAATAAATCATGGAATTGAACGTATTTTGGTGGAAAAAATGGGTAAAAAAAAAATCATGGAATTGAACGTATTTTGGTGGAAAAAAAATGGGTAAAAAAAAAATCATGGAATTGAACGTATTTTGGTGGAAAAAAATGGGTAAAAAAAAAAATCATGGAATTGAACGTATTTTGGTGGAAAAAAATGGGTAAAAAAAAATAAATCATGGAATTGAACGTATTTTGGTGGAAAAAATGGGTAAAAAAAAAATCATGGAATTGAACGTATTTTGGTGGAAAAAAAATGGGTAAAAAAAAAATCATGGAATTGAACGTATTTTGGTGGAAAAAAATGGGTAAAAAATAAATCATGGAATTGAACGTATTTTGGTGGAAAAAAATGGGTAACGCTTGGTCCCATTTTTGTGGTGTGATCCTTGCGCGTGGGCCGGGGAGGATTGGCATGGCCCATGCGCAAGGATGACAGGTTAAAAATAGCCTGGGCAGGAAGGGGGTAAAAGTGCCCTGTATGTAAGCGGTTAAAATAGTTGATAATAAGGGTAAAAAAAATCATGGAATTGAACGTATTTTGGTGGAAAAAAATGGGTAAAAAAAAAAAAATCATGGAATTGAACGTATTTTGGCGGAAAAAAATGGGTAAAAAAAAAATAAATCATGGAATTGAACGTATTTTGGTGGAAAAAAATGCGTAACGCTTGGTCCCATTTTTGTGGTGTGATCCTTGCGCGTGGGCCGGGGAGGATTGGCATGGCCCATGCGCAAGGATGACAGGTTAAAAATAGCCTGGGCAGGAAGGGGGTAAAAGTGCCCTGTATGTAAGCGGTTAAAATAGTTGATAATAAGGGTAAAAAAAATCATGGAATTGAACGTATTTTGGTGGAAAAAAATGGGTAAAAAAAAAAAAATAATGGAATTGAACGTATTTTGGCGGAAAAAAATGGGTAACGCTTGGTCCCATTTTTGTGGTGTGATCCTTGCGCGGGGGCCGGGGAGGATTGGCACGGCCCATGCGCAAGGATGACAGGTCAAAAAAAAAATTTGTGTGAGAGCGTTCCATATTTTCTCTGTACCTCTGGTGGTACGCGCCCTTCCTGCAGCAGGACAAGCCATGGGAGAGCCTGAACGCTATTTAAGCCGCCTAAGATGTGCGAACATCAGGTGATGGAGAGCTATGAATTTCCAAGTTGTGAGCTATTTATGCCAAACTAAGTTTATGAATTGTAATAATGCTTTTTGGCTAGTGATAAATGTGATAAATGTGATAAATAATGTCTGTCAGTTGAAAAGTTTTGATTTTACGCAAGAAAATAAGGAGCATAGAGACTATTGTTAAGCAGGGCACTGCATGCAAATGAGCAGCTCTGCCAGGAGGCATTGTGGGAAGGCAGGCCATGCCCACCATGCGTTGCTGGGCCCAGAACCCAGAGGTCGTGGGATCGAAAAACCATCCTCTGCTAGGCGGACATTTTTTTTATTTGTATTTTCTCATAATTAATAACGAAACATTTTAGTCCATTCCTTTTGTTTTTTGCTATATTATTTTCAACTCACTTTGATTTATTTATGTATTTATTTGGTTTTAAAAATGATGCCTGCACCATCTATACACCTAGGGAAGCCTACTGAAATGGGTGGTCAGTCCTATAGGTGCGCCGTGAGAACGCACACGCTGGCATGCCCCTTACACCCCGGTCACGTCAGGTGAAAAATAGCCTGGGCAGGAAGGGGGTAAAAGTGCCCTGTATTTAAGCGGTTAAAATAGTTGATAATAAGGGTAAAAAAAATCATGGAATTGAACGTATTTTGGTGGAAAAAAAATGGGTAAAAAAAAAATCATGGAATTGAACGTATTTTGAGTGGAAAAAAATGGGTAAAAAAAAAAAATCATGGAATTGAACGTATTTTGGTGGAAAAAAATGGGTAAAAAAAAAAATCATGGAATTGAACGTATTTTGGTGGAAAAAAATGGGTAAAAAAAAAATAAATCATGGAATTGAACGTATTTTGGTGGAAAAAAATGGGTAACGCTTGGTCCCATTTTTGTGGTGTGATCCTTGCGCGTGGGCCGGGGAGGATTGGCATGGCCCATGCGCAAGGATGACAGTTTAAAAATAGCCTGGGCAGGAAGGGGGTAAAAGTGCCCTGTATGTAAGCGGTTAAAATAGTTGATAATAAGGGTAAAAAAAATCATGGAATTGAACGTATTTTGGTGGAAAAAAATGGGTAAAAAAAAAAAAATCATGGAATTGAACGTATTTTGGCGGAAAAAAATGGGTAAAAAAAAAATAAATCATGGAATTGAACGTATTTTGGTGGAAAAAAATGCGTAACGCTTGGTCCCATTTTTGTGGTGTGATCCTTGCGCGTGGGCCGGGGAGGATTGGCATGGCCCATGCGCAAGGATGACAGGTTAAAAATAGCCTGGGCAGGAAGGGGGTAAAAGTGCCCTGTATGTAAGCGGTTAAAATAGTTGATAATAAGGGTAAAAAAAATCATGGAATTGAACGTATTTTGGTGGAAAAAAATGGCTAAAAAAAAAAAAATCATGGAATTGAACGTATTTTGGCGGAAAAAAATGGGTAACGCTTGGTCCCATTTTTGTGGTGTGATCCTTGCGCGGGGGCCGGGGAGGATTGGCACGGCCCATGCGCAAGGATGACAGGTCAAAAAAAAAATGTGTGTGAGAGCGTTCCATATTTTCTCTGTACCTCTGGTGGTACGCGCCCTGCCTGCAGCAGGACAAGCCATGGGAGAGCCTGAACGCTATTTAAGCCGCCTAAGATGTGCGAACATCAGGTGATGGAGAGCTATGAATTTCCAAGTTGTGAGCTATTTATGCCAAACTAAGTTTATGAATTGTAATAATGCTTTTTGGCTAGTGATAAATGTGATAAATGTGATAAATAATGTCTGTCAGTTGAAAAGTTTTGATTTTACGCAAGAAAATAAGGAGCATAGAGACTATTGTTAAGCAGGGCACTGCATGCAAATGAGCAGCTCTGCCAGGAGGCATTGTGGGAAGGCAGGCCATGCCCACCATGCGTTGCTGGGCCCAGAACCCAGAGGTCGTGGGATCGAAAAACCATCCTCTGCTAGGCGGACATTTTTTTTATTTGTATTTTCTCATAATTAATAACGAAACATTTTAGTCCATTCCTTTTGTTTTTTGCTATATTATTTTCAACTCACTTTGATTTATTTATGTATTTATTTGGTTTTAAAAATGATGCCTGCACCATCTATACACCTAGGGAAGCCTACTGAAATGGGTGGTCAGTCCTATAGGTGCGCCGTGAGAACGCACACGCTGGCATGCCCCTTACACCCCGGTCACGTCAGGTGAAAAATAGCCTGGGCAGGAAGGGGGTAAAAGTGCCCTGTATTTAAGCGGTTAAAATAGTTGATAATAAGGGTAAAAAAAATCATGGAATTGAACGTATTTTGGTGGAAAAAAAATGGGTAAAAAAAAAATCATGGAATTGAACGTATTTTGAGTGGAAAAAAATGGGTAAAAAAAAAAAATCATGGAATTGAACGTATTTTGGTGGAAAAAAATGGGTAAAAAAAAAAATCATGGAATTGAACGTATTTTGGTGGAAAAAAATGGGTAAAAAAAAAATAAATCATGGAATTGAACGTATTTTGGTGGAAAAAAATGGGTAACGCTTGGTCCCATTTTTGTGGTGTGATCCTTGCGCGTGGGCCGGGGAGGATTGGCATGGCCCATGCGCAAGGATGACAGTTTAAAAATAGCCTGGGCAGGAAGGGGGTAAAAGTGCCCTGTATGTAAGCGGTTAAAATAGTTGATAATAAGGGTAAAAAAAATCATGGAATTGAACGTATTTTGGTGGAAAAAAATGGGTAAAAAAAAAAAAATCATGGAATTGAACGTATTTTGGCGGAAAAAAATGGGTAAAAAAAAAATAAATCATGGAATTGAACGTATTTTGGTGGAAAAAAATGCGTAACGCTTGGTCCCATTTTTGTGGTGTGATCCTTGCGCGTGGGCCGGGGAGGATTGGCATGGCCCATGCGCAAGGATGACAGGTTAAAAATAGCCTGGGCAGGAAGGGGGTAAAAGTGCCCTGTATTTAAGCGGTTAAAATAGTTGATAATAAGGGTAAAAAAAATCATGGAATTGAACGTATTTTGGTGGAAAAAAAATGGGTAAAAAAAAAATCATGGAATTGAACGTATTTTGAGTGGAAAAAAATGGGTAAAAAAAAAAAATCATGGAATTGAACGTATTTTGGTGGAAAAAAATGGGTAAAAAAAAAAATCATGGAATTGAACGTATTTTGGTGGAAAAAAATGGGTAAAAAAAAAATAAATCATGGAATTGAACGTATTTTGGTGGAAAAAAATGGGTAACGCTTGGTCCCATTTTTGTGGTGTGATCCTTGCGCGTGGGCCGGGGAGGATTGGCATGGCCCATGCGCAAGGATGACAGGTTAAAAATAGCCTGGGCAGGAAGGGGGTAAAAGTGCCCTGTATGTAAGCGGTTAAAATAGTTGATAATAAGGGTAAAAAAAATCATGGAATTGAACGTATTTTGGTGGAAAAAAATGGGTAAAAAAAAAAAAATCATGGAATTGAACGTATTTTGGCGGAAAAAAATGGGTAAAAAAAAAATAAATCATGGAATTGAACGTATTTTGGTGGAAAAAAATGCGTAACGCTTGGTCCCATTTTTGTGGTGTGATCCTTGCGCGTGGGCCGGGGAGGATTGGCATGGCCCATGCGCAAGGATGACAGGTTAAAAATAGCCTGGGCAGGAAGGGGGTAAAAGTGCCCTGTATGTAAGCGGTTAAAATAGTTGATAATAAGGGTAAAAAAAATCATGGAATTGAACGTATTTTGGTGGAAAAAAATGGGTAAAAAAAAAAAAATCATGGAATTGAACGTATTTTGGCGGAAAAAAATGGGTAACGCTTGGTCCCATTTTTGTGGTGTGATCCTTGCGCGGGGGCCGGGGAGGATTGGCACGGCCCATGCGCAAGGATGACAGGTCAAAAAAAAAATGTGTGTGAGAGCGTTCCATATTTTCTCTGTACCTCTGGTGGTACGCGCCCTGCCTGCAGCAGGACAAGCCATGGGAGAGCCTGAACGCTATTTAAGCCACCTAAGATGTGCGAACATCAGGTGATGGAGAGCTATGAATTTCCAAGTTGTGAGCTATTTATGCCAAACTAAGTTTATGAATTGTAATAATGCTTTTTGGCTAGTGATAAATGTGATAAATGTGATAAATAATGTCTGTCAGTTGAAAAGTTTTGATTTTACGCAAGAAAATAAGGAGCATAGAGACTATTGTTAAGCAGGGCACTGCATGCAAATGAGCAGCTCTGCCAGGAGGCATTGTGGGAAGGCAGGCCATGCCCACCATGCGTTGCTGGGCCCAGAACCCAGAGGTCGTGGGATCGAAAAACCATCCTCTGCTAGGCGGACATTTTTTTTATTTGTATTTTCTCATAATTAATAACGAAACATTTTAGTCCATTCCTTTTGTTTTTTGCTATATTATTTTCAACTCACTTTGATTTATTTATGTATTTATTTGGTTTTAAAAATGATGCCTGCACCATCTATACACCTAGGGAAGCCTACTGAAATGGGTGGTCAGTCCTATAGGTGCGCCGTGAGAACGCACACGCTGGCATGCCCCTTACACCCCGGTCACGTCAGGTGAAAAATAGCCTGGGCAGGAAGGGGGTAAAAGTGCCCTGTATGTAAGCGGTTAAAATAGTTGATAATAAGGGTAAAAAAAATCATGGAATTGAACGTATTTTGGTGGAAAAAAAATGGGTAAAAAAAAAATCATGGAATTGAACGTATTTTGAGTGGAAAAAAATGGGTAAAAAAAAAAAATCATGGAATTGAACGTATTTTGGTGGAAAAAAATGGGTAAAAAAAAAAATCATGGAATTGAACGTATTTTGGTGGAAAAAAATGGGTAAAAAAAAAATAAATCATGGAATTGAACGTATTTTGGTGGAAAAAAATGGGTAACGCTTGGTCCCATTTTTGTGGTGTGATCCTTGCGCGTGGGCCGGGGAGGATTGGCATGGCCCATGCGCAAGGATGACAGGTTAAAAATAGCCTGGGCAGGAAGGGGGTAAAAGTGCCCTGTATGTAAGCGGTTAAAATAGTTGATAATAAGGGTAAAAAAAATCATGGAATTGAACGTATTTTGGTGGAAAAAAATGGGTAAAAAAAAAAAAATCATGGAATTGAACGTATTTTGGCGGAAAAAAATGGGTAAAAAAAAAATAAATCATGGAATTGAACGTATTTTGGTGGAAAAAAATGCGTAACGCTTGGTCCCATTTTTGTGGTGTGATCCTTGCGCGTGGGCCGGGGAGGATTGGCATGGCCCATGCGCAAGGATGACAGGTTAAAAATAGCCTGGGCAGGAAGGGGGTAAAAGTGCCCTGTATGTAAGCGGTTAAAATAGTTGATAATAAGGGTAAAAAAAATCATGGAATTGAACATATTTTGGTGGAAAAAAATGGGTAAAAAAAAAAAAATCATGGAATTGAACGTATTTTGGTGGAAAAAAATGGGTAACGCTTGGTCCCATTTTTGTGGTGTGATCCTTGCGCGTGGGCCGGGGAGGATTGGCACGGCCCATGCGCAAGGATGACAGGTCAAAAAAAAAATGTGTGTGAGAGCGTTCCATATTTTCTCTGTACCTCTGGTGGTACGCGCCCTGCCTGCAGCAGGACAAGCCATGGGAGAGCCTGAACGCTATTTAAGCCGCCTAAGATGTGCGAACATCAGGTGATGGAGAGCTATGAATTTCCAAGTTGTGAGCTATTTATGCCAAACTAAGTTTATGAATTGTAATAATGCTTTTTGGCTAGTGATAAATGTGATAAATGTGATAAATAATGTCTGTCAGTTGAAAAGTTTTGATTTTACGCAAGAAAATAAGGAGCATAGAGACTATTGTTAAGCAGGGCACTGCATGCAAATGAGCAGCTCTGCCAGGAGGCATTGTGGGAAGGCAGGCCATGCCCACCATGCGTTGCTGGGCCCAGAACCCAGAGGTCGTGGGATCGAAAAACCATCCTCTGCTAGGCGGACATTTTTTTTATTTGTATTTTCTCATAATTAATAACGAAACATTTTAGTCCATTCCTTTTGTTTTTTGCTATATTATTTTCAACTCACTTTGATTTATTTATGTATTTATTTGGTTTTAAAAATGATGCCTGCACCATCTATACACCTAGGGAAGCCTACTGAAATGGGTGGTCAGTCCTATAGGTGCGCCGTGAGAACGCACACGCTGGCATGCCCCTTACACCCCGGTCACGTCAGGTGAAAAATAGCCTGGGCAGGAAGGGGGTAAAAGTGCCCTGTATGTAAGCGGTTAAAATAGTTGATAATAAGGGTAAAAAAAATCATGGAATTGAACGTATTTTGGTGGAAAAAAATGGGTAAAAAAAAAAATCATGAAAATGGGTAAAAAAAAAAAATCATGGAATTGAACGTATTTTGGTGGAAAAAAATGGGTAAAAAAAAAATCATGGAATTGAACGTATTTTGGTGGAAAAAAATGGGTAAAAAAAAAAATCATGGAATTGAACGTATTTTGGTGGAAAAAAATGGGTAAAAAAAAATAAATCATGGAATTGAACGTATTTTGGTGGAAAAAATGGGTAAAAAAAAAATCATGGAATTGAACGTATTTTGGTGGAAAAAAAATGGGTAAAAAAAAAATCATGGAATTGAACGTATTTTGGTGGAAAAAAATGGGTAAAAAAAAAAATCATGGAATTGAACGTATTTTGGTGGAAAAAAATGGGTAAAAAAAAATAAATCATGGAATTGAACGTATTTTGGTGGAAAAAATGGGTAAAAAAAAAATCATGGAATTGAACGTATTTTGGTGGAAAAAAAATGGGTAAAAAAAAAATCATGGAATTGAACGTATTTTGGTGGAAAAAAATGGGTAAAAAATAAATCATGGAATTGAACGTATTTTGGTGGAAAAAAATGGGTAACGCTTGGTCCCATTTTTGTGGTGTGATCCTTGCGCGTGGGCCGGGGAGGATTGGCATGGCCCATGCGCAAGGATGACAGGTTAAAAATAGCCTGGGCAGGAAGGGGGTAAAAGTGCCCTGTATGTAAGCGGTTAAAATAGTTGATAATAAGGGTAAAAAAAATCATGGAATTGAACGTATTTTGGTGGAAAAAAATGGGTAAAAAAAAAAAAATCATGGAATTGAACGTATTTTGGCGGAAAAAAATGGGTAAAAAAAAAATAAATCATGGAATTGAACGTATTTTGGTGGAAAAAAATGCGTAACGCTTGGTCCCATTTTTGTGGTGTGATCCTTGCGCGTGGGCCGGGGAGGATTGGCATGGCCCATGCGCAAGGATGACAGGTTAAAAATAGCCTGGGCAGGAAGGGGGTAAAAGTGCCCTGTATGTAAGCGGTTAAAATAGTTGATAATAAGGGTAAAAAAAATCATGGAATTGAACGTATTTTGGTGGAAAAAAATGGGTAAAAAAAAAAAAATAATGGAATTGAACGTATTTTGGCGGAAAAAAATGGGTAACGCTTGGTCCCATTTTTGTGGTGTGATCCTTGCGCGGGGGCCGGGGAGGATTGGCACGGCCCATGCGCAAGGATGACAGGTCAAAAAAAAAATTTGTGTGAGAGCGTTCCATATTTTCTCTGTACCTCTGGTGGTACGCGCCCTTCCTGCAGCAGGACAAGCCATGGGAGAGCCTGAACGCTATTTAAGCCGCCTAAGATGTGCGAACATCAGGTGATGGAGAGCTATGAATTTCCAAGTTGTGAGCTATTTATGCCAAACTAAGTTTATGAATTGTAATAATGCTTTTTGGCTAGTGATAAATGTGATAAATGTGATAAATAATGTCTGTCAGTTGAAAAGTTTTGATTTTACGCAAGAAAATAAGGAGCATAGAGACTATTGTTAAGCAGGGCACTGCATGCAAATGAGCAGCTCTGCCAGGAGGCATTGTGGGAAGGCAGGCCATGCCCACCATGCGTTGCTGGGCCCAGAACCCAGAGGTCGTGGGATCGAAAAACCATCCTCTGCTAGGCGGACATTTTTTTTATTTGTATTTTCTCATAATTAATAACGAAACATTTTAGTCCATTCCTTTTGTTTTTTGCTATATTATTTTCAACTCACTTTGATTTATTTATGTATTTATTTGGTTTTAAAAATGATGCCTGCACCATCTATACACCTAGGGAAGCCTACTGAAATGGGTGGTCAGTCCTATAGGTGCGCCGTGAGAACGCACACGCTGGCATGCCCCTTACACCCCGGTCACGTCAGGTGAAAAATAGCCTGGGCAGGAAGGGGGTAAAAGTGCCCTGTATGTAAGCGGTTAAAATAGTTGATAATAAGGGTAAAAAAAATCATGGAATTGAACGTATTTTGGTGGAAAAAAATGGGTAAAAAAAAAAATCATGAAAATGGGTAAAAAAAAAAAATCATGGAATTGAACGTATTTTGGTGGAAAAAAATGGGTAAAAAAAAAATCATGGAATTGAACGTATTTTGGTGGAAAAAAATGGGTAAAAAAAAAAATCATGGAATTGAACGTATTTTGGTGGAAAAAAATGGGTAAAAAAAAATAAATCATGGAATTGAACGTATTTTGGTGGAAAAAATGGGTAAAAAAAAAATCATGGAATTGAACGTATTTTGGTGGAAAAAAAATGGGTAAAAAAAAAATCATGGAATTGAACGTATTTTGGTGGAAAAAAATGGGTAAAAAAAAAAATCATGGAATTGAACGTATTTTGGTGGAAAAAAATGGGTAAAAAAAAATAAATCATGGAATTGAACGTATTTTGGTGGAAAAAATGGGTAAAAAAAAAATCATGGAATTGAACGTATTTTGGTGGAAAAAAAATGGGTAAAAAAAAAATCATGGAATTGAACGTATTTTGGTGGAAAAAAATGGGTAAAAAATAAATCATGGAATTGAACGTATTTTGGTGGAAAAAAATGGGTAACGCTTGGTCCCATTTTTGTGGTGTGATCCTTGCGCGTGGGCCGGGGAGGATTGGCATGGCCCATGCGCAAGGATGACAGGTTAAAAATAGCCTGGGCAGGAAGGGGGTAAAAGTGCCCTGTATGTAAGCGGTTAAAATAGTTGATAATAAGGGTAAAAAAAATCATGGAATTGAACGTATTTTGGTGGAAAAAAATGGGTAAAAAAAAAAAAATCATGGAATTGAACGTATTTTGGCGGAAAAAAATGGGTAAAAAAAAAATAAATCATGGAATTGAACGTATTTTGGTGGAAAAAAATGCGTAACGCTTGGTCCCATTTTTGTGGTGTGATCCTTGCGCGTGGGCCGGGGAGGATTGGCATGGCCCATGCGCAAGGATGACAGGTTAAAAATAGCCTGGGCAGGAAGGGGGTAAAAGTGCCCTGTATGTAAGCGGTTAAAATAGTTGATAATAAGGGTAAAAAAAATCATGGAATTGAACGTATTTTGGTGGAAAAAAATGGGTAAAAAAAAAAAAATAATGGAATTGAACGTATTTTGGCGGAAAAAAATGGGTAACGCTTGGTCCCATTTTTGTGGTGTGATCCTTGCGCGGGGGCCGGGGAGGATTGGCACGGCCCATGCGCAAGGATGACAGGTCAAAAAAAAAATTTGTGTGAGAGCGTTCCATATTTTCTCTGTACCTCTGGTGGTACGCGCCCTTCCTGCAGCAGGACAAGCCATGGGAGAGCCATGGGAGAGCCTGAACGCTATTTAAGCCGCCTAAGATGTGCGAACATCAGGTGATGGAGAGCTATGAATTTCCAAGTTGTGAGCTATTTATGCCAAACTAAGTTTATGAATTGTAATAATGCTTTTTGGCTAGTGATAAATGTGATAAATGTGATAAATAATGTCTGTCAGTTGAAAAGTTTTGATTTTACGCAAGAAAATAAGGAGCATAGAGACTATTGTTAAGCAGGGCACTGCATGCAAATGAGCAGCTCTGCCAGGAGGCATTGTGGGAAGGCAGGCCATGCCCACCATGCGTTGCTGGGCCCAGAACCCAGAGGTCGTGGGATCGAAAAACCATCCTCTGCTAGGCGGACATTTTTTTTATTTGTATTTTCTCATAATTAATAACGAAACATTTTAGTCCATTCCTTTTGTTTTTTGCTATATTATTTTCAACTCACTTTGATTTATTTATGTATTTATTTGGTTTTAAAAATGATGCCTGCACCATCTATACACCTAGGGAAGCCTACTGAAATGGGTGGTCAGTCCTATAGGTGCGCCGTGAGAACGCACACGCTGGCATGCCCCTTACACCCCGGTCACGTCAGGTGAAAAATAGCCTGGGCAGGAAGGGGGTAAAAGTGCCCTGTATTTAAGCGGTTAAAATAGTTGATAATAAGGGTAAAAAAAATCATGGAATTGAACGTATTTTGGTGGAAAAAAAATGGGTAAAAAAAAAATCATGGAATTGAACGTATTTTGAGTGGAAAAAAATGGGTAAAAAAAAAAAATCATGGAATTGAACGTATTTTGGTGGAAAAAAATGGGTAAAAAAAAAAATCATGGAATTGAACGTATTTTGGTGGAAAAAAATGGGTAAAAAAAAAATAAATCATGGAATTGAACGTATTTTGGTGGAAAAAAATGGGTAACGCTTGGTCCCATTTTTGTGGTGTGATCCTTGCGCGTGGGCCGGGGAGGATTGGCATGGCCCATGCGCAAGGATGACAGTTTAAAAATAGCCTGGGCAGGAAGGGGGTAAAAGTGCCCTGTATGTAAGCGGTTAAAATAGTTGATAATAAGGGTAAAAAAAATCATGGAATTGAACGTATTTTGGTGGAAAAAAATGGGTAAAAAAAAAAAAATCATGGAATTGAACGTATTTTGGCGGAAAAAAATGGGTAAAAAAAAAATAAATCATGGAATTGAACGTATTTTGGTGGAAAAAAATGCGTAACGCTTGGTCCCATTTTTGTGGTGTGATCCTTGCGCGTGGGCCGGGGAGGATTGGCATGGCCCATGCGCAAGGATGACAGGTTAAAAATAGCCTGGGCAGGAAGGGGGTAAAAGTGCCCTGTATGTAAGCGGTTAAAATAGTTGATAATAAGGGTAAAAAAAATCATGGAATTGAACGTATTTTGGTGGAAAAAAATGGCTAAAAAAAAAAAAATCATGGAATTGAACGTATTTTGGCGGAAAAAAATGGGTAACGCTTGGTCCCATTTTTGTGGTGTGATCCTTGCGCGGGGGCCGGGGAGGATTGGCACGGCCCATGCGCAAGGATGACAGGTCAAAAAAAAAATGTGTGTGAGAGCGTTCCATATTTTCTCTGTACCTCTGGTGGTACGCGCCCTGCCTGCAGCAGGACAAGCCATGGGAGAGCCTGAACGCTATTTAAGCCGCCTAAGATGTGCGAACATCAGGTGATGGAGAGCTATGAATTTCCAAGTTGTGAGCTATTTATGCCAAACTAAGTTTATGAATTGTAATAATGCTTTTTGGCTAGTGATAAATGTGATAAATGTGATAAATAATGTCTGTCAGTTGAAAAGTTTTGATTTTACGCAAGAAAATAAGGAGCATAGAGACTATTGTTAAGCAGGGCACTGCATGCAAATGAGCAGCTCTGCCAGGAGGCATTGTGGGAAGGCAGGCCATGCCCACCATGCGTTGCTGGGCCCAGAACCCAGAGGTCGTGGGATCGAAAAACCATCCTCTGCTAGGCGGACATTTTTTTTATTTGTATTTTCTCATAATTAATAACGAAACATTTTAGTCCATTCCTTTTGTTTTTTGCTATATTATTTTCAACTCACTTTGATTTATTTATGTATTTATTTGGTTTTAAAAATGATGCCTGCACCATCTATACACCTAGGGAAGCCTACTGAAATGGGTGGTCAGTCCTATAGGTGCGCCGTGAGAACGCACACGCTGGCATGCCCCTTACACCCCGGTCACGTCAGGTGAAAAATAGCCTGGGCAGGAAGGGGGTAAAAGTGCCCTGTATGTAAGCGGTTAAAATAGTTGATAATAAGGGTAAAAAAAATCATGGAATTGAACGTATTTTGGTGGAAAAAAAATGGGTAAAAAAAAAATCATGGAATTGAACGTATTTTGAGTGGAAAAAAATGGGTAAAAAAAAAAAATCATGGAATTGAACGTATTTTGGTGGAAAAAAATGGGTAAAAAAAAAAATCATGGAATTGAACGTATTTTGGTGGAAAAAAATGGGTAAAAAAAAAATAAATCATGGAATTGAACGTATTTTGGTGGAAAAAAATGGGTAACGCTTGGTCCCATTTTTGTGGTGTGATCCTTGCGCGTGGGCCGGGGAGGATTGGCATGGCCCATGCGCAAGGATAACAGGTTAAAAATAGCCTGGGCAGGAAGGGGGTAAAAGTGCCCTGTATGTAAGCGGTTAAAATAGTTGATAATAAGGGTAAAAAAAATCATGGAATTGAACGTATTTTGGTGGAAAAAAATGGGTAAAAAAAAATAAATCATGGAATTGAACGTATTTTGGCGGAAAAAAATGGGTAAAAAAAAAATAAATCATGGAATTGAACGTATTTTGGTGGAAAAAAATGCGTAACGCTTGGTCCCATTTTTGTGGTGTGATCCTTGCGCGTGGGCCGGGGAGGATTGGCATGGCCCATGCGCAAGGATGACAGGTTAAAAATAGCCTGGGCAGGAAGGGGGTAAAAGTGCCCTGTATGTAAGCGGTTAAAATAGTTGATAATAAGGGTAAAAAAAATCATGGAATTGAACATATTTTGGTGGAAAAAAATGGGTAAAAAAAAAAAAATCATGGAATTGAACGTATTTTGGTGGAAAAAAATGGGTAACGCTTGGTCCCATTTTTGTGGTGTGATCCTTGCGCGGGGGTCGGGGAGGATTGGCATGGCCCATGCGCAAGGATGACAGGTTAAAAATAGCCTGGGCAGGAAGGGGGTAAAAGTGCCCTGTATGTAAGCGGTTAAAATAGTTGATAATAAGGGTAAAAAAAATCATGGAATTGAACGTATTTTGGTGGAAAAAAATGGCTAAAAAAAAAAAAATCATGGAATTGAACGTATTTTGGCGGAAAAAAATGGGTAACGCTTGGTCCCATTTTTGTGGTGTGATCCTTGCGCGGGGGCCGGGGAGGATTGGCACGGCCCATGCGCAAGGATGACAGGTCAAAAAAAAAATGTGTGTGAGAGCGTTCCATATTTTCTCTGTACCTCTGGTGGTACGCGCCCTGCCTGCAGCAGGACAAGCCATGGGAGAGCCTGAACGCTATTTAAGCCGCCTAAGATGTGCGAACATCAGGTGATGGAGAGCTATGAATTTCCAAGTTGTGAGCTATTTATGCCAAACTAAGTTTATGAATTGTAATAATGCTTTTTGGCTAGTGATAAATGTGATAAATGTGATAAATAATGTCTGTCAGTTGAAAAGTTTTGATTTTACGCAAGAAAATAAGGAGCATAGAGACTATTGTTAAGCAGGGCACTGCATGCAAATGAGCAGCTCTGCCAGGAGGCATTGTGGGAAGGCAGGCCATGCCCACCATGCGTTGCTGGGCCCAGAACCCAGAGGTCGTGGGATCGAAAAACCATCCTCTGCTAGGCGGACATTTTTTTTATTTGTATTTTCTCATAATTAATAACGAAACATTTTAGTCCATTCCTTTTGTTTTTTGCTATATTATTTTCAACTCACTTTGATTTATTTATGTATTTATTTGGTTTTAAAAATGATGCCTGCACCATCTATACACCTAGGGAAGCCTACTGAAATGGGTGGTCAGTCCTATAGGTGCGCCGTGAGAACGCACACGCTGGCATGCCCCTTACACCCCGGTCACGTCAGGTGAAAAATAGCCTGGGCAGGAAGGGGGTAAAAGTGCCCTGTATGTAAGCGGTTAAAATAGTTGATAATAAGGGTAAAAAAAATCATGGAATTGAACGTATTTTGGTGGAAAAAAAATGGGTAAAAAAAAAATCATGGAATTGAACGTATTTTGAGTGGAAAAAAATGGGTAAAAAAAAAAAATCATGGAATTGAACGTATTTTGGTGGAAAAAAATGGGTAAAAAAAAAAATCATGGAATTGAACGTATTTTGGTGGAAAAAAATGGGTAAAAAAAAAATAAATCATGGAATTGAACGTATTTTGGTGGAAAAAAATGGGTAACGCTTGGTCCCATTTTTGTGGTGTGATCCTTGCGCGTGGGCCGGGGAGGATTGGCATGGCCCATGCGCAAGGATGACAGGTTAAAAATAGCCTGGGCAGGAAGGGGGTAAAAGTGCCCTGTATGTAAGCGGTTAAAATAGTTGATAATAAGGGTAAAAAAAATCATGGAATTGAACGTATTTTGGTGGAAAAAAATGGGTAAAAAAAAAAAAATCATGGAATTGAACGTATTTTGGCGGAAAAAAATGGGTAAAAAAAAAATAAATCATGGAATTGAACGTATTTTGGTGGAAAAAAATGCGTAACGCTTGGTCCCATTTTTGTGGTGTGATCCTTGCGCGTGGGCCGGGGAGGATTGGCATGGCCCATGCGCAAGGATGACAGGTTAAAAATAGCCTGGGCAGGAAGGGGGTAAAAGTGCCCTGTATGTAAGCGGTTAAAATAGTTGATAATAAGGGTAAAAAAAATCATGGAATTGAACATATTTTGGTGGAAAAAAATGGGTAAAAAAAAAAAAATCATGGAATTGAACGTATTTTGGTGGAAAAAAATGGGTAACGCTTGGTCCCATTTTTGTGGTGTGATCCTTGCGCGGGGGTCGGGGAGGATTGGCATGGCCCATGCGCAAGGATGACAGGTTAAAAATAGCCAGGGCAGGAAGGGGGTAAAAGTGCCCTGTATGTAAGCGGTTAAAATAGTTGATAATAAGGGTAAAAAAAATCATGGAATTGAACATATTTTGGTGGAAAAAAATGGCTAAAAAAAAAAAAAAATCATGGAATTGAACGTATTTTGGTGGAAAAAAATGGGTAACGCTTGGTCCCATTTTTGTGGTGTGATCCTTGCGCGTGGGCCGGGGAGGATTGGCACGGCCCATGCGCAAGGATGACAGGTCAAAAAAAAAATGTGTGTGAGAGCGTTCCATATTTTCTCTGTACCTCTGGTGGTACGCGCCCTGCCTGCAGCAGGACAAGCCATGGGAGAGCCTGAACGCTATTTAAGCCGCCTAAGATGTGCGAACATCAGGTGATGGAGAGCTATGAATTTCCAAGTTGTGAGCTATTTATGCCAAACTAAGTTTATGAATTGTAATAATGCTTTTTGGCTAGTGATAAATGTGATAAATGTGATAAATAATGTCTGTCAGTTGAAAAGTTTTGATTTTACGCAAGAAAATAAGGAGCATAGAGACTATTGTTAAGCAGGGCACTGCATGCAAATGAGCAGCTCTGCCAGGAGGCATTGTGGGAAGGCAGGCCATGCCCACCATGCGTTGCTGGGCCCAGAACCCAGAGGTCGTGGGATCGAAAAACCATCCTCTGCTAGGCGGACATTTTTTTTATTTGTATTTTCTCATAATTAATAACGAAACATTTTAGTCCATTCCTTTTGTTTTTTGCTATATTATTTTCAACTCACTTTGATTTATTTATGTATTTATTTGGTTTTAAAAATGATGCCTGCACCATCTATACACCTAGGGAAGCCTACTGAAATGGGTGGTCAGTCCTATAGGTGCGCCGTGAGAACGCACACGCTGGCATGCCCCTTACACCCCGGTCACGTCAGGTGAAAAATAGCCTGGGCAGGAAGGGGGTAAAAGTGCCCTGTATTTAAGCGGTTAAAATAGTTGATAATAAGGGTAAAAAAAATCATGGAATTGAACGTATTTTGGTGGAAAAAAAATGGGTAAAAAAAAAATCATGGAATTGAACGTATTTTGAGTGGAAAAAAATGGGTAAAAAAAAAAAATCATGGAATTGAACGTATTTTGGTGGAAAAAAATGGGTAAAAAAAAAAATCATGGAATTGAACGTATTTTGGTGGAAAAAAATGGGTAAAAAAAAAATAAATCATGGAATTGAACGTATTTTGGTGGAAAAAAATGGGTAACGCTTGGTCCCATTTTTGTGGTGTGATCCTTGCGCGTGGGCCGGGGAGGATTGGCATGGCCCATGCGCAAGGATGACAGTTTAAAAATAGCCTGGGCAGGAAGGGGGTAAAAGTGCCCTGTATGTAAGCGGTTAAAATAGTTGATAATAAGGGTAAAAAAAATCATGGAATTGAACGTATTTTGGTGGAAAAAAATGGGTAAAAAAAAAAAAATCATGGAATTGAACGTATTTTGGCGGAAAAAAATGGGTAAAAAAAAAATAAATCATGGAATTGAACGTATTTTGGTGGAAAAAAATGCGTAACGCTTGGTCCCATTTTTGTGGTGTGATCCTTGCGCGTGGGCCGGGGAGGATTGGCATGGCCCATGCGCAAGGATGACAGGTTAAAAATAGCCTGGGCAGGAAGGGGGTAAAAGTGCCCTGTATTTAAGCGGTTAAAATAGTTGATAATAAGGGTAAAAAAAATCATGGAATTGAACGTATTTTGGTGGAAAAAAAATGGGTAAAAAAAAAATCATGGAATTGAACGTATTTTGAGTGGAAAAAAATGGGTAAAAAAAAAAAATCATGGAATTGAACGTATTTTGGTGGAAAAAAATGGGTAAAAAAAAAAATCATGGAATTGAACGTATTTTGGTGGAAAAAAATGGGTAAAAAAAAAATAAATCATGGAATTGAACGTATTTTGGTGGAAAAAAATGGGTAACGCTTGGTCCCATTTTTGTGGTGTGATCCTTGCGCGTGGGCCGGGGAGGATTGGCATGGCCCATGCGCAAGGATGACAGGTTAAAAATAGCCTGGGCAGGAAGGGGGTAAAAGTGCCCTGTATGTAAGCGGTTAAAATAGTTGATAATAAGGGTAAAAAAAATCATGGAATTGAACGTATTTTGGTGGAAAAAAATGGGTAAAAAAAAAAAAATCATGGAATTGAACGTATTTTGGCGGAAAAAAATGGGTAAAAAAAAAATAAATCATGGAATTGAACGTATTTTGGTGGAAAAAAATGCGTAACGCTTGGTCCCATTTTTGTGGTGTGATCCTTGCGCGTGGGCCGGGGAGGATTGGCATGGCCCATGCGCAAGGATGACAGGTTAAAAATAGCCTGGGCAGGAAGGGGGTAAAAGTGCCCTGTATGTAAGCGGTTAAAATAGTTGATAATAAGGGTAAAAAAAATCATGGAATTGAACGTATTTTGGTGGAAAAAAATGGGTAAAAAAAAAAAAATCATGGAATTGAACGTATTTTGGCGGAAAAAAATGGGTAACGCTTGGTCCCATTTTTGTGGTGTGATCCTTGCGCGGGGGCCGGGGAGGATTGGCACGGCCCATGCGCAAGGATGACAGGTCAAAAAAAAAATGTGTGTGAGAGCGTTCCATATTTTCTCTGTACCTCTGGTGGTACGCGCCCTGCCTGCAGCAGGACAAGCCATGGGAGAGCCTGAACGCTATTTAAGCCACCTAAGATGTGCGAACATCAGGTGATGGAGAGCTATGAATTTCCAAGTTGTGAGCTATTTATGCCAAACTAAGTTTATGAATTGTAATAATGCTTTTTGGCTAGTGATAAATGTGATAAATGTGATAAATAATGTCTGTCAGTTGAAAAGTTTTGATTTTACGCAAGAAAATAAGGAGCATAGAGACTATTGTTAAGCAGGGCACTGCATGCAAATGAGCAGCTCTGCCAGGAGGCATTGTGGGAAGGCAGGCCATGCCCACCATGCGTTGCTGGGCCCAGAACCCAGAGGTCGTGGGATCGAAAAACCATCCTCTGCTAGGCGGACATTTTTTTTATTTGTATTTTCTCATAATTAATAACGAAACATTTTAGTCCATTCCTTTTGTTTTTTGCTATATTATTTTCAACTCACTTTGATTTATTTATGTATTTATTTGGTTTTAAAAATGATGCCTGCACCATCTATACACCTAGGGAAGCCTACTGAAATGGGTGGTCAGTCCTATAGGTGCGCCGTGAGAACGCACACGCTGGCATGCCCCTTACACCCCGGTCACGTCAGGTGAAAAATAGCCTGGGCAGGAAGGGGGTAAAAGTGCCCTGTATGTAAGCGGTTAAAATAGTTGATAATAAGGGTAAAAAAAATCATGGAATTGAACGTATTTTGGTGGAAAAAAAATGGGTAAAAAAAAAATCATGGAATTGAACGTATTTTGAGTGGAAAAAAATGGGTAAAAAAAAAAAATCATGGAATTGAACGTATTTTGGTGGAAAAAAATGGGTAAAAAAAAAAATCATGGAATTGAACGTATTTTGGTGGAAAAAAATGGGTAAAAAAAAAATAAATCATGGAATTGAACGTATTTTGGTGGAAAAAAATGGGTAACGCTTGGTCCCATTTTTGTGGTGTGATCCTTGCGCGTGGGCCGGGGAGGATTGGCATGGCCCATGCGCAAGGATGACAGGTTAAAAATAGCCTGGGCAGGAAGGGGGTAAAAGTGCCCTGTATGTAAGCGGTTAAAATAGTTGATAATAAGGGTAAAAAAAATCATGGAATTGAACGTATTTTGGTGGAAAAAAATGGGTAAAAAAAAAAAAATCATGGAATTGAACGTATTTTGGCGGAAAAAAATGGGTAAAAAAAAAATAAATCATGGAATTGAACGTATTTTGGTGGAAAAAAATGCGTAACGCTTGGTCCCATTTTTGTGGTGTGATCCTTGCGCGTGGGCCGGGGAGGATTGGCATGGCCCATGCGCAAGGATGACAGGTTAAAAATAGCCTGGGCAGGAAGGGGGTAAAAGTGCCCTGTATGTAAGCGGTTAAAATAGTTGATAATAAGGGTAAAAAAAATCATGGAATTGAACATATTTTGGTGGAAAAAAATGGGTAAAAAAAAAAAAATCATGGAATTGAACGTATTTTGGTGGAAAAAAATGGGTAACGCTTGGTCCCATTTTTGTGGTGTGATCCTTGCGCGTGGGCCGGGGAGGATTGGCACGGCCCATGCGCAAGGATGACAGGTCAAAAAAAAAATGTGTGTGAGAGCGTTCCATATTTTCTCTGTACCTCTGGTGGTACGCGCCCTGCCTGCAGCAGGACAAGCCATGGGAGAGCCTGAACGCTATTTAAGCCGCCTAAGATGTGCGAACATCAGGTGATGGAGAGCTATGAATTTCCAAGTTGTGAGCTATTTATGCCAAACTAAGTTTATGAATTGTAATAATGCTTTTTGGCTAGTGATAAATGTGATAAATGTGATAAATAATGTCTGTCAGTTGAAAAGTTTTGATTTTACGCAAGAAAATAAGGAGCATAGAGACTATTGTTAAGCAGGGCACTGCATGCAAATGAGCAGCTCTGCCAGGAGGCATTGTGGGAAGGCAGGCCATGCCCACCATGCGTTGCTGGGCCCAGAACCCAGAGGTCGTGGGATCGAAAAACCATCCTCTGCTAGGCGGACATTTTTTTTATTTGTATTTTCTCATAATTAATAACGAAACATTTTAGTCCATTCCTTTTGTTTTTTGCTATATTATTTTCAACTCACTTTGATTTATTTATGTATTTATTTGGTTTTAAAAATGATGCCTGCACCATCTATACACCTAGGGAAGCCTACTGAAATGGGTGGTCAGTCCTATAGGTGCGCCGTGAGAACGCACACGCTGGCATGCCCCTTACACCCCGGTCACGTCAGGTGAAAAATAGCCTGGGCAGGAAGGGGGTAAAAGTGCCCTGTATTTAAGCGGTTAAAATAGTTGATAATAAGGGTAAAAAAAATCATGGAATTGAACGTATTTTGGTGGAAAAAAAATGGGTAAAAAAAAAATCATGGAATTGAACGTATTTTGAGTGGAAAAAAATGGGTAAAAAAAAAAAATCATGGAATTGAACGTATTTTGGTGGAAAAAAATGGGTAAAAAAAAAAATCATGGAATTGAACGTATTTTGGTGGAAAAAAATGGGTAAAAAAAAAATAAATCATGGAATTGAACGTATTTTGGTGGAAAAAAATGGGTAACGCTTGGTCCCATTTTTGTGGTGTGATCCTTGCGCGTGGGCCGGGGAGGATTGGCATGGCCCATGCGCAAGGATGACAGTTTAAAAATAGCCTGGGCAGGAAGGGGGTAAAAGTGCCCTGTATGTAAGCGGTTAAAATAGTTGATAATAAGGGTAAAAAAAATCATGGAATTGAACGTATTTTGGTGGAAAAAAATGGGTAAAAAAAAAATAAATCATGGAATTGAACGTATTTTGGTGGAAAAAAATGGGTAACGCTTGGTCCCATTTTTGTGGTGTGATCCTTGCGCGTGGGCCGGGGAGGATTGGCATGGCCCATGCGCAAGGATGACAGGTTAAAAATAGCCTGGGCAGGAAGGGGGTAAAAGTGCCCTGTATGTAAGCGGTTAAAATAGTTGATAATAAGGGTAAAAAAAATCATGGAATTGAACGTATTTTGGTGGAAAAAAATGGGTAAAAAAAAAAAAATCATGGAATTGAACGTATTTTGGCGGAAAAAAATGGGTAAAAAAAAAATAAATCATGGAATTGAACGTATTTTGGTGGAAAAAAATGCGTAACGCTTGGTCCCATTTTTGTGGTGTGATCCTTGCGCGTGGGCCGGGGAGGATTGGCATGGCCCATGCGCAAGGATGACAGGTTAAAAATAGCCTGGGCAGGAAGGGGGTAAAAGTGCCCTGTATGTAAGCGGTTAAAATAGTTGATAATAAGGGTAAAAAAAATCATGGAATTGAACATATTTTGGTGGAAAAAAATGGGTAAAAAAAAAAAAATCATGGAATTGAACGTATTTTGGTGGAAAAAAATGGGTAACGCTTGGTCCCATTTTTGTGGTGTGATCCTTGCGCGGGGGTCGGGGAGGATTGGCATGGCCCATGCGCAAGGATGACAGGTTAAAAATAGCCAGGGCAGGAAGGGGGTAAAAGTGCCCTGTATGTAAGCGGTTAAAATAGTTGATAATAAGGGTAAAAAAAATCATGGAATTGAACATATTTTGGTGGAAAAAAATGGCTAAAAAAAAAAAAAAATCATGGAATTGAACGTATTTTGGTGGAAAAAAATGGGTAACGCTTGGTCCCATTTTTGTGGTGTGATCCTTGCGCGTGGGCCGGGGAGGATTGGCACGGCCCATGCGCAAGGATGACAGGTCAAAAAAAAAATGTGTGTGAGAGCGTTCCATATTTTCTCTGTACCTCTGGTGGTACGCGCCCTGCCTGCAGCAGGACAAGCCATGGGAGAGCCTGAACGCTATTTAAGCCGCCTAAGATGTGCGAACATCAGGTGATGGAGAGCTATGAATTTCCAAGTTGTGAGCTATTTATGCCAAACTAAGTTTATGAATTGTAATAATGCTTTTTGGCTAGTGATAAATGTGATAAATGTGATAAATAATGTCTGTCAGTTGAAAAGTTTTGATTTTACGCAAGAAAATAAGGAGCATAGAGACTATTGTTAAGCAGGGCACTGCATGCAAATGAGCAGCTCTGCCAGGAGGCATTGTGGGAAGGCAGGCCATGCCCACCATGCGTTGCTGGGCCCAGAACCCAGAGGTCGTGGGATCGAAAAACCATCCTCTGCTAGGCGGACATTTTTTTTATTTGTATTTTCTCATAATTAATAACGAAACATTTTAGTCCATTCCTTTTGTTTTTTGCTATATTATTTTCAACTCACTTTGATTTATTTATGTATTTATTTGGTTTTAAAAATGATGCCTGCACCATCTATACACCTAGGGAAGCCTACTGAAATGGGTGGTCAGTCCTATAGGTGCGCCGTGAGAACGCACACGCTGGCATGCCCCTTACACCCCGGTCACGTCAGGTGAAAAATAGCCTGGGCAGGAAGGGGGTAAAAGTGCCCTGTATGTAAGCGGTTAAAATAGTTGATAATAAGGGTAAAAAAAATCATGGAATTGAACGTATTTTGGTGGAAAAAAATGGGTAAAAAAAAAAATCATGAAAATGGGTAAAAAAAAAAAATCATGGAATTGAACGTATTTTGGTGGAAAAAAATGGGTAAAAAAAAAATCATGGAATTGAACGTATTTTGGTGGAAAAAAATGGGTAAAAAAAAAAATCATGGAATTGAACGTATTTTGGTGGAAAAAAATGGGTAAAAAAAAATAAATCATGGAATTGAACGTATTTTGGTGGAAAAAATGGGTAAAAAAAAAATCATGGAATTGAACGTATTTTGGTGGAAAAAAAATGGGTAAAAAAAAAATCATGGAATTGAACGTATTTTGGTGGAAAAAAATGGGTAAAAAAAAAAATCATGGAATTGAACGTATTTTGGTGGAAAAAAATGGGTAAAAAAAAATAAATCATGGAATTGAACGTATTTTGGTGGAAAAAATGGGTAAAAAAAAAATCATGGAATTGAACGTATTTTGGTGGAAAAAAAATGGGTAAAAAAAAAATCATGGAATTGAACGTATTTTGGTGGAAAAAAATGGGTAAAAAATAAATCATGGAATTGAACGTATTTTGGTGGAAAAAAATGGGTAACGCTTGGTCCCATTTTTGTGGTGTGATCCTTGCGCGTGGGCCGGGGAGGATTGGCATGGCCCATGCGCAAGGATGACAGGTTAAAAATAGCCTGGGCAGGAAGGGGGTAAAAGTGCCCTGTATGTAAGCGGTTAAAATAGTTGATAATAAGGGTAAAAAAAATCATGGAATTGAACGTATTTTGGTGGAAAAAAATGGGTAAAAAAAAAAAAATCATGGAATTGAACGTATTTTGGCGGAAAAAAATGGGTAAAAAAAAAATAAATCATGGAATTGAACGTATTTTGGTGGAAAAAAATGCGTAACGCTTGGTCCCATTTTTGTGGTGTGATCCTTGCGCGTGGGCCGGGGAGGATTGGCATGGCCCATGCGCAAGGATGACAGGTTAAAAATAGCCTGGGCAGGAAGGGGGTAAAAGTGCCCTGTATGTAAGCGGTTAAAATAGTTGATAATAAGGGTAAAAAAAATCATGGAATTGAACGTATTTTGGTGGAAAAAAATGGGTAAAAAAAAAAAAATAATGGAATTGAACGTATTTTGGCGGAAAAAAATGGGTAACGCTTGGTCCCATTTTTGTGGTGTGATCCTTGCGCGGGGGCCGGGGAGGATTGGCACGGCCCATGCGCAAGGATGACAGGTCAAAAAAAAAATTTGTGTGAGAGCGTTCCATATTTTCTCTGTACCTCTGGTGGTACGCGCCCTTCCTGCAGCAGGACAAGCCATGGGAGAGCCTGAACGCTATTTAAGCCGCCTAAGATGTGCGAACATCAGGTGATGGAGAGCTATGAATTTCCAAGTTGTGAGCTATTTATGCCAAACTAAGTTTATGAATTGTAATAATGCTTTTTGGCTAGTGATAAATGTGATAAATGTGATAAATAATGTCTGTCAGTTGAAAAGTTTTGATTTTACGCAAGAAAATAAGGAGCATAGAGACTATTGTTAAGCAGGGCACTGCATGCAAATGAGCAGCTCTGCCAGGAGGCATTGTGGGAAGGCAGGCCATGCCCACCATGCGTTGCTGGGCCCAGAACCCAGAGGTCGTGGGATCGAAAAACCATCCTCTGCTAGGCGGACATTTTTTTTATTTGTATTTTCTCATAATTAATAACGAAACATTTTAGTCCATTCCTTTTGTTTTTTGCTATATTATTTTCAACTCACTTTGATTTATTTATGTATTTATTTGGTTTTAAAAATGATGCCTGCACCATCTATACACCTAGGGAAGCCTACTGAAATGGGTGGTCAGTCCTATAGGTGCGCCGTGAGAACGCACACGCTGGCATGCCCCTTACACCCCGGTCACGTCAGGTGAAAAATAGCCTGGGCAGGAAGGGGGTAAAAGTGCCCTGTATTTAAGCGGTTAAAATAGTTGATAATAAGGGTAAAAAAAATCATGGAATTGAACGTATTTTGGTGGAAAAAAAATGGGTAAAAAAAAAATCATGGAATTGAACGTATTTTGAGTGGAAAAAAATGGGTAAAAAAAAAAAATCATGGAATTGAACGTATTTTGGTGGAAAAAAATGGGTAAAAAAAAAAATCATGGAATTGAACGTATTTTGGTGGAAAAAAATGGGTAAAAAAAAAATAAATCATGGAATTGAACGTATTTTGGTGGAAAAAAATGGGTAACGCTTGGTCCCATTTTTGTGGTGTGATCCTTGCGCGTGGGCCGGGGAGGATTGGCATGGCCCATGCGCAAGGATGACAGTTTAAAAATAGCCTGGGCAGGAAGGGGGTAAAAGTGCCCTGTATGTAAGCGGTTAAAATAGTTGATAATAAGGGTAAAAAAAATCATGGAATTGAACGTATTTTGGTGGAAAAAAATGGGTAAAAAAAAAAAAATCATGGAATTGAACGTATTTTGGCGGAAAAAAATGGGTAAAAAAAAAATAAATCATGGAATTGAACGTATTTTGGTGGAAAAAAATGCGTAACGCTTGGTCCCATTTTTGTGGTGTGATCCTTGCGCGTGGGCCGGGGAGGATTGGCATGGCCCATGCGCAAGGATGACAGGTTAAAAATAGCCTGGGCAGGAAGGGGGTAAAAGTGCCCTGTATGTAAGCGGTTAAAATAGTTGATAATAAGGGTAAAAAAAATCATGGAATTGAACGTATTTTGGTGGAAAAAAATGGCTAAAAAAAAAAAAATCATGGAATTGAACGTATTTTGGCGGAAAAAAATGGGTAACGCTTGGTCCCATTTTTGTGGTGTGATCCTTGCGCGGGGGCCGGGGAGGATTGGCACGGCCCATGCGCAAGGATGACAGGTCAAAAAAAAAATGTGTGTGAGAGCGTTCCATATTTTCTCTGTACCTCTGGTGGTACGCGCCCTGCCTGCAGCAGGACAAGCCATGGGAGAGCCTGAACGCTATTTAAGCCGCCTAAGATGTGCGAACATCAGGTGATGGAGAGCTATGAATTTCCAAGTTGTGAGCTATTTATGCCAAACTAAGTTTATGAATTGTAATAATGCTTTTTGGCTAGTGATAAATGTGATAAATGTGATAAATAATGTCTGTCAGTTGAAAAGTTTTGATTTTACGCAAGAAAATAAGGAGCATAGAGACTATTGTTAAGCAGGGCACTGCATGCAAATGAGCAGCTCTGCCAGGAGGCATTGTGGGAAGGCAGGCCATGCCCACCATGCGTTGCTGGGCCCAGAACCCAGAGGTCGTGGGATCGAAAAACCATCCTCTGCTAGGCGGACATTTTTTTTATTTGTATTTTCTCATAATTAATAACGAAACATTTTAGTCCATTCCTTTTGTTTTTTGCTATATTATTTTCAACTCACTTTGATTTATTTATGTATTTATTTGGTTTTAAAAATGATGCCTGCACCATCTATACACCTAGGGAAGCCTACTGAAATGGGTGGTCAGTCCTATAGGTGCGCCGTGAGAACGCACACGCTGGCATGCCCCTTACACCCCGGTCACGTCAGGTGAAAAATAGCCTGGGCAGGAAGGGGGTAAAAGTGCCCTGTATGTAAGCGGTTAAAATAGTTGATAATAAGGGTAAAAAAAATCATGGAATTGAACGTATTTTGGTGGAAAAAAAATGGGTAAAAAAAAAATCATGGAATTGAACGTATTTTGAGTGGAAAAAAATGGGTAAAAAAAAAAAATCATGGAATTGAACGTATTTTGGTGGAAAAAAATGGGTAAAAAAAAAAATCATGGAATTGAACGTATTTTGGTGGAAAAAAATGGGTAAAAAAAAAATAAATCATGGAATTGAACGTATTTTGGTGGAAAAAAATGGGTAACGCTTGGTCCCATTTTTGTGGTGTGATCCTTGCGCGTGGGCCGGGGAGGATTGGCATGGCCCATGCGCAAGGATAACAGGTTAAAAATAGCCTGGGCAGGAAGGGGGTAAAAGTGCCCTGTATGTAAGCGGTTAAAATAGTTGATAATAAGGGTAAAAAAAATCATGGAATTGAACGTATTTTGGTGGAAAAAAATGGGTAAAAAAAAATAAATCATGGAATTGAACGTATTTTGGCGGAAAAAAATGGGTAAAAAAAAAATAAATCATGGAATTGAACGTATTTTGGTGGAAAAAAATGCGTAACGCTTGGTCCCATTTTTGTGGTGTGATCCTTGCGCGTGGGCCGGGGAGGATTGGCATGGCCCATGCGCAAGGATGACAGGTTAAAAATAGCCTGGGCAGGAAGGGGGTAAAAGTGCCCTGTATGTAAGCGGTTAAAATAGTTGATAATAAGGGTAAAAAAAATCATGGAATTGAACATATTTTGGTGGAAAAAAATGGGTAAAAAAAAAAAAATCATGGAATTGAACGTATTTTGGTGGAAAAAAATGGGTAACGCTTGGTCCCATTTTTGTGGTGTGATCCTTGCGCGGGGGTCGGGGAGGATTGGCATGGCCCATGCGCAAGGATGACAGGTTAAAAATAGCCTGGGCAGGAAGGGGGTAAAAGTGCCCTGTATGTAAGCGGTTAAAATAGTTGATAATAAGGGTAAAAAAAATCATGGAATTGAACGTATTTTGGTGGAAAAAAATGGCTAAAAAAAAAAAAATCATGGAATTGAACGTATTTTGGCGGAAAAAAATGGGTAACGCTTGGTCCCATTTTTGTGGTGTGATCCTTGCGCGGGGGCCGGGGAGGATTGGCACGGCCCATGCGCAAGGATGACAGGTCAAAAAAAAAATGTGTGTGAGAGCGTTCCATATTTTCTCTGTACCTCTGGTGGTACGCGCCCTGCCTGCAGCAGGACAAGCCATGGGAGAGCCTGAACGCTATTTAAGCCGCCTAAGATGTGCGAACATCAGGTGATGGAGAGCTATGAATTTCCAAGTTGTGAGCTATTTATGCCAAACTAAGTTTATGAATTGTAATAATGCTTTTTGGCTAGTGATAAATGTGATAAATGTGATAAATAATGTCTGTCAGTTGAAAAGTTTTGATTTTACGCAAGAAAATAAGGAGCATAGAGACTATTGTTAAGCAGGGCACTGCATGCAAATGAGCAGCTCTGCCAGGAGGCATTGTGGGAAGGCAGGCCATGCCCACCATGCGTTGCTGGGCCCAGAACCCAGAGGTCGTGGGATCGAAAAACCATCCTCTGCTAGGCGGACATTTTTTTTATTTGTATTTTCTCATAATTAATAACGAAACATTTTAGTCCATTCCTTTTGTTTTTTGCTATATTATTTTCAACTCACTTTGATTTATTTATGTATTTATTTGGTTTTAAAAATGATGCCTGCACCATCTATACACCTAGGGAAGCCTACTGAAATGGGTGGTCAGTCCTATAGGTGCGCCGTGAGAACGCACACGCTGGCATGCCCCTTACACCCCGGTCACGTCAGGTGAAAAATAGCCTGGGCAGGAAGGGGGTAAAAGTGCCCTGTATGTAAGCGGTTAAAATAGTTGATAATAAGGGTAAAAAAAATCATGGAATTGAACGTATTTTGGTGGAAAAAAAATGGGTAAAAAAAAAATCATGGAATTGAACGTATTTTGAGTGGAAAAAAATGGGTAAAAAAAAAAAATCATGGAATTGAACGTATTTTGGTGGAAAAAAATGGGTAAAAAAAAAAATCATGGAATTGAACGTATTTTGGTGGAAAAAAATGGGTAAAAAAAAAATAAATCATGGAATTGAACGTATTTTGGTGGAAAAAAATGGGTAACGCTTGGTCCCATTTTTGTGGTGTGATCCTTGCGCGTGGGCCGGGGAGGATTGGCATGGCCCATGCGCAAGGATGACAGGTTAAAAATAGCCTGGGCAGGAAGGGGGTAAAAGTGCCCTGTATGTAAGCGGTTAAAATAGTTGATAATAAGGGTAAAAAAAATCATGGAATTGAACGTATTTTGGTGGAAAAAAATGGGTAAAAAAAAAAAAATCATGGAATTGAACGTATTTTGGCGGAAAAAAATGGGTAAAAAAAAAATAAATCATGGAATTGAACGTATTTTGGTGGAAAAAAATGCGTAACGCTTGGTCCCATTTTTGTGGTGTGATCCTTGCGCGTGGGCCGGGGAGGATTGGCATGGCCCATGCGCAAGGATGACAGGTTAAAAATAGCCTGGGCAGGAAGGGGGTAAAAGTGCCCTGTATGTAAGCGGTTAAAATAGTTGATAATAAGGGTAAAAAAAATCATGGAATTGAACATATTTTGGTGGAAAAAAATGGGTAAAAAAAAAAAAATCATGGAATTGAACGTATTTTGGTGGAAAAAAATGGGTAACGCTTGGTCCCATTTTTGTGGTGTGATCCTTGCGCGGGGGTCGGGGAGGATTGGCATGGCCCATGCGCAAGGATGACAGGTTAAAAATAGCCAGGGCAGGAAGGGGGTAAAAGTGCCCTGTATGTAAGCGGTTAAAATAGTTGATAATAAGGGTAAAAAAAATCATGGAATTGAACATATTTTGGTGGAAAAAAATGGCTAAAAAAAAAAAAAAATCATGGAATTGAACGTATTTTGGTGGAAAAAAATGGGTAACGCTTGGTCCCATTTTTGTGGTGTGATCCTTGCGCGTGGGCCGGGGAGGATTGGCACGGCCCATGCGCAAGGATGACAGGTCAAAAAAAAAATGTGTGTGAGAGCGTTCCATATTTTCTCTGTACCTCTGGTGGTACGCGCCCTGCCTGCAGCAGGACAAGCCATGGGAGAGCCTGAACGCTATTTAAGCCGCCTAAGATGTGCGAACATCAGGTGATGGAGAGCTATGAATTTCCAAGTTGTGAGCTATTTATGCCAAACTAAGTTTATGAATTGTAATAATGCTTTTTGGCTAGTGATAAATGTGATAAATGTGATAAATAATGTCTGTCAGTTGAAAAGTTTTGATTTTACGCAAGAAAATAAGGAGCATAGAGACTATTGTTAAGCAGGGCACTGCATGCAAATGAGCAGCTCTGCCAGGAGGCATTGTGGGAAGGCAGGCCATGCCCACCATGCGTTGCTGGGCCCAGAACCCAGAGGTCGTGGGATCGAAAAACCATCCTCTGCTAGGCGGACATTTTTTTTATTTGTATTTTCTCATAATTAATAACGAAACATTTTAGTCCATTCCTTTTGTTTTTTGCTATATTATTTTCAACTCACTTTGATTTATTTATGTATTTATTTGGTTTTAAAAATGATGCCTGCACCATCTATACACCTAGGGAAGCCTACTGAAATGGGTGGTCAGTCCTATAGGTGCGCCGTGAGAACGCACACGCTGGCATGCCCCTTACACCCCGGTCACGTCAGGTGAAAAATAGCCTGGGCAGGAAGGGGGTAAAAGTGCCCTGTATTTAAGCGGTTAAAATAGTTGATAATAAGGGTAAAAAAAATCATGGAATTGAACGTATTTTGGTGGAAAAAAAATGGGTAAAAAAAAAATCATGGAATTGAACGTATTTTGAGTGGAAAAAAATGGGTAAAAAAAAAAAATCATGGAATTGAACGTATTTTGGTGGAAAAAAATGGGTAAAAAAAAAAATCATGGAATTGAACGTATTTTGGTGGAAAAAAATGGGTAAAAAAAAAATAAATCATGGAATTGAACGTATTTTGGTGGAAAAAAATGGGTAACGCTTGGTCCCATTTTTGTGGTGTGATCCTTGCGCGTGGGCCGGGGAGGATTGGCATGGCCCATGCGCAAGGATGACAGTTTAAAAATAGCCTGGGCAGGAAGGGGGTAAAAGTGCCCTGTATGTAAGCGGTTAAAATAGTTGATAATAAGGGTAAAAAAAATCATGGAATTGAACGTATTTTGGTGGAAAAAAATGGGTAAAAAAAAAAAAATCATGGAATTGAACGTATTTTGGCGGAAAAAAATGGGTAAAAAAAAAATAAATCATGGAATTGAACGTATTTTGGTGGAAAAAAATGCGTAACGCTTGGTCCCATTTTTGTGGTGTGATCCTTGCGCGTTGGCCGGGGAGGATTGGCATGGCCCATGCGCAAGGATGACAGGTTAAAAATAGCCTGGGCAGGAAGGGGGTAAAAGTGCCCTGTATTTAAGCGGTTAAAATAGTTGATAATAAGGGTAAAAAAAATCATGGAATTGAACGTATTTTGGTGGAAAAAAAATGGGTAAAAAAAAAATCATGGAATTGAACGTATTTTGAGTGGAAAAAAATGGGTAAAAAAAAAAAATCATGGAATTGAACGTATTTTGGTGGAAAAAAATGGGTAAAAAAAAAAATCATGGAATTGAACGTATTTTGGTGGAAAAAAATGGGTAAAAAAAAAATAAATCATGGAATTGAACGTATTTTGGTGGAAAAAAATGGGTAACGCTTGGTCCCATTTTTGTGGTGTGATCCTTGCGCGTGGGCCGGGGAGGATTGGCATGGCCCATGCGCAAGGATGACAGGTTAAAAATAGCCTGGGCAGGAAGGGGGTAAAAGTGCCCTGTATGTAAGCGGTTAAAATAGTTGATAATAAGGGTAAAAAAAATCATGGAATTGAACGTATTTTGGTGGAAAAAAATGGGTAAAAAAAAAAAAATCATGGAATTGAACGTATTTTGGCGGAAAAAAATGGGTAAAAAAAAAATAAATCATGGAATTGAACGTATTTTGGTGGAAAAAAATGCGTAACGCTTGGTCCCATTTTTGTGGTGTGATCCTTGCGCGTGGGCCGGGGAGGATTGGCATGGCCCATGCGCAAGGATGACAGGTTAAAAATAGCCTGGGCAGGAAGGGGGTAAAAGTGCCCTGTATGTAAGCGGTTAAAATAGTTGATAATAAGGGTAAAAAAAATCATGGAATTGAACGTATTTTGGTGGAAAAAAATGGGTAAAAAAAAAAAAATCATGGAATTGAACGTATTTTGGCGGAAAAAAATGGGTAACGCTTGGTCCCATTTTTGTGGTGTGATCCTTGCGCGGGGGCCGGGGAGGATTGGCACGGCCCATGCGCAAGGATGACAGGTCAAAAAAAAAATGTGTGTGAGAGCGTTCCATATTTTCTCTGTACCTCTGGTGGTACGCGCCCTGCCTGCAGCAGGACAAGCCATGGGAGAGCCTGAACGCTATTTAAGCCACCTAAGATGTGCGAACATCAGGTGATGGAGAGCTATGAATTTCCAAGTTGTGAGCTATTTATGCCAAACTAAGTTTATGAATTGTAATAATGCTTTTTGGCTAGTGATAAATGTGATAAATGTGATAAATAATGTCTGTCAGTTGAAAAGTTTTGATTTTACGCAAGAAAATAAGGAGCATAGAGACTATTGTTAAGCAGGGCACTGCATGCAAATGAGCAGCTCTGCCAGGAGGCATTGTGGGAAGGCAGGCCATGCCCACCATGCGTTGCTGGGCCCAGAACCCAGAGGTCGTGGGATCGAAAAACCATCCTCTGCTAGGCGGACATTTTTTTTATTTGTATTTTCTCATAATTAATAACGAAACATTTTAGTCCATTCCTTTTGTTTTTTGCTATATTATTTTCAACTCACTTTGATTTATTTATGTATTTATTTGGTTTTAAAAATGATGCCTGCACCATCTATACACCTAGGGAAGCCTACTGAAATGGGTGGTCAGTCCTATAGGTGCGCCGTGAGAACGCACACGCTGGCATGCCCCTTACACCCCGGTCACGTCAGGTGAAAAATAGCCTGGGCAGGAAGGGGGTAAAAGTGCCCTGTATGTAAGCGGTTAAAATAGTTGATAATAAGGGTAAAAAAAATCATGGAATTGAACGTATTTTGGTGGAAAAAAAATGGGTAAAAAAAAAATCATGGAATTGAACGTATTTTGAGTGGAAAAAAATGGGTAAAAAAAAAAAATCATGGAATTGAACGTATTTTGGTGGAAAAAAATGGGTAAAAAAAAAAATCATGGAATTGAACGTATTTTGGTGGAAAAAAATGGGTAAAAAAAAAATAAATCATGGAATTGAACGTATTTTGGTGGAAAAAAATGGGTAACGCTTGGTCCCATTTTTGTGGTGTGATCCTTGCGCGTGGGCCGGGGAGGATTGGCATGGCCCATGCGCAAGGATGACAGGTTAAAAATAGCCTGGGCAGGAAGGGGGTAAAAGTGCCCTGTATGTAAGCGGTTAAAATAGTTGATAATAAGGGTAAAAAAAATCATGGAATTGAACGTATTTTGGTGGAAAAAAATGGGTAAAAAAAAAAAAATCATGGAATTGAACGTATTTTGGCGGAAAAAAATGGGTAAAAAAAAAATAAATCATGGAATTGAACGTATTTTGGTGGAAAAAAATGCGTAACGCTTGGTCCCATTTTTGTGGTGTGATCCTTGCGCGTGGGCCGGGGAGGATTGGCATGGCCCATGCGCAAGGATGACAGGTTAAAAATAGCCTGGGCAGGAAGGGGGTAAAAGTGCCCTGTATGTAAGCGGTTAAAATAGTTGATAATAAGGGTAAAAAAAATCATGGAATTGAACATATTTTGGTGGAAAAAAATGGGTAAAAAAAAAAAAATCATGGAATTGAACGTATTTTGGTGGAAAAAAATGGGTAACGCTTGGTCCCATTTTTGTGGTGTGATCCTTGCGCGTGGGCCGGGGAGGATTGGCACGGCCCATGCGCAAGGATGACAGGTCAAAAAAAAAATGTGTGTGAGAGCGTTCCATATTTTCTCTGTACCTCTGGTGGTACGCGCCCTGCCTGCAGCAGGACAAGCCATGGGAGAGCCTGAACGCTATTTAAGCCGCCTAAGATGTGCGAACATCAGGTGATGGAGAGCTATGAATTTCCAAGTTGTGAGCTATTTATGCCAAACTAAGTTTATGAATTGTAATAATGCTTTTTGGCTAGTGATAAATGTGATAAATGTGATAAATAATGTCTGTCAGTTGAAAAGTTTTGATTTTACGCAAGAAAATAAGGAGCATAGAGACTATTGTTAAGCAGGGCACTGCATGCAAATGAGCAGCTCTGCCAGGAGGCATTGTGGGAAGGCAGGCCATGCCCACCATGCGTTGCTGGGCCCAGAACCCAGAGGTCGTGGGATCGAAAAACCATCCTCTGCTAGGCGGACATTTTTTTTATTTGTATTTTCTCATAATTAATAACGAAACATTTTAGTCCATTCCTTTTGTTTTTTGCTATATTATTTTCAACTCACTTTGATTTATTTATGTATTTATTTGGTTTTAAAAATGATGCCTGCACCATCTATACACCTAGGGAAGCCTACTGAAATGGGTGGTCAGTCCTATAGGTGCGCCGTGAGAACGCACACGCTGGCATGCCCCTTACACCCCGGTCACGTCAGGTGAAAAATAGCCTGGGCAGGAAGGGGGTAAAAGTGCCCTGTATTTAAGCGGTTAAAATAGTTGATAATAAGGGTAAAAAAAATCATGGAATTGAACGTATTTTGGTGGAAAAAAAATGGGTAAAAAAAAAATCATGGAATTGAACGTATTTTGAGTGGAAAAAAATGGGTAAAAAAAAAAAATCATGGAATTGAACGTATTTTGGTGGAAAAAAATGGGTAAAAAAAAAAATCATGGAATTGAACGTATTTTGGTGGAAAAAAATGGGTAAAAAAAAAATAAATCATGGAATTGAACGTATTTTGGTGGAAAAAAATGGGTAACGCTTGGTCCCATTTTTGTGGTGTGATCCTTGCGCGTGGGCCGGGGAGGATTGGCATGGCCCATGCGCAAGGATGACAGTTTAAAAATAGCCTGGGCAGGAAGGGGGTAAAAGTGCCCTGTATGTAAGCGGTTAAAATAGTTGATAATAAGGGTAAAAAAAATCATGGAATTGAACGTATTTTGGTGGAAAAAAATGGGTAAAAAAAAAATAAATCATGGAATTGAACGTATTTTGGTGGAAAAAAATGGGTAACGCTTGGTCCCATTTTTGTGGTGTGATCCTTGCGCGTGGGCCGGGGAGGATTGGCATGGCCCATGCGCAAGGATGACAGGTTAAAAATAGCCTGGGCAGGAAGGGGGTAAAAGTGCCCTGTATGTAAGCGGTTAAAATAGTTGATAATAAGGGTAAAAAAAATCATGGAATTGAACGTATTTTGGTGGAAAAAAATGGGTAAAAAAAAAAAAATCATGGAATTGAACGTATTTTGGCGGAAAAAAATGGGTAAAAAAAAAATAAATCATGGAATTGAACGTATTTTGGTGGAAAAAAATGCGTAACGCTTGGTCCCATTTTTGTGGTGTGATCCTTGCGCGTGGGCCGGGGAGGATTGGCATGGCCCATGCGCAAGGATGACAGGTTAAAAATAGCCTGGGCAGGAAGGGGGTAAAAGTGCCCTGTATGTAAGCGGTTAAAATAGTTGATAATAAGGGTAAAAAAAATCATGGAATTGAACATATTTTGGTGGAAAAAAATGGGTAAAAAAAAAAAAATCATGGAATTGAACGTATTTTGGTGGAAAAAAATGGGTAACGCTTGGTCCCATTTTTGTGGTGTGATCCTTGCGCGGGGGTCGGGGAGGATTGGCATGGCCCATGCGCAAGGATGACAGGTTAAAAATAGCCAGGGCAGGAAGGGGGTAAAAGTGCCCTGTATGTAAGCGGTTAAAATAGTTGATAATAAGGGTAAAAAAAATCATGGAATTGAACATATTTTGGTGGAAAAAAATGGCTAAAAAAAAAAAAAAATCATGGAATTGAACGTATTTTGGTGGAAAAAAATGGGTAACGCTTGGTCCCATTTTTGTGGTGTGATCCTTGCGCGTGGGCCGGGGAGGATTGGCACGGCCCATGCGCAAGGATGACAGGTCAAAAAAAAAATGTGTGTGAGAGCGTTCCATATTTTCTCTGTACCTCTGGTGGTACGCGCCCTGCCTGCAGCAGGACAAGCCATGGGAGAGCCTGAACGCTATTTAAGCCGCCTAAGATGTGCGAACATCAGGTGATGGAGAGCTATGAATTTCCAAGTTGTGAGCTATTTATGCCAAACTAAGTTTATGAATTGTAATAATGCTTTTTGGCTAGTGATAAATGTGATAAATGTGATAAATAATGTCTGTCAGTTGAAAAGTTTTGATTTTACGCAAGAAAATAAGGAGCATAGAGACTATTGTTAAGCAGGGCACTGCATGCAAATGAGCAGCTCTGCCAGGAGGCATTGTGGGAAGGCAGGCCATGCCCACCATGCGTTGCTGGGCCCAGAACCCAGAGGTCGTGGGATCGAAAAACCATCCTCTGCTAGGCGGACATTTTTTTTATTTGTATTTTCTCATAATTAATAACGAAACATTTTAGTCCATTCCTTTTGTTTTTTGCTATATTATTTTCAACTCACTTTGATTTATTTATGTATTTATTTGGTTTTAAAAATGATGCCTGCACCATCTATACACCTAGGGAAGCCTACTGAAATGGGTGGTCAGTCCTATAGGTGCGCCGTGAGAACGCACACGCTGGCATGCCCCTTACACCCCGGTCACGTCAGGTGAAAAATAGCCTGGGCAGGAAGGGGGTAAAAGTGCCCTGTATGTAAGCGGTTAAAATAGTTGATAATAAGGGTAAAAAAAATCATGGAATTGAACGTATTTTGGTGGAAAAAAATGGGTAAAAAAAAAAATCATGAAAATGGGTAAAAAAAAAAAATCATGGAATTGAACGTATTTTGGTGGAAAAAAATGGGTAAAAAAAAAATCATGGAATTGAACGTATTTTGGTGGAAAAAAATGGGTAAAAAAAAAAATCATGGAATTGAACGTATTTTGGTGGAAAAAAATGGGTAAAAAAAAATAAATCATGGAATTGAACGTATTTTGGTGGAAAAAATGGGTAAAAAAAAAATCATGGAATTGAACGTATTTTGGTGGAAAAAAAATGGGTAAAAAAAAAATCATGGAATTGAACGTATTTTGGTGGAAAAAAATGGGTAAAAAAAAAAATCATGGAATTGAACGTATTTTGGTGGAAAAAAATGGGTAAAAAAAAATAAATCATGGAATTGAACGTATTTTGGTGGAAAAAATGGGTAAAAAAAAAATCATGGAATTGAACGTATTTTGGTGGAAAAAAAATGGGTAAAAAAAAAATCATGGAATTGAACGTATTTTGGTGGAAAAAAATGGGTAAAAAATAAATCATGGAATTGAACGTATTTTGGTGGAAAAAAATGGGTAACGCTTGGTCCCATTTTTGTGGTGTGATCCTTGCGCGTGGGCCGGGGAGGATTGGCATGGCCCATGCGCAAGGATGACAGGTTAAAAATAGCCTGGGCAGGAAGGGGGTAAAAGTGCCCTGTATGTAAGCGGTTAAAATAGTTGATAATAAGGGTAAAAAAAATCATGGAATTGAACGTATTTTGGTGGAAAAAAATGGGTAAAAAAAAAAAAATCATGGAATTGAACGTATTTTGGCGGAAAAAAATGGGTAAAAAAAAAATAAATCATGGAATTGAACGTATTTTGGTGGAAAAAAATGCGTAACGCTTGGTCCCATTTTTGTGGTGTGATCCTTGCGCGTGGGCCGGGGAGGATTGGCATGGCCCATGCGCAAGGATGACAGGTTAAAAATAGCCTGGGCAGGAAGGGGGTAAAAGTGCCCTGTATGTAAGCGGTTAAAATAGTTGATAATAAGGGTAAAAAAAATCATGGAATTGAACGTATTTTGGTGGAAAAAAATGGGTAAAAAAAAAAAAATAATGGAATTGAACGTATTTTGGCGGAAAAAAATGGGTAACGCTTGGTCCCATTTTTGTGGTGTGATCCTTGCGCGGGGGCCGGGGAGGATTGGCACGGCCCATGCGCAAGGATGACAGGTCAAAAAAAAAATTTGTGTGAGAGCGTTCCATATTTTCTCTGTACCTCTGGTGGTACGCGCCCTTCCTGCAGCAGGACAAGCCATGGGAGAGCCTGAACGCTATTTAAGCCGCCTAAGATGTGCGAACATCAGGTGATGGAGAGCTATGAATTTCCAAGTTGTGAGCTATTTATGCCAAACTAAGTTTATGAATTGTAATAATGCTTTTTGGCTAGTGATAAATGTGATAAATGTGATAAATAATGTCTGTCAGTTGAAAAGTTTTGATTTTACGCAAGAAAATAAGGAGCATAGAGACTATTGTTAAGCAGGGCACTGCATGCAAATGAGCAGCTCTGCCAGGAGGCATTGTGGGAAGGCAGGCCATGCCCACCATGCGTTGCTGGGCCCAGAACCCAGAGGTCGTGGGATCGAAAAACCATCCTCTGCTAGGCGGACATTTTTTTTATTTGTATTTTCTCATAATTAATAACGAAACATTTTAGTCCATTCCTTTTGTTTTTTGCTATATTATTTTCAACTCACTTTGATTTATTTATGTATTTATTTGGTTTTAAAAATGATGCCTGCACCATCTATACACCTAGGGAAGCCTACTGAAATGGGTGGTCAGTCCTATAGGTGCGCCGTGAGAACGCACACGCTGGCATGCCCCTTACACCCCGGTCACGTCAGGTGAAAAATAGCCTGGGCAGGAAGGGGGTAAAAGTGCCCTGTATGTAAGCGGTTAAAATAGTTGATAATAAGGGTAAAAAAAATCATGGAATTGAACGTATTTTGGTGGAAAAAAATGGGTAAAAAAAAAAATCATGAAAATGGGTAAAAAAAAAAAATCATGGAATTGAACGTATTTTGGTGGAAAAAAATGGGTAAAAAAAAAATCATGGAATTGAACGTATTTTGGTGGAAAAAAATGGGTAAAAAAAAAAATCATGGAATTGAACGTATTTTGGTGGAAAAAAATGGGTAAAAAAAAATAAATCATGGAATTGAACGTATTTTGGTGGAAAAAATGGGTAAAAAAAAAATCATGGAATTGAACGTATTTTGGTGGAAAAAAAATGGGTAAAAAAAAAATCATGGAATTGAACGTATTTTGGTGGAAAAAAATGGGTAAAAAAAAAAATCATGGAATTGAACGTATTTTGGTGGAAAAAAATGGGTAAAAAAAAATAAATCATGGAATTGAACGTATTTTGGTGGAAAAAATGGGTAAAAAAAAAATCATGGAATTGAACGTATTTTGGTGGAAAAAAAATGGGTAAAAAAAAAATCATGGAATTGAACGTATTTTGGTGGAAAAAAATGGGTAAAAAATAAATCATGGAATTGAACGTATTTTGGTGGAAAAAAATGGGTAACGCTTGGTCCCATTTTTGTGGTGTGATCCTTGCGCGTGGGCCGGGGAGGATTGGCATGGCCCATGCGCAAGGATGACAGGTTAAAAATAGCCTGGGCAGGAAGGGGGTAAAAGTGCCCTGTATGTAAGCGGTTAAAATAGTTGATAATAAGGGTAAAAAAAATCATGGAATTGAACGTATTTTGGTGGAAAAAAATGGGTAAAAAAAAAAAAATCATGGAATTGAACGTATTTTGGCGGAAAAAAATGGGTAAAAAAAAAATAAATCATGGAATTGAACGTATTTTGGTGGAAAAAAATGCGTAACGCTTGGTCCCATTTTTGTGGTGTGATCCTTGCGCGTGGGCCGGGGAGGATTGGCATGGCCCATGCGCAAGGATGACAGGTTAAAAATAGCCTGGGCAGGAAGGGGGTAAAAGTGCCCTGTATGTAAGCGGTTAAAATAGTTGATAATAAGGGTAAAAAAAATCATGGAATTGAACGTATTTTGGTGGAAAAAAATGGGTAAAAAAAAAAAAATAATGGAATTGAACGTATTTTGGCGGAAAAAAATGGGTAACGCTTGGTCCCATTTTTGTGGTGTGATCCTTGCGCGGGGGCCGGGGAGGATTGGCACGGCCCATGCGCAAGGATGACAGGTCAAAAAAAAAATTTGTGTGAGAGCGTTCCATATTTTCTCTGTACCTCTGGTGGTACGCGCCCTTCCTGCAGCAGGACAAGCCATGGGAGAGCCTGAACGCTATTTAAGCCGCCTAAGATGTGCGAACATCAGGTGATGGAGAGCTATGAATTTCCAAGTTGTGAGCTATTTATGCCAAACTAAGTTTATGAATTGTAATAATGCTTTTTGGCTAGTGATAAATGTGATAAATGTGATAAATAATGTCTGTCAGTTGAAAAGTTTTGATTTTACGCAAGAAAATAAGGAGCATAGAGACTATTGTTAAGCAGGGCACTGCATGCAAATGAGCAGCTCTGCCAGGAGGCATTGTGGGAAGGCAGGCCATGCCCACCATGCGTTGCTGGGCCCAGAACCCAGAGGTCGTGGGATCGAAAAACCATCCTCTGCTAGGCGGACATTTTTTTTATTTGTATTTTCTCATAATTAATAACGAAACATTTTAGTCCATTCCTTTTGTTTTTTGCTATATTATTTTCAACTCACTTTGATTTATTTATGTATTTATTTGGTTTTAAAAATGATGCCTGCACCATCTATACACCTAGGGAAGCCTACTGAAATGGGTGGTCAGTCCTATAGGTGCGCCGTGAGAACGCACACGCTGGCATGCCCCTTACACCCCGGTCACGTCAGGTGAAAAATAGCCTGGGCAGGAAGGGGGTAAAAGTGCCCTGTATTTAAGCGGTTAAAATAGTTGATAATAAGGGTAAAAAAAATCATGGAATTGAACGTATTTTGGTGGAAAAAAAATGGGTAAAAAAAAAATCATGGAATTGAACGTATTTTGAGTGGAAAAAAATGGGTAAAAAAAAAAAATCATGGAATTGAACGTATTTTGGTGGAAAAAAATGGGTAAAAAAAAAAATCATGGAATTGAACGTATTTTGGTGGAAAAAAATGGGTAAAAAAAAATAAATCATGGAATTGAACGTATTTTGGTGGAAAAAAATGGGTAACGCTTGGTCCCATTTTTGTGGTGTGATCCTTGCGCGTGGGCCGGGGAGGATTGGCATGGCCCATGCGCAAGGATGACAGTTTAAAAATAGCCTGGGCAGGAAGGGGGTAAAAGTGCCCTGTATGTAAGCGGTTAAAATAGTTGATAATAAGGGTAAAAAAAATCATGGAATTGAACGTATTTTGGTGGAAAAAAATGGGTAAAAAAAAAAAAATCATGGAATTGAACGTATTTTGGCGGAAAAAAATGGGTAAAAAAAAAATAAATCATGGAATTGAACGTATTTTGGTGGAAAAAAATGCGTAACGCTTGGTCCCATTTTTGTGGTGTGATCCTTGCGCGTGGGCCGGGGAGGATTGGCATGGCCCATGCGCAAGGATGACAGGTTAAAAATAGCCTGGGCAGGAAGGGGGTAAAAGTGCCCTGTATGTAAGCGGTTAAAATAGTTGATAATAAGGGTAAAAAAAATCATGGAATTGAACGTATTTTGGTGGAAAAAAATGGGTAAAAAAAAAAAAATAATGGAATTGAACGTATTTTGGCGGAAAAAAATGGGTAACGCTTGGTCCCATTTTTGTGGTGTGATCCTTGCGCGGGGGCCGGGGAGGATTGGCACGGCCCATGCGCAAGGATGACAGGTCAAAAAAAAAATGTGTGTGAGAGCGTTCCATATTTTCTCTGTACCTCTGGTGGTACGCGCCCTTCCTGCAGCAGGACAAGCCATGGGAGAGCCTGAACGCTATTTAAGCCGCCTAAGATGTGCGAACATCAGGTGATGGAGAGCTATGAATTTCCAAGTTGTGAGCTATTTATGCCAAACTAAGTTTATGAATTGTAATAATGCTTTTTGGCTAGTGATAAATGTGATAAATGTGATAAATAATGTCTGTCAGTTGAAAAGTTTTGATTTTACGCAAGAAAATAAGGAGCATAGAGACTATTGTTAAGCAGGGCACTGCATGCAAATGAGCAGCTCTGCCAGGAGGCATTGTGGGAAGGCAGGCCATGCCCACCATGCGTTGCTGGGCCCAGAACCCAGAGGTCGTGGGATCGAAAAACCATCCTCTGCTAGGCGGACATTTTTTTTATTTGTATTTTCTCATAATTAATAACGAAACATTTTAGTCCATTCCTTTTGTTTTTTGCTATATTATTTTCAACTCACTTTGATTTATTTATGTATTTATTTGGTTTTAAAAATGATGCCTGCACCATCTATACACCTAGGGAAGCCTACTGAAATGGGTGGTCAGTCCTATAGGTGCGCCGTGAGAACGCACACGCTGGCATGCCCCTTACACCCCGGTCACGTCAGGTGAAAAATAGCCTGGGCAGGAAGGGGGTAAAAGTGCCCTGTATTTAAGCGGTTAAAATAGTTGATAATAAGGGTAAAAAAAATCATGGAATTGAACGTATTTTGGTGGAAAAAAAATGGGTAAAAAAAAAATCATGGAATTGAACGTATTTTGAGTGGAAAAAAATGGGTAAAAAAAAAAAATCATGGAATTGAACGTATTTTGGTGGAAAAAAATGGGTAAAAAAAAAAATCATGGAATTGAACGTATTTTGGTGGAAAAAAATGGGTAAAAAAAAAATAAATCATGGAATTGAACGTATTTTGGTGGAAAAAAATGGGTAACGCTTGGTCCCATTTTTGTGGTGTGATCCTTGCGCGTGGGCCGGGGAGGATTGGCATGGCCCATGCGCAAGGATGACAGTTTAAAAATAGCCTGGGCAGGAAGGGGGTAAAAGTGCCCTGTATGTAAGCGGTTAAAATAGTTGATAATAAGGGTAAAAAAAATCATGGAATTGAACGTATTTTGGTGGAAAAAAATGGGTAAAAAAAAAAAAATCATGGAATTGAACGTATTTTGGCGGAAAAAAATGGGTAAAAAAAAAATAAATCATGGAATTGAACGTATTTTGGTGGAAAAAAATGCGTAACGCTTGGTCCCATTTTTGTGGTGTGATCCTTGCGCGTGGGCCGGGGAGGATTGGCATGGCCCATGCGCAAGGATGACAGGTTAAAAATAGCCTGGGCAGGAAGGGGGTAAAAGTGCCCTGTATGTAAGCGGTTAAAATAGTTGATAATAAGGGTAAAAAAAATCATGGAATTGAACGTATTTTGGTGGAAAAAAATGGCTAAAAAAAAAAAAATCATGGAATTGAACGTATTTTGGCGGAAAAAAATGGGTAACGCTTGGTCCCATTTTTGTGGTGTGATCCTTGCGCGGGGGCCGGGGAGGATTGGCACGGCCCATGCGCAAGGATGACAGGTAAAAAAAAAAATGTGTGTGAGAGCGTTCCATATTTTCTCTGTACCTCTGGTGGTACGCGCCCTGCCTGCAGCAGGACAAGCCATGGGAGAGCCTGAACGCTATTTAAGCCGCCTAAGATGTGCGAACATCAGGTGATGGAGAGCTATGAATTTCCAAGTTGTGAGCTATTTATGCCAAACTAAGTTTATGAATTGTAATAATGCTTTTTGGCTAGTGATAAATGTGATAAATGTGATAAATAATGTCTGTCAGTTGAAAAGTTTTGATTTTACGCAAGAAAATAAGGAGCATAGAGACTATTGTTAAGCAGGGCACTGCATGCAAATGAGCAGCTCTGCCAGGAGGCATTGTGGGAAGGCAGGCCATGCCCACCATGCGTTGCTGGGCCCAGAACCCAGAGGTCGTGGGATCGAAAAACCATCCTCTGCTAGGCGGACATTTTTTTTATTTGTATTTTCTCATAATTAATAACGAAACATTTTAGTCCATTCCTTTTGTTTTTTGCTATATTATTTTCAACTCACTTTGATTTATTTATGTATTTATTTGGTTTTAAAAATGATGCCTGCACCATCTATACACCTAGGGAAGCCTACTGAAATGGGTGGTCAGTCCTATAGGTGCGCCGTGAGAACGCACACGCTGGCATGCCCCTTACACCCCGGTCACGTCAGGTGAAAAATAGCCTGGGCAGGAAGGGGGTAAAAGTGCCCTGTATGTAAGCGGTTAAAATAGTTGATAATAAGGGTAAAAAAAATCATGGAATTGAACGTATTTTGGTGGAAAAAAAATGGGTAAAAAAAAAATCATGGAATTGAACGTATTTTGAGTGGAAAAAAATGGGTAAAAAAAAAAAATCATGGAATTGAACGTATTTTGGTGGAAAAAAATGGGTAAAAAAAAAAATCATGGAATTGAACGTATTTTGGTGGAAAAAAATGGGTAAAAAAAAAATAAATCATGGAATTGAACGTATTTTGGTGGAAAAAAATGGGTAACGCTTGGTCCCATTTTTGTGGTGTGATCCTTGCGCGTGGGCCGGGGAGGATTGGCATGGCCCATGCGCAAGGATGACAGGTTAAAAATAGCCTGGGCAGGAAGGGGGTAAAAGTGCCCTGTATGTAAGCGGTTAAAATAGTTGATAATAAGGGTAAAAAAAATCATGGAATTGAACGTATTTTGGTGGAAAAAAATGGGTAAAAAAAAATAAATCATGGAATTGAACGTATTTTGGCGGAAAAAAATGGGTAAAAAAAAAATAAATCATGGAATTGAACGTATTTTGGTGGAAAAAAATGCGTAACGCTTGGTCCCATTTTTGTGGTGTGATCCTTGCGCGTGGGCCGGGGAGGATTGGCATGGCCCATGCGCAAGGATGACAGGTTAAAAATAGCCTGGGCAGGAAGGGGGTAAAAGTGCCCTGTATGTAAGCGGTTAAAATAGTTGATAATAAGGGTAAAAAAAATCATGGAATTGAACATATTTTGGTGGAAAAAAATGGGTAAAAAAAAAAAAATCATGGAATTGAACGTATTTTGGTGGAAAAAAATGGGTAACGCTTGGTCCCATTTTTGTGGTGTGATCCTTGCGCGGGGGTCGGGGAGGATTGGCATGGCCCATGCGCAAGGATGACAGGTTAAAAATAGCCTGGGCAGGAAGGGGGTAAAAGTGCCCTGTATGTAAGCGGTTAAAATAGTTGATAATAAGGGTAAAAAAAATCATGGAATTGAACGTATTTTGGTGGAAAAAAATGGCTAAAAAAAAAAAAATCATGGAATTGAACGTATTTTGGCGGAAAAAAATGGGTAACGCTTGGTCCCATTTTTGTGGTGTGATCCTTGCGCGGGGGCCGGGGAGGATTGGCACGGCCCATGCGCAAGGATGACAGGTCAAAAAAAAAATGTGTGTGAGAGCGTTCCATATTTTCTCTGTACCTCTGGTGGTACGCGCCCTGCCTGCAGCAGGACAAGCCATGGGAGAGCCTGAACGCTATTTAAGCCGCCTAAGATGTGCGAACATCAGGTGATGGAGAGCTATGAATTTCCAAGTTGTGAGCTATTTATGCCAAACTAAGTTTATGAATTGTAATAATGCTTTTTGGCTAGTGATAAATGTGATAAATGTGATAAATAATGTCTGTCAGTTGAAAAGTTTTGATTTTACGCAAGAAAATAAGGAGCATAGAGACTATTGTTAAGCAGGGCACTGCATGCAAATGAGCAGCTCTGCCAGGAGGCATTGTGGGAAGGCAGGCCATGCCCACCATGCGTTGCTGGGCCCAGAACCCAGAGGTCGTGGGATCGAAAAACCATCCTCTGCTAGGCGGACATTTTTTTTATTTGTATTTTCTCATAATTAATAACGAAACATTTTAGTCCATTCCTTTTGTTTTTTGCTATATTATTTTCAACTCACTTTGATTTATTTATGTATTTATTTGGTTTTAAAAATGATGCCTGCACCATCTATACACCTAGGGAAGCCTACTGAAATGGGTGGTCAGTCCTATAGGTGCGCCGTGAGAACGCACACGCTGGCATGCCCCTTACACCCCGGTCACGTCAGGTGAAAAATAGCCTGGGCAGGAAGGGGGTAAAAGTGCCCTGTATGTAAGCGGTTAAAATAGTTGATAATAAGGGTAAAAAAAATCATGGAATTGAACGTATTTTGGTGGAAAAAAAATGGGTAAAAAAAAAATCATGGAATTGAACGTATTTTGAGTGGAAAAAAATGGGTAAAAAAAAAAAATCATGGAATTGAACGTATTTTGGTGGAAAAAAATGGGTAAAAAAAAAAATCATGGAATTGAACGTATTTTGGTGGAAAAAAATGGGTAAAAAAAAAATAAATCATGGAATTGAACGTATTTTGGTGGAAAAAAATGGGTAACGCTTGGTCCCATTTTTGTGGTGTGATCCTTGCGCGTGGGCCGGGGAGGATTGGCATGGCCCATGCGCAAGGATGACAGGTTAAAAATAGCCTGGGCAGGAAGGGGGTAAAAGTGCCCTGTATGTAAGCGGTTAAAATAGTTGATAATAAGGGTAAAAAAAATCATGGAATTGAACGTATTTTGGTGGAAAAAAATGGGTAAAAAAAAAAAAATCATGGAATTGAACGTATTTTGGCGGAAAAAAATGGGTAAAAAAAAAATAAATCATGGAATTGAACGTATTTTGGTGGAAAAAAATGCGTAACGCTTGGTCCCATTTTTGTGGTGTGATCCTTGCGCGTGGGCCGGGGAGGATTGGCATGGCCCATGCGCAAGGATGACAGGTTAAAAATAGCCTGGGCAGGAAGGGGGTAAAAGTGCCCTGTATGTAAGCGGTTAAAATAGTTGATAATAAGGGTAAAAAAAATCATGGAATTGAACATATTTTGGTGGAAAAAAATGGGTAAAAAAAAAAAAATCATGGAATTGAACGTATTTTGGTGGAAAAAAATGGGTAACGCTTGGTCCCATTTTTGTGGTGTGATCCTTGCGCGGGGGTCGGGGAGGATTGGCATGGCCCATGCGCAAGGATGACAGGTTAAAAATAGCCAGGGCAGGAAGGGGGTAAAAGTGCCCTGTATGTAAGCGGTTAAAATAGTTGATAATAAGGGTAAAAAAAATCATGGAATTGAACATATTTTGGTGGAAAAAAATGGCTAAAAAAAAAAAAAAATCATGGAATTGAACGTATTTTGGTGGAAAAAAATGGGTAACGCTTGGTCCCATTTTTGTGGTGTGATCCTTGCGCGTGGGCCGGGGAGGATTGGCACGGCCCATGCGCAAGGATGACAGGTCAAAAAAAAAATGTGTGTGAGAGCGTTCCATATTTTCTCTGTACCTCTGGTGGTACGCGCCCTGCCTGCAGCAGGACAAGCCATGGGAGAGCCTGAACGCTATTTAAGCCGCCTAAGATGTGCGAACATCAGGTGATGGAGAGCTATGAATTTCCAAGTTGTGAGCTATTTATGCCAAACTAAGTTTATGAATTGTAATAATGCTTTTTGGCTAGTGATAAATGTGATAAATGTGATAAATAATGTCTGTCAGTTGAAAAGTTTTGATTTTACGCAAGAAAATAAGGAGCATAGAGACTATTGTTAAGCAGGGCACTGCATGCAAATGAGCAGCTCTGCCAGGAGGCATTGTGGGAAGGCAGGCCATGCCCACCATGCGTTGCTGGGCCCAGAACCCAGAGGTCGTGGGATCGAAAAACCATCCTCTGCTAGGCGGACATTTTTTTTATTTGTATTTTCTCATAATTAATAACGAAACATTTTAGTCCATTCCTTTTGTTTTTTGCTATATTATTTTCAACTCACTTTGATTTATTTATGTATTTATTTGGTTTTAAAAATGATGCCTGCACCATCTATACACCTAGGGAAGCCTACTGAAATGGGTGGTCAGTCCTATAGGTGCGCCGTGAGAACGCACACGCTGGCATGCCCCTTACACCCCGGTCACGTCAGGTGAAAAATAGCCTGGGCAGGAAGGGGGTAAAAGTGCCCTGTATGTAAGCGGTTAAAATAGTTGATAATAAGGGTAAAAAAAATCATGGAATTGAACGTATTTTGGTGGAAAAAAAATGGGTAAAAAAAAAATCATGGAATTGAACGTATTTTGAGTGGAAAAAAATGGGTAAAAAAAAAAAATCATGGAATTGAACGTATTTTGGTGGAAAAAAATGGGTAAAAAAAAAAATCATGGAATTGAACGTATTTTGGTGGAAAAAAATGGGTAAAAAAAAAATAAATCATGGAATTGAACGTATTTTGGTGGAAAAAAATGGGTAACGCTTGGTCCCATTTTTGTGGTGTGATCCTTGCGCGTGGGCCGGGGAGGATTGGCATGGCCCATGCGCAAGGATGACAGGTTAAAAATAGCCTGGGCAGGAAGGGGGTAAAAGTGCCCTGTATGTAAGCGGTTAAAATAGTTGATAATAAGGGTAAAAAAAATCATGGAATTGAACATATTTTGGTGGAAAAAAATGGGTAAAAAAAAAAAAATCATGGAATTGAACGTATTTTGGCGGAAAAAAATGGGTAAAAAAAAAATAAATCATGGAATTGAACGTATTTTGGTGGAAAAAAATGCGTAACGCTTGGTCCCATTTTTGTGGTGTGATCCTTGCGCGTGGGCCGGGGAGGATTGGCATGGCCCATGCGCAAGGATGACAGGTTAAAAATAGCCTGGGCAGGAAGGGGGTAAAAGTGCCCTGTATGTAAGCGGTTAAAATAGTTGATAATAAGGGTAAAAAAAATCATGGAATTGAACATATTTTGGTGGAAAAAAATGGGTAAAAAAAAAAAAATCATGGAATTGAACGTATTTTGGTGGAAAAAAATGGGTAACGCTTGGTCCCATTTTTGTGGTGTGATCCTTGCGCGGGGGTCGGGGAGGATTGGCATGGCCCATGCGCAAGGATGACAGGTTAAAAATAGCCAGGGCAGGAAGGGGGTAAAAGTGCCCTGTATGTAAGCGGTTAAAATAGTTGATAATAAGGGTAAAAAAAATCATGGAATTGAACATATTTTGGTGGAAAAAAATGGCTAAAAAAAAAAAAAAATCATGGAATTGAACGTATTTTGGTGGAAAAAAATGGGTAACGCTTGGTCCCATTTTTGTGGTGTGATCCTTGCGCGTGGGCCGGGGAGGATTGGCACGGCCCATGCGCAAGGATGACAGGTCAAAAAAAAAATGTGTGTGAGAGCGTTCCATATTTTCTCTGTACCTCTGGTGGTACGCGCCCTGCCTGCAGCAGGACAAGCCATGGGAGAGCCTGAACGCTATTTAAGCCGCCTAAGATGTGCGAACATCAGGTGATGGAGAGCTATGAATTTCCAAGTTGTGAGCTATTTATGCCAAACTAAGTTTATGAATTGTAATAATGCTTTTTGGCTAGTGATAAATGTGATAAATGTGATAAATAATGTCTGTCAGTTGAAAAGTTTTGATTTTACGCAAGAAAATAAGGAGCATAGAGACTATTGTTAAGCAGGGCACTGCATGCAAATGAGCAGCTCTGCCAGGAGGCATTGTGGGAAGGCAGGCCATGCCCACCATGCGTTGCTGGGCCCAGAACCCAGAGGTCGTGGGATCGAAAAACCATCCTCTGCTAGGCGGACATTTTTTTTATTTGTATTTTCTCATAATTAATAACGAAACATTTTAGTCCATTCCTTTTGTTTTTTGCTATATTATTTTCAACTCACTTTGATTTATTTATGTATTTATTTGGTTTTAAAAATGATGCCTGCACCATCTATACACCTAGGGAAGCCTACTGAAATGGGTGGTCAGTCCTATAGGTGCGCCGTGAGAACGCACACGCTGGCATGCCCCTTACACCCCGGTCACGTCAGGTGAAAAATAGCCTGGGCAGGAAGGGGGTAAAAGTGCCCTGTATGTAAGCGGTTAAAATAGTTGATAATAAGGGTAAAAAAAATCATGGAATTGAACGTATTTTGGTGGAAAAAAATGGGTAAAAAATAAAATCATGAAAATGGGTAAAAAAAAAAAATCATGGAATTGAACGTATTTTGGTGGAAAAAAATGGGTAAAAAAAAAATCATGGAATTGAACGTATTTTGGTGGAAAAAAATGGGTAAAAAAAAAAATCATGGAATTGAACGTATTTTGGTGGAAAAAAATGGGTAAAAAAAAATAAATCATGGAATTGAACGTATTTTGGTGGAAAAAATGGGTAAAAAAAAAATCATGGAATTGAACGTATTTTGGTGGAAAAAAAATGGGTAAAAAAAAAATCATGGAATTGAACGTATTTTGGTGGAAAAAAATGGGTAAAAAAAAAAATCATGGAATTGAACGTATTTTGGTGGAAAAAAATGGGTAAAAAAAAATAAATCATGGAATTGAACGTATTTTGGTGGAAAAAATGGGTAAAAAAAAAATCATGGAATTGAACGTATTTTGGTGGAAAAAAAATGGGTAAAAAAAAAATCATGGAATTGAACGTATTTTGGTGGAAAAAAATGGGTAAAAAATAAATCATGGAATTGAACGTATTTTGGTGAAAAAAAATGGGTAACGCTTGGTCCCATTTTTGTGGTGTGATCCTTGCGCGTGGGCCGGGGAGGATTGGCATGGCCCATGCGCAAGGATGACAGGTTAAAAATAGCCTGGGCAGGAAGGGGGTAAAAGTGCCCTGTATGTAAGCGGTTAAAATAGTTGATAATAAGGGTAAAAAAAATCATGGAATTGAACGTATTTTGGTGGAAAAAAATGGGTAAAAAAAAAAATCATGAAAATGGGTAAAAAAAAAAAATCATGGAATTGAACGTATTTTGGTGGAAAAAAATGGGTAAAAAAAAAATCATGGAATTGAACGTATTTTGGTGGAAAAAAATGGGTAAAAAAAAAAATCATGGAATTGAACGTATTTTGGTGGAAAAAAATGGGTAAAAAAAAAATCATGGAATTGAACGTATTTTGGTGGAAAAAAATGGGTAAAAAAAAATAAATCATGGAATTGAACGTATTTTGGTGGAAAAAATGGGTAAAAAAAAAATCATGGAATTGAACGTATTTTGGTGGAAAAAAAATGGGTAAAAAAAAAATCATGGAATTGAACGTATTTTGGTGGAAAAAAATGGGTAAAAAAAAAAATCATGGAATTGAACGTATTTTGGTGGAAAAAAATGGGTAAAAAAAAATAAATCATGGAATTGAACGTATTTTGGTGGAAAAAATGGGTAAAAAAAAAATCATGGAATTGAACGTATTTTGGTGGAAAAAAAATGGGTAAAAAAAAAATCATGGAATTGAACGTATTTTGGTGGAAAAAAAATGGGTAAAAAAAAAATCATGGAATTGAACGTATTTTGAGTGGAAAAAAATGGGTAAAAAAAAAAAATCATGGAATTGAACGTATTTTGGTGGAAAACAATGGGTAAAAAAAAAAATCATGGAATTGAACGTATTTTGGTGGAAAAAAATGGGTAAAAAAAAAATAAATCATGGAATTGAACGTATTTTGGTGGAAAAAAATGGGTAACGCTTGGTCCCATTTTTGTGGTGTGATCCTTGCGCGTGGGCCGGGGAGGATTGGCATGGCCCATGCGCAAGGATGACAGGTTAAAAATAGCCTGGGCAGGAAGGGGGTAAAAGTGCCCTGTATGTAAGCGGTTAAAATAGTTGATAATAAGGGTAAAAAAAATCATGGAATTGAACGTATTTTGGTGGAAAAAAATGGGTAAAAAAAAAAAAATCATGGAATTGAACGTATTTTGGCGGAAAAAAATGGGTAAAAAAAAAATAAATCATGGAATTGAACGTATTTTGGTGGAAAAAAATGCGTAACGCTTGGTCCCATTTTTGTGGTGTGATCCTTGCGCGTGGGCCGGGGAGGATTGGCATGGCCCATGCGCAAGGATGACAGGTTAAAAATAGCCTGGGCAGGAAGGGGGTAAAAGTGCCCTGTATGTAAGCGGTTAAAATAGTTGATAATAAGGGTAAAAAAAATCATGGAATTGAACATATTTTGGTGGAAAAAAATGGCTAAAAAAAAAAAAAAATCATGGAATTGAACGTATTTTGGTGGAAAAAAATGGGTAACGCTTGGTCCCATTTTTGTGGTGTGATCCTTGCGCGTGGGCCGGGGAGGATTGGCACGGCCCATGCGCAAGGATGACAGGTCAAAAAAAAAATGTGTGTGAGAGCGTTCCATATTTTCTCTGTACCTCTGGTGGTACGCGCCCTGCCTGCAGCAGGACAAGCCATGGGAGAGCCTGAACGCTATTTAAGCCGCCTAAGATGTGCGAACATCAGGTGATGGAGAGCTATGAATTTCCAAGTTGTGAGCTATTTATGCCAAACTAAGTTTATGAATTGTAATAATGCTTTTTGGCTAGTGATAAATGTGATAAATGTGATAAATAATGTCTGTCAGTTGAAAAGTTTTGATTTTACGCAAGAAAATAAGGAGCATAGAGACTATTGTTAAGCAGGGCACTGCATGCAAATGAGCAGCTCTGCCAGGAGGCATTGTGGGAAGGCAGGCCATGCCCACCATGCGTTGCTGGGCCCAGAACCCAGAGGTCGTGGGATCGAAAAACCATCCTCTGCTAGGCGGACATTTTTTTTATTTGTATTTTCTCATAATTAATAACGAAACATTTTAGTCCATTCCTTTTGTTTTTTGCTATATTATTTTCAACTCACTTTGATTTATTTATGTATTTATTTGGTTTTAAAAATGATGCCTGCACCATCTATACACCTAGGGAAGCCTACTGAAATGGGTGGTCAGTCCTATAGGTGCGCCGTGAGAACGCACACGCTGGCATGCCCCTTACACCCCGGTCACGTCAGGTGAAAAATAGCCTGGGCAGGAAGGGGGTAAAAGTGCCCTGTATGTAAGCGGTTAAAATAGTTGATAATAAGGGTAAAAAAAATGATGGAATTGAACGTATTTTGGTGGAAAAAAATGGGTAACGCTTGGTCCCATTTTTGTGGTGTGATCCTTGCGCGGGGGTCGGGGAGGATTGGCATGGCCCATGCGCAAGGATGACAGGTTAAAAATAGCCTGGGCAGGAAGGGGGTAAAAGTGCCCTGTATGTAAGCGGTTAAAATAGTTGATAATAAGGGTAAAAAAAATCATGGAATTGAACGTATTTTGGTGGAAAAAAATGGCTAAAAAAAAAAAAATCATGGAATTGAACGTATTTTGGCGGAAAAAAATGGGTAACGCTTGGTCCCATTTTTGTGGTGTGATCCTTGCGCGGGGGCCGGGGAGGATTGGCACGGCCCATGCGCAAGGATGACAGGTCAAAAAAAAAATGTGTGTGAGAGCGTTCCATATTTTCTCTGTACCTCTGGTGGTACGCGCCCTGCCTGCAGCAGGACAAGCCATGGGAGAGCCTGAACGCTATTTAAGCCGCCTAAGATGTGCGAACATCAGGTGATGGAGAGCTATGAATTTCCAAGTTGTGAGCTATTTATGCCAAACTAAGTTTATGAATTGTAATAATGCTTTTTGGCTAGTGATAAATGTGATAAATGTGATAAATAATGTCTGTCAGTTGAAAAGTTTTGATTTTACGCAAGAAAATAAGGAGCATAGAGACTATTGTTAAGCAGGGCACTGCATGCAAATGAGCAGCTCTGCCAGGAGGCATTGTGGGAAGGCAGGCCATGCCCACCATGCGTTGCTGGGCCCAGAACCCAGAGGTCGTGGGATCGAAAAACCATCCTCTGCTAGGCGGACATTTTTTTTATTTGTATTTTCTCATAATTAATAACGAAACATTTTAGTCCATTCCTTTTGTTTTTTGCTATATTATTTTCAACTCACTTTGATTTATTTATGTATTTATTTGGTTTTAAAAATGATGCCTGCACCATCTATACACCTAGGGAAGCCTACTGAAATGGGTGGTCAGTCCTATAGGTGCGCCGTGAGAACGCACACGCTGGCATGCCCCTTACACCCCGGTCACGTCAGGTGAAAAATAGCCTGGGCAGGAAGGGGGTAAAAGTGCCCTGTATGTAAGCGGTTAAAATAGTTGATAATAAGGGTAAAAAAAATCATGGAATTGAACGTATTTTGGTGGAAAAAAAATGGGTAAAAAAAAAATCATGGAATTGAACGTATTTTGAGTGGAAAAAAATGGGTAAAAAAAAAAAATCATGGAATTGAACGTATTTTGGTGGAAAAAAATGGGTAAAAAAAAAAATCATGGAATTGAACGTATTTTGGTGGAAAAAAATGGGTAAAAAAAAAATAAATCATGGAATTGAACGTATTTTGGTGGAAAAAAATGGGTAACGCTTGGTCCCATTTTTGTGGTGTGATCCTTGCGCGTGGGCCGGGGAGGATTGGCATGGCCCATGCGCAAGGATGACAGGTTAAAAATAGCCTGGGCAGGAAGGGGGTAAAAGTGCCCTGTATGTAAGCGGTTAAAATAGTTGATAATAAGGGTAAAAAAAATCATGGAATTGAACGTATTTTGGTGGAAAAAAATGGGTAAAAAAAAAAAAATCATGGAATTGAACGTATTTTGGCGGAAAAAAATGGGTAAAAAAAAAATAAATCATGGAATTGAACGTATTTTGGTGGAAAAAAATGCGTAACGCTTGGTCCCATTTTTGTGGTGTGATCCTTGCGCGTGGGCCGGGGAGGATTGGCATGGCCCATGCGCAAGGATGACAGGTTAAAAATAGCCTGGGCAGGAAGGGGGTAAAAGTGCCCTGTATGTAAGCGGTTAAAATAGTTGATAATAAGGGTAAAAAAAATCATGGAATTGAACATATTTTGGTGGAAAAAAATGGGTAAAAAAAAAAAAATCATGGAATTGAACGTATTTTGGTGGAAAAAAATGGGTAACGCTTGGTCCCATTTTTGTGGTGTGATCCTTGCGCGGGGGTCGGGGAGGATTGGCATGGCCCATGCGCAAGGATGACAGGTTAAAAATAGCCAGGGCAGGAAGGGGGTAAAAGTGCCCTGTATGTAAGCGGTTAAAATAGTTGATAATAAGGGTAAAAAAAATCATGGAATTGAACATATTTTGGTGGAAAAAAATGGCTAAAAAAAAAAAAAAATCATGGAATTGAACGTATTTTGGTGGAAAAAAATGGGTAACGCTTGGTCCCATTTTTGTGGTGTGATCCTTGCGCGTGGGCCGGGGAGGATTGGCACGGCCCATGCGCAAGGATGACAGGTCAAAAAAAAAATGTGTGTGAGAGCGTTCCATATTTTCTCTGTACCTCTGGTGGTACGCGCCCTGCCTGCAGCAGGACAAGCCATGGGAGAGCCTGAACGCTATTTAAGCCGCCTAAGATGTGCGAACATCAGGTGATGGAGAGCTATGAATTTCCAAGTTGTGAGCTATTTATGCCAAACTAAGTTTATGAATTGTAATAATGCTTTTTGGCTAGTGATAAATGTGATAAATGTGATAAATAATGTCTGTCAGTTGAAAAGTTTTGATTTTACGCAAGAAAATAAGGAGCATAGAGACTATTGTTAAGCAGGGCACTGCATGCAAATGAGCAGCTCTGCCAGGAGGCATTGTGGGAAGGCAGGCCATGCCCACCATGCGTTGCTGGGCCCAGAACCCAGAGGTCGTGGGATCGAAAAACCATCCTCTGCTAGGCGGACATTTTTTTTATTTGTATTTTCTCATAATTAATAACGAAACATTTTAGTCCATTCCTTTTGTTTTTTGCTATATTATTTTCAACTCACTTTGATTTATTTATGTATTTATTTGGTTTTAAAAATGATGCCTGCACCATCTATACACCTAGGGAAGCCTACTGAAATGGGTGGTCAGTCCTATAGGTGCGCCGTGAGAACGCACACGCTGGCATGCCCCTTACACCCCGGTCACGTCAGGTGAAAAATAGCCTGGGCAGGAAGGGGGTAAAAGTGCCCTGTATGTAAGCGGTTAAAATAGTTGATAATAAGGGTAAAAAAAATCATGGAATTGAACGTATTTTGGTGGAAAAAAAATGGGTAAAAAAAAAATCATGGAATTGAACGTATTTTGAGTGGAAAAAAATGGGTAAAAAAAAAAAATCATGGAATTGAACGTATTTTGGTGGAAAAAAATGGGTAAAAAAAAAAATCATGGAATTGAACGTATTTTGGTGGAAAAAAATGGGTAAAAAAAAAATAAATCATGGAATTGAACGTATTTTGGTGGAAAAAAATGGGTAACGCTTGGTCCCATTTTTGTGGTGTGATCCTTGCGCGTGGGCCGGGGAGGATTGGCATGGCCCATGCGCAAGGATGACAGGTTAAAAATAGCCTGGGCAGGAAGGGGGTAAAAGTGCCCTGTATGTAAGCGGTTAAAATAGTTGATAATAAGGGTAAAAAAAATCATGGAATTGAACGTATTTTGGTGGAAAAAAATGGGTAAAAAAAAAAAAATCATGGAATTGAACGTATTTTGGCGGAAAAAAATGGGTAAAAAAAAAATAAATCATGGAATTGAACGTATTTTGGTGGAAAAAAATGCGTAACGCTTGGTCCCATTTTTGTGGTGTGATCCTTGCGCGTGGGCCGGGGAGGATTGGCATGGCCCATGCGCAAGGATGACAGGTTAAAAATAGCCTGGGCAGGAAGGGGGTAAAAGTGCCCTGTATGTAAGCGGTTAAAATAGTTGATAATAAGGGTAAAAAAAATCATGGAATTGAACATATTTTGGTGGAAAAAAATGGGTAAAAAAAAAAAAATCATGGAATTGAACGTATTTTGGTGGAAAAAAATGGGTAACGCTTGGTCCCATTTTTGTGGTGTGATCCTTGCGCGGGGGTCGGGGAGGATTGGCATGGCCCATGCGCAAGGATGACAGGTTAAAAATAGCCAGGGCAGGAAGGGGGTAAAAGTGCCCTGTATGTAAGCGGTTAAAATAGTTGATAATAAGGGTAAAAAAAATCATGGAATTGAACATATTTTGGTGGAAAAAAATGGCTAAAAAAAAAAAAAAATCATGGAATTGAACGTATTTTGGTGGAAAAAAATGGGTAACGCTTGGTCCCATTTTTGTGGTGTGATCCTTGCGCGTGGGCCGGGGAGGATTGGCACGGCCCATGCGCAAGGATGACAGGTCAAAAAAAAAATGTGTGTGAGAGCGTTCCATATTTTCTCTGTACCTCTGGTGGTACGCGCCCTGCCTGCAGCAGGACAAGCCATGGGAGAGCCTGAACGCTATTTAAGCCGCCTAAGATGTGCGAACATCAGGTGATGGAGAGCTATGAATTTCCAAGTTGTGAGCTATTTATGCCAAACTAAGTTTATGAATTGTAATAATGCTTTTTGGCTAGTGATAAATGTGATAAATGTGATAAATAATGTCTGTCAGTTGAAAAGTTTTGATTTTACGCAAGAAAATAAGGAGCATAGAGACTATTGTTAAGCAGGGCACTGCATGCAAATGAGCAGCTCTGCCAGGAGGCATTGTGGGAAGGCAGGCCATGCCCACCATGCGTTGCTGGGCCCAGAACCCAGAGGTCGTGGGATCGAAAAACCATCCTCTGCTAGGCGGACATTTTTTTTATTTGTATTTTCTCATAATTAATAACGAAACATTTTAGTCCATTCCTTTTGTTTTTTGCTATATTATTTTCAACTCACTTTGATTTATTTATGTATTTATTTGGTTTTAAAAATGATGCCTGCACCATCTATACACCTAGGGAAGCCTACTGAAATGGGTGGTCAGTCCTATAGGTGCGCCGTGAGAACGCACACGCTGGCATGCCCCTTACACCCCGGTCACGTCAGGTGAAAAATAGCCTGGGCAGGAAGGGGGTAAAAGTGCCCTGTATGTAAGCGGTTAAAATAGTTGATAATAAGGGTAAAAAAAATCATGGAATTGAACGTATTTTGGTGGAAAAAAAATGGGTAAAAAAAAAATCATGGAATTGAACGTATTTTGAGTGGAAAAAAATGGGTAAAAAAAAAAAATCATGGAATTGAACGTATTTTGGTGGAAAAAAATGGGTAAAAAAAAAAATCATGGAATTGAACGTATTTTGGTGGAAAAAAATGGGTAAAAAAAAAATAAATCATGGAATTGAACGTATTTTGGTGGAAAAAAATGGGTAACGCTTGGTCCCATTTTTGTGGTGTGATCCTTGCGCGTGGGCCGGGGAGGATTGGCATGGCCCATGCGCAAGGATGACAGGTTAAAAATAGCCTGGGCAGGAAGGGGGTAAAAGTGCCCTGTATGTAAGCGGTTAAAATAGTTGATAATAAGGGTAAAAAAAATCATGGAATTGAACGTATTTTGGTGGAAAAAAATGGGTAAAAAAAAAAAAATCATGGAATTGAACGTATTTTGGCGGAAAAAAATGGGTAAAAAAAAAATAAATCATGGAATTGAACGTATTTTGGTGGAAAAAAATGCGTAACGCTTGGTCCCATTTTTGTGGTGTGATCCTTGCGCGTGGGCCGGGGAGGATTGGCATGGCCCATGCGCAAGGATGACAGGTTAAAAATAGCCTGGGCAGGAAGGGGGTAAAAGTGCCCTGTATGTAAGCGGTTAAAATAGTTGATAATAAGGGTAAAAAAAATCATGGAATTGAACATATTTTGGTGGAAAAAAATGGGTAAAAAAAAAAAAATCATGGAATTGAACGTATTTTGGTGGAAAAAAATGGGTAACGCTTGGTCCCATTTTTGTGGTGTGATCCTTGCGCGGGGGTCGGGGAGGATTGGCATGGCCCATGCGCAAGGATGACAGGTTAAAAATAGCCAGGGCAGGAAGGGGGTAAAAGTGCCCTGTATGTAAGCGGTTAAAATAGTTGATAATAAGGGTAAAAAAAATCATGGAATTGAACATATTTTGGTGGAAAAAAATGGCTAAAAAAAAAAAAAAATCATGGAATTGAACGTATTTTGGTGGAAAAAAATGGGTAACGCTTGGTCCCATTTTTGTGGTGTGATCCTTGCGCGTGGGCCGGGGAGGATTGGCACGGCCCATGCGCAAGGATGACAGGTCAAAAAAAAAATGTGTGTGAGAGCGTTCCATATTTTCTCTGTACCTCTGGTGGTACGCGCCCTGCCTGCAGCAGGACAAGCCATGGGAGAGCCTGAACGCTATTTAAGCCGCCTAAGATGTGCGAACATCAGGTGATGGAGAGCTATGAATTTCCAAGTTGTGAGCTATTTATGCCAAACTAAGTTTATGAATTGTAATAATGCTTTTTGGCTAGTGATAAATGTGATAAATGTGATAAATAATGTCTGTCAGTTGAAAAGTTTTGATTTTACGCAAGAAAATAAGGAGCATAGAGACTATTGTTAAGCAGGGCACTGCATGCAAATGAGCAGCTCTGCCAGGAGGCATTGTGGGAAGGCAGGCCATGCCCACCATGCGTTGCTGGGCCCAGAACCCAGAGGTCGTGGGATCGAAAAACCATCCTCTGCTAGGCGGACATTTTTTTTATTTGTATTTTCTCATAATTAATAACGAAACATTTTAGTCCATTCCTTTTGTTTTTTGCTATATTATTTTCAACTCACTTTGATTTATTTATGTATTTATTTGGTTTTAAAAATGATGCCTGCACCATCTATACACCTAGGGAAGCCTACTGAAATGGGTGGTCAGTCCTATAGGTGCGCCGTGAGAACGCACACGCTGGCATGCCCCTTACACCCCGGTCACGTCAGGTGAAAAATAGCCTGGGCAGGAAGGGGGTAAAAGTGCCCTGTATGTAAGCGGTTAAAATAGTTGATAATAAGGGTAAAAAAAATCATGGAATTGAACGTATTTTGGTGGAAAAAAATGGGTAAAAAAAAAAATCATGAAAATGGGTAAAAAAAAAAAATCATGGAATTGAACGTATTTTGGTGGAAAAAAATGGGTAAAAAAAAAATCATGGAATTGAACGTATTTTGGTGGAAAAAAATGGGTAAAAAAAAAAATCATGGAATTGAACGTATTTTGGTGGAAAAAAATGGGTAAAAAAAAAATCATGGAATTGA